>NC_050456.1:71823333-72192083 GCF_903995425.1 Onychomys torridus | reverse complement strand
TGGACAACAGCCTGTAAGTCATTCTAATGACGCCTTTCTATTTATACATTATATGTGTCTGTGTTCATTTGATCAGTTCCAGTAATCCTTTAGAGAACCCTGCTACAGTCTGTCTACTGGGTGACTCAGATCCCATCAAGCTGACAATCAAATTCATGACCTCAGGTGGCCATGCTTTGAATCCACCCAGTGTAGGTGAGAGGGAAGAGAGACTGCAGTGCGAGCAGGTGGATTTCTTACACAACTCTCTTGTGGGATGCTCAGAGCAGGTTACTTTCCTTACCTGACTGCATCTCAGGACAGCCCTGTGGACTAAAGTCATTCGGAGCTGGGGAGCAGGGGGACACTAAGTCCTTTCTCTGTGTGGTGTCCCTGCTATTCTGAGGATCTACTCACAAGGCATGAGGACTTGTAGGTCATGAAAACCAACAAGGGACAGGGCACATGGTAGGCTAGGGAGTGACTGCAGGACATGGATGTAGGGAAGGCATGTGGTGGTGTGGAGTGATGGGAGGCAGTTTCCTATAAGG
Organism: Onychomys torridus; assembly: GCF_903995425.1. Classification (NCBI taxonomy): domain Eukaryota; kingdom Metazoa; phylum Chordata; class Mammalia; order Rodentia; family Cricetidae; genus Onychomys; species Onychomys torridus. The sequence goes on along the minus strand of NC_050456.1, from coordinate 72,191,553 downwards.
GGGAGGCCTCCTGGGATTGAGAACAGGAGCCACATGTGGAATGGCACACCTGGTGCCTTCCAGGAGTCAGCAGGGCATCTGGAGCTGAAGGCATTCAGAAGTTATTCAGGGAGGAGCTCAGACCATACCAAGGGATCCAGGGGACCAGGCCTGCCCAACAAGGATGTTTCATGGTTGTTGCTTCTAATGGTTTCAAATCATAACCCCCAAAGCACTGTGGTTTGATAATTGAACTGTGTAAATCTTGCAAAGTCAAACTTTATCTCCAAGTAGAAAACACGTGAAATCCGCAGACATTCCCTTTCAGCAATCACACTGTGTGACCCCAGTTACTCCTTATTCTACTAGCCTCTAGCCCGAGGATGGAAGCTGTTCAGACATGTTAGGTAACATATTTAATCATGAACATACTGTATTTACATTAAATGAGCATCTGAACACCCAGATGCTTGGGTCCTTGTGAAGGCAGGGATCCAACAAAAGGACAAACTGAGGCTTCATCTGAACCAGTCCCATTGCATGGCCTCCTGCTCTAGAGAGGAACACAGGCCCCAGGTTTGTAATCACTGGCTGCAAGCATCTGGGATCTATGGAGGGTCATGAAGTTCGCAGGCCTTATACAGCTTTTACAACCAAGGCTAAGTTGGTTGGATTAGTGGGGGTTTACAGTTCAAGTGGGTACAGGCACAGCACCTTGAGAGATGGCAGATCTGGGACCTGTCCAGAGTCAAGTGACTAGGCCTTGTTCCTCACAACACAAGTGTAGCTGAAGGACCAATGAGGGAGTGGCCAAGTTCAAAAGGCAGACATTGGTTGCACTGAGGGTCAATAACAAAGGCTGAGAAGTTAGTCAGGTGAGAAGTTCAGGGACACAGTGACCACTGGGCACAGAGAGAAGATGGTAAGAACCAGGCTCTTCTCAGGTGCCAATTTCCCCGAGCCAGTAGAGCTGAGGGCCAACCAAGGAAGCTGAGAGGAATACAGAGCATGGGCAGGGGCATCCTCTGGCTAGTGTTTCTTCCTGGAGCCCAGTGTGGAGAAGAAGAGGGGACCAGCAAAGTGAATATAAGCATAAGCATCTCTCCTGTGGCCTGGGGGAGGCAAGGGAGACAGGAGCTGCAGGTCCTGGGGAAAGATGAGAAGGTAGGGTCAGAGACACAGAGGAGGGCCAGGCTTGGGGCTGCTGGGGGGCTGCTCAGTTGGCTCCTGATGCTGAGCCTCATATCTTATACCAGAGCGAACACCAACATGTGAGGAGAGGTGGGTGAGAAAAGATGGAGTACCTTGCCTCTACCAGTCACCCAGTGATTCAACATAACATCTCTGGCTCCCTGGCTGAGCTGTTGGGATGCCCAGCAGCCCTCTCTTAATAGACAACTGATCGTGAACAATGGTGACCTGTGGGCCCTGTGAACCTGGTTGTAGCTGGAGCTCCTAAACTGGTAAAGGAAATGACATGAACACTTGTGGGAAGGTTGTCCCACCCTGGACATCTCTGGGGGCAGCTGCTGGGGAGGGGTTGTCATGGATTTCACAGAAAATGGCACTTCTTCTTCCTGATGGAGCCCTGGTGTGCTCACCATGTCATGGATGATATTCTTCTGACACCATCTCCTCAATAGAATGTCCTCTATGCCATTAATCTGAGGATGGAGAGAGACAAGAGTGATCAGCCACAGCCCTGAGAATTCCCCTTCCACTCTGGCTCAGCTTTCTTTAGCCTGGGGCAGAACTGGGACATGACTGGGGAGGGGAACCAGCCCTCTCCACTGGTCTCAGTCAGTGACTTCCACAGGGACTCCTTGTTCTAAGGAGTTTGGTTGAGACCTTAGAAGGTGGCCGTTTCTCTCTCTCTAACCCACTTTTATTTTTTAAAAACAAAAACAAATGTGCAGGTAGTTTCCTTTCCAATAGCTTAGCTTCTGGTGCTAGGATGGAGGGACACAGAGCTTGCCCAGGCCAGCCCCAGGGAGAGAACAGGACCACTCGAGATTACTCCACCCACTCAGTCCCTGGGTTAAGCTGTGCTTGCCTTGATATGGTACACTATCTCCCAGAAGATGGAGTCATTGCCTCGGTACTTTTTCCCTGGGTAGAGTTGCCACCATGAAGGCATCTTGTATGCCTCCAGCTGTTTGGGAGCCATAGCAGGCCCCAAGGGGACATCCCCTGGGCCTAAGAGCACCTGGAATTTTTCATTATTCTGCAGAGGAAGAACAGAACACAATTTTCCCTCCTGGTTACCACATTCAGGCTCCCCCAAGCATGATACCTGAGTCCTCTCACTCAGCAGCCATGGCTGACACAATACACTCAGCACAGTTACTGCCCTTGGTTTCAACCTATGGGAGTTGGTCTCCTCCTTCTACCATGTGGGATCCAGGAATCTAACTGGAGTCTTCATGATGAGTGGCAAACACCTTTATTGGCTGAGCCATCTCCCCTGCCTAAGGACAGCCTTTTTGTTTTGTTGAGATCCTTCAACTGCTTGCATCACATTAAGGAAGCCAGTCTGATTTACTCAAATCCACTGACGTTATGTGAACTCTAAGTTGACAGGTAAATTTGAACACGTCAATAGGTGATCTAGAAGAATAGGAAACCTTGAGAAGGTTTTAACACTGTAAGTTGTCAAGATCTGTTTTAAAGATATATTGTTATGGACTGAAGTGTCAGCTCAAATGTAGGCCCATTGATTATCCCATGGCTTTAGGGATAGCATGAATGTAACTGAGATCCGGATGTATTAGTTATTTTCCTGTTGCTATGATATAACACCATGACCATGGCAATTTTCACGATTAGAGTCTATTTGAGAATTATGGTTGCAGAGAGATAAAACCCATCATGGCAGGGAAGCATGGCATAGGAGCAGGAAGGTGAGAACTCACTTCTTCCACAGCAAGATTGAAGCAAAGTGAGAGATCTAGAAGTGATGAGGTTTCAACTGTCTGGCCCTGTCCCCAGTCACTGCTTGCTCCAGCAAGGCCATACGTCCTAAACCTCCCCCAAAGAGTGCCAACTTTGGAACTGAGTGTTCAATTATCTAATTCCATGGGGCACGTTATCATTCAAACCACTAGAAACTCAACTGGATATTGTTGGTCTTTACACTTTTTTGGGGGGGCTGCAACACAGCTCCCTAATAAATCATTCTGAGCCTGTACCTGGGCTCCCAGTAACTCTAGAGACTCAGATAAGATTGGCAGCTAAGTGTCAGAGCCAAGAATAGGTGAGTCACAGGTTTGTACAGCTACCCACCTCACTCGGGCCATGCCATTTATGCCTCAGTTTCTTCATCTGTGAAATGGGGTCTGCAGTCTCTGGTCTAATGATGCAGTACCTAGTGTCTTAGGGTCACCATTACTACAAAGAAACACCTTGACCTACGGCAAGTTGGAGGAGGCTTTATTTGTCTTACACTTCCACATTATAGTCCATTACTAAAGACAGTCAGGACAGGAACTCAAACGGGGCCAGAACCTGGAGGCAGGAGCTGGTGCAGAGGCTGTGGAGGGTTGTGGTTTACTGGCTAGCTCTCAAGCCTTGCTTGGGTACACTTTCTTGCACAACCCAGAACCAAAAACTCAGGGCTCCTCATATAATGGCCTGGGCCCTCCCCAATCAATCACCATTAAGAAAATACCTTAGATGCTCGCCTGCAGCCCAAACTTAGCGAGTCATTTTATTAATTGAGGCTCTCCTTTCAGTTGCCTCCAGCCAGTTACAAGTTGACATAAAACTAGCCTAGAAATGCCTGACATGGATCTGGACTGGAAATAGATTGGTGGAATGCTGGCCTAGCATGTACAAAGCTCTGGGTTGGATCTAGCCTGTCATACGAATAGGTCTGCTGATGTAATCCTAGCACTAGAGAATCTGAGGCAGGAGGATCAGGAATTCAGGGTCATCCTCAGCTTCAAAGTTGGTTTGAGGACAACTTTGGCTTCAGGAGAAACTTCTGAGAGAAAAAGAGAGGAAGGAAGGAGGAGAGGGAGGGAAGAGGAGGGAGAGAAATGGCTGACATGGTGCAGGTGTTCCACATATTCTGGGGTGGGAAGAAAAGAATCTGGTATGCGGTTTTCAAAAAGAAAAAGGATATATTGACTTGGTCTTCAGGGAACAGGGTGCTGCCATCATGAGGGACTTTATGAGTGTCCTCAGAAAAGCTGAGGGAATGTGCTCAGGACATGGCCCTATGGGTACTCAGAATCCAGGGCCAAAGACTAGCTAGCCAGAAGTCCCAGCTTCCCTTGCCAGACTCAGTCAAGGTTTATATGATCATGATCACAAACATCTGACTTGTGTGGGCTTGTTTTCCAGGAGAAAAAATATAGCCCAGGTGTTTCTTGCCTGGAGCACCTCTAGGGCATTGGTTCTCAAACTGTGGGTTGTAACCCACTTGCAAACCTCTATCTTCCAATGTATTGACATTACAATCCACAACAGAAGTACTGTTACAGGCATGAAGTGGCATCCAAAATGACTTTATGGCTAGGGATCACGACAACATAAGGGATAGTATTATAGGGTCACAAGCATTCAGAAGGCTGAGAGCCACTGCCCTAGATCCAGGGAGGTCAGCTAGGTTCCTGATGGACACCTAGTAGAGAGGTGGTGATCAGGGAACAGAGAGAGCCCTGCAGAGGGCTAGCCTGAGGAAACAGGGCACCTGGAGAAGCAGGCAGCTGTTTCCAGGGAGTTGAGCTCCTGGCCCAGCTGCAGAAGACCTGGGTTTCTCAGGCCTTACTCTCCCCACCCCTGCTTCAACCTGTGATGAGTTCTCCACCCAGCCCTGCAGGACTGCATTTTAAGGAAGCAGGCTGCTCAAAGGATCTGCACTATGGCTGTGTCACACAGGAGGCCACCCCCAGTCACTCTGAGAGGTATAAGGCCTGGTTTCTACGAGGATGAATACAGGAGACGCTGGATAGTTATATACGTGTACTTTAGACCCTACTTTAAAAGTATTATGAGGGTAAGTTTGTGGGCTCCAGGGAGGTTGTAATGGGGTCCTTGTGGGCTAGGGTGTGTGTGTTGGAGGGATGTTATTATCTTGTCAGAAAATAGGTAATACTGGTCTGTGAACTGAATCATGTCCTCACCCATGCATCAGCCGCAGGAGTCCCTGCTTGTAGTCCTCACAGGCACAAGCTTATCCACAGATGCAGGGGCCCTTGTGGTGAGGCCTGACTTACCAATAGAGGGCCTAGTCAGAGGAGCATGCTGAGAAAGCTTACAGATAGGACAGCTGATAGGCTGGGCTTTGTGGGATGAGTAGGAGTTCTCCAGGTCAGAAATAAGGCACACACTTGGAAGGAGCAGATGGGAATGTAAAGCACCAGCTTTTGATTTTTCTGCACATAATGACACTTCTGCTGTTGCTGTCCCCAAACTTGAATGTCTTGGGGAAGCATTTAACAGAAAATGGTCCTTACACTGGAAACTGACTGTGGCCTTGTGGGAAGTCCACATGGGTTTCTGGATCTGCTGACAGCATAGATAATCACTCTGAAAACTGCTCTGGGCTGTGGCTATAGACCTCAATGGAACCTGGGAGGCTAATGTGCTCTGTAAATCTGCAAAAGCATTCCTAGGCTTCAGAGGTAACCCTAAAGGTCCAGGGATGTCACTTGAAGGCAAAGATCTTGTGTTGGTATGGGAGAGACTATGGGTCCGCTCTCTGGTGCAGGGTGAGGGCTGTTACCGCTTATACCTGAAACAAATACATTAGGTGCTCATTTCCATGGCAACATGGAAGCTAGTTTTTTCCAGCATCCCTCATTTCTACTGGTTATCTAGTATGGCCAGCTTACCCTGCATCTAACCCTGAACTCTCCAGCCTGAGACCTGTGCCTCCTCCTCCCTTCCACCCCTGCCTCCTCTGGCCCCTGTATAACTCAGTCATTACTACTATGTCTATGGTCCAGGCCACCCCATTTAGTTGGCATCTCCTCTCCCCTCTCCTCTTTCTTCTCCTTCTCCTCCTCCTCCCCTCTCCTCACGTGGCCAGCCTCACAGTCATGGTCACTCTGGACTCTCCAGATGTCTCTGTCTCTGGCTATGCCCTTCCTTTATGTACAATAAGCCTTCTCCTCCTCCATACCCGGGAGCAGTCAAGTCCTTCCTTTTTTTCCCTTTCATCTGGTGCTTCATGATATGATAATGGACCTCAGTTTGTTCCAGGTCTGAAACCTAACAAGGGGCAATTTACCTTTTGTACCATTATAAAAAATCATGTTGATAAGTGTTTTTCTTTAAACCTATACAAAGCAAGGAAGGAAAGGTTTTGGACCAAATATTTTCAGTTAAAACAATAAACAAGACCAGAAAAGAATTCTGTTGGTGATTGTGTAAATGAGGCAGATTCCATGGGAAACAGTGTGTCGTCAATTAGCTCCAAATAGAGTCACGTGCCTCCCGCCATCTCAGGTTGAAGTCGCTATTGGCTCCAAGTGTGCATAGAGGGGCAGGTGTGCAATCAGAAGTGCTGTGTGGATGTTGTGAGTGAATATGAGAGTGTGTGTTTTTAAAGAATATGAGAGTAAGTAAATATGACTGTGTGGGAACGTGAGTGTGTGTGAATGTGAGAGATTGGGAGACTGTGACAGAGTTAGTGTGAGGGATTGTGTGTTAGTGTAATATGTGATTGTGAGTGAGAGTGCAAGAGAAATACAGTGCATGAGAGTGTGAGTGTGTGTGAGAGTGTGTGTGTGAGAAAGAGTGTGAGTGTGAGCATGTGAGGGTGTGAGAGTATGTGTGACAAAGTTTGTTATGAGAGAGTTAAATGAGTGTGTAACAGCGTGTGAAAGTGTGTGAGAGAGTATGAGCAATAGAGAGTGTAAGGTTATGAGTGTGAGAATGTGAGATAGTGTGAGTGTGTGAGAGAATGTGAGTGTGAGAGTAAGAGAGTCTGAGACTGTGCATGTTGTAAGAGAGTGTGTTGTAACTGTGTCACTGAGTGAGTTAGGAGAGTGAGTTCAATGTGAGAATTAGTTATGAGTGTGTGTAGGTGATGGAGTGAGATTGTGTGAGTGGAGTATATGTGATGTGAGTGTGAGAGCCTGTGATGTATGTGTGTATTGGTGAGACTCTATAAGTGGAGAATGTGTGATGTGAGTGTGAAAGCATGTGAGTGTGTGTGATGCATCCAGAAACAGTGGTGGTTTTGAATAAAACTTTATTTACTACAAAAGCAGGTTACTAGTCAGTGTGTCCCTTGCCCCTTCTTGGCTATCCCCCTTGCCTCCCAACCTGAAGTCAGAATACACACAGAGGGGCAACTCTCACAAATATGTCAGGGTGACAATCAAGAAGTGATCTGCCACAGTGTCACATTTGAGAGTGTGTGTCTTCAGCTTATAAGAATGCAGGGATTTCTCAGGAAGACTGGAGGACATTGGTAGGATGTCTGTGACATGCTTTTTGTCTTGTGATCACACCTGGAACTTACTTATAGTTTATAGCAACTTTTTTCGTTCTGTTTTGTTTTTATTTGTTCATTTTCTTTGAGACAAGATTTCTCCATGTAACAGTCCTGGTTGACCTGAAACTTGTTCTATAGACCAAGCTGGATCCACCTGCCTCTGCCTCTTGAGTTCTGGGATTAAAGGCTTGCAAAACCATGCATGGCTATTGTGACTTTTTCTCTTAGTGGCTTTCTACGCTGGCACAGGTTTATGTTTTGCATTTATTAAAGACACATGAAGCTCTCCATCAACACTACATTGCATTTCTTTTGTTAAAGCCATTGATCTGGTGGGCACATGAGTGTGTGTGTGTGTGTGTGTGTGTGTGTGTGTGTGTGTGTGTGTTAAATGTTAAGGTAGCTGCTCTAACTCTCCCCCTTTCCCCCCTGAGACAGAATCTTTCACCAAATCTGGTGCTAGACTGGCAACCAGGATACCCCAGTGATCATCCCGATTCAGCTTTCCACAGCACGGGCACATGTGTGACTGTGACTTTTTACATGGGTTATTGATAGTCACACTTACCCACTCATGTCTGTGCACAAGTATACTTACCTATGGAGCCATCTCCCCTTCTCTCTTATTTTTCAAAGAAGAAATTTGAAAACTCTGGAAATGGCTGAGACAGAGCCCCAGGGGGCAACACATCACCAGAAAAGGTGCTATGTACTGGAGACTGTGGCTGCAGTGTGGGAGATGCACTGGGGATGAGCAGGGATGCTGGAGGGAGTACTGGTCAGAGCAGGCAGAAGAGCAGCAGACATCAGGGTCCTGGGGAAGACTTGGTGTTGGGGACAAGGCTGTGGTTAGGACTGTTGGAACAGATACTTCTGATCCTGACCTTTGCAGCCAAAAAGCTAGGCCAGCACCCAACCATGGATGCTGGAACCTCTCCCTAATGCACCTCTTCCCTCTACTCCATTTAGGTTGGAGGCTCTTTGACTGTCCGCTTGGGGCAGGTGAACAGATCCAACGTTGAATCCACGCCCTTCTTCTTCTTGTTTTTGACCTGTCTTCCCAGTATATGGCAGCAACATTCTGTGATGTTTTACAGGGGTAAGGACTCAAGTTTCTGGAAATTAGAGAACCATGTCCAGGTATGTGTTTGCTACCTCATGGTAAAAGCTGCAGAGGATGGGATGTCAAATGGCAAATGATTTTCACCATGTCCCACCCACAGGGAGGTTCTCTTTCTGTCTCTATTTCTGTCTCTGCCCTTCTCCTTTTTATTTATTCTTTATGTTGGTCTCATCATGCATCTCCATCCCATTCACCTTCCTGTCCCTTACATATGCATCCTCTGCCCTTGAACCCCCACCCCAAATAAAATAAAATAAAGTATAAGAGAAAAAAGGAAAAAATCAGTCTCATCATGGAAGCTGTAGTGTGACACAGTGAGTCATGCAGTGAACTCTTTATTCATATATCTTTATTGAAAGTGTCCATTGCAGAGGGTCATTGGTCTGGTACCAGATCTCTGGTTTCTGCTACATTGTCTATGCTGGACCCTCACTGGAACTCCTCTGGGTTATCCTGGTCATGGGAATCCCTGCATCTTTGGGTCCATAGTATCGGTCCCTTCACATGCTCCAGGAGGCAATAGATGGGGTGGATATTTTGGTGGGTCAACCCATAACACTGGTTCTGGGTCTGAGTAGTTGCAGGGTTGGTCAGCCCATAAGCTCTCCCTTGTCCTCATCGCCAGGTTGAAATCCCATGCATCATCCTGGCTAGTTCTCCCCTTGCTGCAATGAGCATGTGGTGGGGCCAGGACTCCTGCTTTCAGATCCTCAGCGTCAATCTTCTACATCTACACCTTCAGGGTCAGCTCTGTTGTGTTGCCCAGGGGTGGCATAGGGGCCAATCTGCCAAGTACTGCAGCTGATGAGGGGCAGGACCAGCTCTCCCCAAGGATGTGTTTATCTCTTTCACTCAAATCTACAACTGCACTAACAGGGTTCATGTTTAGGGTAGGACTTTTGGAGGGTTGTTCTGTGATGTAACAATTCACAGAGGGGAAAAACATACTAGTATATTCACTGCTGATAGGAAACCCACAACAGACTATAGTACAGATGCCGCCAAGCTCCATCTTGGTGAGGCATTGAGTGTATTGGGGTTACTTATAGGCATCTGGGTGAGGGATCACTTACAGGAGCAGAAATGACTTAGAGAGCTGTAATCACCAAAGCCCACCCCATCATGGATGACAGACAGCTCACAAAAGCTGGGACCCTGGAGCACACTGCTCAGCCTGCAGGAAGCTCAGCAGGTTACAGAGTGTCCTTTCCAGGTGCCTCAGTTGGATTAAACCCTTCCAGGCAGCCTGGTTGGTTTCTGCTTCTTCAGGGATGGTTCTCTTGTCTGAGTCTTTGGGGCTTGGCTCTGCTTCCTCTGGCAGGAAGGATCCTAGTAAATCTGGTCAGTTTTAGGGAGTTTTTGAAGATATTTGTGCTGTTGACCTCCCTACATAAGGAAGAGGCTATTAATACAGAAGAAGGGGAGAGGGAGGGAGAGGGAGGGAGAGGGAGGGAGGGAGGGAGAGAGAGGGATAGGGAGAGACAGGGAGGGAGAGGGAGGGACAGGGAGGGAGAGGGAGAGAACAGGAACACATTAGGTGCACACAGGTGGTGGGGGGCAGGTGTGGATGTAATGCTTCCCTCTGACTACAAAATCCACAGACCAGGTCCCCTTCTGCCCTGTTAACCCTTTCTGCTGCCTCAAGTCTGAGTGGGTCATTGTCTTAGAACTGGCTAGAAGTGTGTCTCCCAGGTTCCTGATGGCTGTTCTCTCTCCTGCAGAATTATGGCAGAGAGGAACTGATCCTAAGACAGGAGGACACTGAAGGTAAGTCAGACACCAGCATGCTTCCCCTTTTTAAAGAAATGTAGTACTGGTCTCTCCCTGAACTTTCCTTGTGTGGCCAACACTCACCCTTCTCCTTTGGACATAAGTGCTGTGAGCTGACCCCCACAGTAAGCATAGGACCTCACTGAATCAGAGTCTCCACTCAGCCCTGGTAACAATATTGTGTACAGTGTTCCACTTCACAGCCAAGCACACAGGCTCAGGTGCTGGAATGCAGGTCCTAAGACTACAGGAACCTGGGATGGCAGTGATCAGACTAGATCCTAGTGACCTTGGATCACAAGTTTGATCACATTGGAGAGCTCTGTGGCATCTACCCAAGAGGACCTACACTAGGCATCTTCCCCAGCTTGGTAGCAGCTCTGCCCTGCTGGGTAGAGCTTGGTCCATGGACAGGACGTAGACTGGACTGTCTTTGGCACAGACTGTGGATCCAGCACCCAGTTCTGCAGGGATCCCCTAAGCAGTCTCACCCTGGTCTTCTCTAGGGCTTGGTAGCCCTTCAGCCCTGCCCCTTGGACTCTCACTGAAGGTTTTCTGCATCTACTCCTCTGCTTGTTCCTCAGGTTCCCAGTTAGACATTCCCTCCCACCCTGCTTAGACCTGACCTTGAGATGATCTGCTTCTGGAGCCTGGCCTGTGTGTGTCCTGAGCCTTCTCCCTCAACAGGAACAGTTGGGGCTTTCTTGCCCCTATTTTCCTCAGATGCTGACCTCACAGATGGTCTTTCTAAAGACCCCTCCTCCATTCAAATGCCTCTCTTGGGCTCCCAGTGCAGCATGCACCTCAGGTTGCTCTGATCTGGAGGTGCCTCTAGGGCAGGAATGGATGGGGACTCCATGACCTGCTATCTTTAAGGTACCAACACTGTCTAGAAGTTGACCTGGTGCTGTACAGAGGATGCTGTGCTCAGTAGTTGAAGGTACCTTGGGATATGTACAGGGAACATCTGGTGTTCTTCTCCCACATGTTCAGTTCTTGGCTTCTAGAAGTGATCTTACCCTAACCTCCACCCAGAAACTTGTTTTTAACTAATTAAACTTACTGCTTTTACTTAGCCCACGTGTCTTTTTCTGGGTTCTAGTGTGGAAAGTGTAAGCTGGCCCCCAAATATTACAGGAACAGTTTGTAATTGCTTCTAGACATTTACACACTGGGGGCTGGGTACTGGACCATTTCAGCAGCAGAGTACTTTGGGGATGGTCTGAAATGGGGGCTGTGGGGAAGCTGGGGGAAGCTGGGCTGAGAATAATCTAAGAAGCTGTGGCACCACATGGAGGGAGGGCGTGTGGTCCATGACCTACAGTGTCAATGCAGGAGGCACACTGATCCACTGCAGAGCAGAAGGAGAAAGTGTCCTTGTACATAAGACACCAGATGATCAAGAGGGCAACAGAGAGGGGCAGAGGCCAGGTACTGTGGACACGTCCTTCCTTCAGCTGGTCCACAGGAAAGAGGGGAATCCCATCTGACACAATTCACAGAAGAAACTGTCAGCAGATGGAAGGTACAGCTTTCCAGAGTGAGTCTCTAAAGGCCATTAGAGGACTGGGGCTGGATCTGGTTGGTAACATGCTCGCTTAGAATACACAATGCTCTAAGTGGTTTGCTCAGTATTGCATAGCAATGTGTTACACAAGGTGTGTGTGCACATGCTGCAACCTCAGCACTTGAGATGTCGAGACTGGAGAATCGAAAGTTTAAGGTGATCCTTAACTATGTAGTGAGTTCAAAGCCAACCTGTGCTACATGAGACACCCCCCTCTCTGTGTGTCTGTTTTAGTCCGCCTGTCTGTCTGTCTGTCTTTCTGTCTGTCTGTCTCTCTCTCTCTCTGTGCATGTGTGTGTGTGTGTGTGTTTGTGTGTGCGTGCGTGTGTGTGTGTGTGTGTGTGTGTGTGTTTAGAAACAACGTTTCTCTCTACAGTGCTGGTTGTTTTGGAAGTCCCTCTTTAGACCAGGCTGATCTCAGATTTGGACATCCACCTGCCTTACCTCCTGAGTTCTGAATTAAAAGTATGAGCCACCACTGCCCAGCTGAGACCTTGTTTTTAAAGAAAGTATTTGGAGAAAATATAGAGAAATATGTTTATGATCTTGGGGAAGGAGAAGTCCCAAACAAGACAAGACCAGAAGGCTGTAAACCACCCCTGGGACACAAGTTCACAAATGACTAGGGATTCTCTGAGGACAGAAAATGAGAGAGCAGCAACTCACACAAGTGGAGACAGGGACACAGGAGGAGGGAGGCAGGTTTAAAACCCAGAGCTGTTTCCCCTTGTTCTGGGCAGAAACTCAGGATGGTTGGAGGCAATTCTGAACATAGGGTGATGTGTGGTGGCTTCAAGAGCAAGTTAGGACTGTCTGTAGGCCTTTACCTGGAGCAGGCTTTCTGAAGTGGCACAAAGAGACTTTGTGTCAGACCGTGCGTTGTCGTGAATTGTGCTCAGGGAGCACACAGGGTGAACAGCAGCATCCCTTACCTCTGCCCACTGGACTATAGATGTCTCCAGACAACACCCCATGTCTGAGGTTGTGAGTTGAGATTACTTCTGGACAAGAGGTCAGTACAGGGAAGGTGCTTGGAGTCCTAAGGTACCATTCAGCAGTGACCAGTCCCTGAAGCCTGACACTGCCCCTTCCTATGAGAAGCTAAGTTGGTCCCTAGGAAACTCTCCTCCACTAGTAAGCTGAGTTGTGCACTTGATGAGGTTCAGAATCACTTAGATTGCTATGGAGGCATGCCAAGGTGTGTCTTGAGTGTGTTTACAGAAAAAATGGAAAGGGAACCGTGCAGTGGTGGTGTATGCCTTTAATCCCAGCACTCGGGAGGCAGAGGCAGGTGGATCTCTGTGAGTTTGCCTCTAGGCTGGTCTACAAAGCGAGTTCCAGGAAAGGCACAAAGCTACATGGAGAAACCCTGTCTTGAAAAAAAACAAAACAAAAAAAGAATGGAAAGGGAAGACCCACTGTGAGTGGCACCCTCTTCATGGGCTGCAGGTCTGTAGAATAACAAACAGGGGATGGAGAAAGTCAGCTGAGATCCAGCATCCCACAGTTTGCTTCCTGGTCATCCATGAAGTGAGCAGCTTTCCCTCACTGCAGGATCCTACTGCCTGGATGTCCCGTCCAAGTGATGGTGGTACCCTGCCTTGGGTATTGTACTACTAAATACCTCTTCAGAAACAAACTGGAACAGAGACACTGGTGATGGAATAGTCCATTGAAGCCTGGACTTGACAGATCTAAGAAGATATTAAAGGAGAATGGCTTTAGGTAGAATAAATAAGACAGAGCAAAGCAAGATTGGGAGTGAAGTATTAGAGGCCTGTGTTAGTTCATTGCTGTGACAAAATTCCCCAATGGACATGGCTTACAAAAGAGAAAGGACTTGTTTGGCTCCTGTGAAGCATGGGAGAAGCACTTTGGTCATCTCATAGTGTGTCAGGGAGTGGAGTGAGAATGCACCCCTTTTTCCTTCCCTTCTATTCATATTAGCTCTCACATCCCATGGGATAGCATATGTACATTCACGGTGTGTGCCCCCTCATCCCCTCATAAACACCCCAGAGGTGTGCCTCAGGCTCCAAGTTTGGTGAACCCTGTCACAGAGGAAATCATCAGATTGTGAGGGAGAAAGAACCAAGTCCCATCTTCCCCCATGGCGAGGCTTGTGAGATGTTTTGATCCAAAAGAGCAATTTGCTAATTGTACAAGAAGCTCAATATGTAGTGAAGACTGTGTGTTTTATTATGAGGAAAACAACCTTCTCCATTACTGCTGAACCCATAAGAGAACACAGTCAGTCAAATGTTTATAACAATTCAAGGTATAAACACCCAAGCTTTCCTTACATACAGAGTCAGAAAGAAAGCTAATGGAAAATCACTGAAAACACACTGTGAAGCAGATTTTAAACACTGATAAGGGCTCCCACACAAGCCTTAAATGGGAAGACGTGTCGTGTTTAGTCCCATGAACTGGGCATTTCACTTTTGTACCTCAGTTTCTCCCTATATCAAATTGGTTTCATTACAATAAAGAAGTCAGCAGACCAGAATTAGTGTAATAGCTAGAAACAATATTTCAAAAAATTAAAGTTAGTTAATAAGGATTTATTTTCCAAACTAATCTATCAATATGGTAAAACAAAGCAAAAAACTGTTGTTACCTGCATGATCACATTCAGAAATGAATGTGAAAATTGTGTGTGAGAAAAGGTGGGAAACCCTGGCTGAGAAGAGTCAGAGGGCAGAGTAGAGTTATGGGGCATGATCCTGTGTCTCCCAGCAGGCCCTGCCTCAGCCAGAGGCTGCTACAGGTCTGGGCACCAAGGCACAGGAGAGGCTGAGACAGAAGGCACCAGTCAGTTTGGAGCTCCAGTCAGAATATGTCAATCTTCTTCTTCCTTCAGGCTCATAAGGCAGAGATTTTTTTCCCATAGAATAGGGACATGGAAGACTGATCTCACTTTGGCCAGGCAAAAGGGTACAATCAATTCCAGTGTCCTGCTGCTTGTCCACAGTCTGGGTTGGGTCCTGGCAGCAGGCGTTGCATTAGGGCATCTGGACCAGTGGTCAGAGTTGCCATAATCCAGGTGGAGATGTTGTAGTGCCTCATATGTAATCTCCTTTGGGGACCCTGGCCTACTGTTAGGATCTGGAATTCTGTCTGATAGAATAAGCTTTTAGAGCAACATTTTAAATGCCATTTTCTGCAGATCTCTGAAGTATGAGGGCTGTCTAGGTATATCTGAATAGACAAACTTGGTTTCTAGTTACCTGTTTTAAGCTCACCCCTGAAAACATATGCAAGGGGCTGATAATGTTTATCCCTGCAATATAACATCAGTACTTACCCTGACTACAATGAAAAACCTTGATTATTTTTGACTATTTACTAATTTTTTGAGCAGTCTACAATAAGTAGCTTTAAAAACAATGATTTTAAATTGAAACTCTTCTAGCATCAATTGCAGGTTCAGTAAAGAAACCAAAACAAAATATCAATATGAAAATACATATGAATCAGTTTGTGCCCATAGCTTAAGCTTAAGAAACTTAGCAAATATAAGGAGGCTAGAAAACATTCTTCGGCCATATGTACCTTGGGTAAGAAGAGACATTCTCCAAGACACTGGTTTCAATCTCTATGCAAACATCTGACATACAGTAGGTCCTAGGCTACCCCTGTAAAAAGATTATTCAACCCCCAAAGGGTCAAGACTCATGGAGTCCAGAGCTGTTCCAAGTCCTTTGCCTGGGTCACTGTCTTGCTGCATCACAAGAAATGAAGATCCCAGTTTCTGGTTAGTATTTGGAGCTTATGGCTGTGACCCTAATTTTTAGCCTTTTATTTAAATGCAAATATTAACATATAGAGCATTTTTATAAACTTAAAATGTCCCATAGCCTTATATAAATATATAAACTTCAGTATTTTAAAAACTGTTCTTCTCAAATGTGTTTCTGCAATATCAACAATAAAGTATCTTCTTTTACTTTAAGAGGGAGAAAACATGGCATTATCACCATGTGTATAAAGTAAAATCAAGCTCTAAAGTGCAAACAATCCCAAAGTTCAATATCTGGGACTTATTCACAATCCTTTGGTTCTTTTACTTAGAGGCTTTGATCAATTTTTTGACCCTACCCTTGGCAGCCCATACATAGCCTGCCTGCTGTATTTTATTGTGGCTGGTGCTTCTGGTGGTCATCACCTGGCACTGGCATTTTCAGAATTGCTAAGGTCCACCATTGCAGCTGGACTCTCTTTGGAACTCTAGCCCTTCCATACATTTGTAAACTTCAGCTGTTTTCTATGATCCCTGCATGTCTTTAAAACCATTATCATTTTGTTACATGGGTAAATCTTAAATTACCAAGTTTATCTGCCAGAGCAAGGTATATTCTTGTATATAAAAGCATTGAGGTTCAGCTTTAATCTTTATCAAATACTTTACTCATTAAACACATGTAGCCATCTATTTAAAGTCTCTAGAAGCTTGCTGTTGAACACTTGGCAAAGACATAAGTACTTAGGAGTAAGTCTCTAAGTTAGTTTTGTGTTAACCTGAATAGAGCTTTACAACCCTTAGTAAAAGATGGTTGCCAGCCATGTGACTGCCTATGAGGTCATCAGCCAAGATGGAGGAAAGCCATGTGGTTGCTGTTGAAAACATGTTTTTCTAAACAACAGTTACTTGCACACATACTCACAGTTGGATCCAAGTAACATACATATACCTGCAGTTAAAGCTTGCTTACATTTACATGTAGAGTTAAATCCAAGTCACATATGTGTTCACATACACAAATGTGTATATCCATTTTAACATAAACATTTTGGTGTGAAAAATCATCAGCTAATTTTAAAATGAAAACCACTCAGAATTAACTTTCGACTTCAGTATTTGCAGGTACAAGAAACCACAACATGCATCGTTCCCATCATATCCTCTCTGACTCTCTATAAACTTCTTTTCTTGCTCATTTACTTCAGACAAATCTGCTTTTCCACTTTCTCTTTATTATTTTAGTCTCCTGCTTTCTCTTATTTTTTTTTAAACACATTAACTTTCACCCAAGTCTTTCTTGTGATTTCCCTCAGTAGTCCAGAATATATTGCAAAGCCACTATACATTAAATAGGAACAGAAATACATGCATATACCATAACAAGAATAGCTCTAAATTTGCATAAGCGCTGTACAGAGATGAAGAAACTATTGTATTTGAGTGATCAAGGAAGCCCTGGCTATGGCATTATAATATAGCCACCCCTGCAGCTTAGCAACCATAGGCAGTGAGATGCCATTCCACCCTGGGAGCTAACCCTGCCCCACCCACCAGCATGGGAGATGGAGTACAGCATGGGACAGGAGATCACTGCCAACCCCAGATTCTCAGCTGGAAGGGACGCCATGACCTGGCTGTGCACTCCAAGCTATGGGAGGTCCCACCTGATCTGTGCTGTAGTGCCCCACAGCTCCCTCAGGGAGGGCCTGGACCGGAATCTGTCAGTCATGTCTGGGACTCCAAGGTGCTCACAGCCAGCCTAGTGCCAGGACACTCAGTGGCACCCTGGGTCCCTGCAGTAGTCCCTGGGCTGCAGCGGCCACTGCTCATGGGACTTCTTGTACCATAACAGTGCATTTCCCTGCCCACTGTCTGTGCTCCAATCAGAGAGCAAGGAATCCATGGGGTACTGTTAGTCTGTCCCAGTTCAACCAAAAGGGACAGGTCACTTCTGCTGGTCATCTGGCCCAGGAGTCACAATGTACATATAAGACCAGACATAAAACACACACTCTGTAACCGCACCTCTCACACATTTACACAGTTGTGAGCTGCCATGGGGATGCTGGTAATTCAGCTCAAGTCTTTTGGAAGAGTAGTCAGTGCTCTTAACCACTGAGCCATCTCTCTAGCCCACCCTTAGCTCTTGAGAAAGAATGAGAGAGGTTGACTTCATGGTGATGAAAAGACCAAAGAAATCAGAAACAAGGAGATTGGCCGTTTCAGTGACTTCCGGGAGGGACTTCCTCATCACACCAGTGTGAGGATTTGGCTCTTTTCCTACCTGACTTCTTGGAAAGTAATTTAGCTTCAGCTGCCCTCTTTAGCATGAATGACTTCATGCTGGTGTGGTCAGGTAGCCTTCCACAGGAATCCATCATAAAGGAAAACCTCTTCCAAGTTTCTCATTTCTTTGTTAAGGCTTGAAGGAGATACTCTATGATGATTATATAATTCGCATAGTATAATGACTTTCAAAAAAATTGTGTGTGGTGTATGTAAAGGTGTGAACACATGTTCATGGACAGAGGCCAGAACCCTAAAGACACTATGCTAAGTGAAACAAGTCAGTCACAGCAGGATGAATCCTTCATGACTCTATTGATAGAAGATCCCTAAAGCTGTGCAAATCTTGGGAACAGAAAATAAATTAGTGATTGCCAGGGGCTGTGGAGGGCAGGAAGTAAGGAGCAGCCATTCAAAAGGCATGCAGGAAACCCTGCAGTAAAGCAGGGCTCATGAAAATAACAAAACCTTTCCATTCCCTTAGAAGTGTACTAAAGGTAGATTTCACGTCATGTGCTTTTTATCACAGTGTGATTAGGGCTGGCGAAATGGATCAGTTAGTCATGTCCTTGGCATGCAGACATGAGGACCTGAGATCAGACCTTCATCACCCACAATACAAGCTGGGCACATTCGGACACACATGTAATCTCTGCACTGTGTAAGAGGCAGGGGCAATAGGACCCCATGGCATGAGTCCTGCAAAGGACTGCTCCTCTCCTGTTCCCACCTGGACCCCAGCCTGTAAGTCATTCTAATGATGCCTTTCGATTTACACATTATATGTGTCTGTGGGTGACACTAAGTCCTTTCTCTGTGTGGTGTCCCTGCTATTCTGAGGATCTACTCACAAGGCATGAGGACCTGCAGGTCATGAAATCCAGCAGGGGACAGGGCACATTGCAGGCTAGGGTGTGACTGCAGGCCATGGATGTAGGGAAGGCATGTGGTGGTGTGGAGTGATGGGAGGCAGTTTTCTATAAGGGGGAGGCCTCCTGGGATTGAGAACAGGATCCACATGTGGAATGGCACACCTGGTGCCTTCCAGGAGTCAGCAGGGCATCTGGAGCTGAAGGCATTCAGAAGGTATTCAGGGAGGAGCTCAGACAATACCAAGGGAACCAACAAGGATGTTTCATGGTTGTTGTTTCTAATAGTTTCAAATCATAAACCCCAAAGCACTGGGGTTTGATAATTGAACTGTGTAAAACTTGCAAAGTCAAACTTTATCTCCAAGTAGAAAACACGTGAAATCCGCAGACATTCCCTTTCAGCAATCACACTGTGTGACCCCAGTTACTCCTTATTCTACTAGCCTCTAACCCAAGGATGGAAGCTGTTCAGACATGTTAGGTAACATATTTAATCATGAACATACTGTATTTACATTAAATGAGCATCTGAACACCCAGATGCTTGGGTCCTTGTGAAGGCAGGGATCCAGCAAAAGGACAATCTGAGGCTTCATCAGAACCAGGTCCATTGTATGGCCTCCTGCTCTAGTGAGGGTCTGAGGCCCCAGATTTTCAATCCCTGTCTACAAGCACCTGGGATCTGAGGAGGGTCATGAAGTTCGCAGGCCTTATACAGCTTTACAACCAAGCCTAAGTTTGTTGGGTAAGTGGGGGTTCACAGTTCAAGTGGGTACAGGCACAGCACCTTGAGAGATGGCAGATCTGGGTCTGGGTCTGATTAAAGTGACTAGGCCTTGCCCCTCATGGTACATGTGTAGCTGAGGGACTAATGAGGGAGTGGGCACGTTCAAAAGGCAGACATTGATTGCACCTACGGTCAAGGAGAAAGGCTGAGAAGTTAGTGTGCTTAGAAGCGCAGAGGCACAGTGACCACTGGGCACAGAGAGGAGAGGGTAAGAACCAGGCTCTTCTCAGGTGCCAATTGCTGGGGAGGCAGTAGAGCTGAGGGCCAACCAAGGAAGCTGAGAGGAATACAGAGCATGGGCAGGGGAATCCTCTGGCTAGTGTTTCTTCCTGGAGCCCAGGGTGGAGAAGAAGAGGGGGCCATCAAAGTGAATATAAGCACAAGCATCTCTCCTGTGGGCCTGGGGGAGGCAAGGGAGACAGGAGCTGTAGGACCTGGGGAAAGATGAGAAGGTAGGGTCAGAGACACAGAGGAGGGCCAGGCTTGGGGCTGCTGGGGGGCTGCTCAGTTGGCTCCTGATGCTGAGCCTCATATCTTATACCAGAGCGAACACCAACATGTGAGGAGAGGTGGGTGAGAAAAGATGGAGCACCTTGCCTCTACCAGTCACCCAGTGCTTCAACATAACATCTCTGGCTCCCTAGCTGAGCTGGTGGGATGCCCAGCAGCCCTCTCTTGACAGACAACTGATTGTGAACAATGGTGACGTGTGGGGCCCTGTGAACCTGGTTGTAGCTGGAGCTCCTAAGGTGGTAAGGAAGTGACATGAACACTTGTGGGAAGGCTGTCCCACCCTGCACATCTCTGAGGGCAGCTGCTGGGGAGGGGTTGTCATGGATTTCACAGAAAATGGCACTCCTTCTTCCTGATGGAGCCCTGGTGTGCTCACCATGTTACGGATGATATTCTTCTGACTCCATCTTTTCAAGTAACATGTCCTCTATGTCATTGAACTGAGGATGGGGAAGGAGAGAGACAAGAGTGATCAGCCCCAGCCCTGAGAATTCCCCTTCCACTCTGGCTCAGCTTTCTTTAGCCTGGGGCAGAACTGGGACCTGAGTCGGGGAGGGGGCCCAGCCCTCTCCACTGGTCTTAGTTGGTGACTACCACAGGGGCTCCATGTGCCGAGGAGTTTGGCTGAGACTATAGAAGATGGCCTTTTCTCTAACCTGCTTTAAAACAAAACAAACCAAAATCACATCTGCAGTTAGTTTACTTTCCATTAGCTTAGCTTCTGGTGCTAGGATGGAGGGATATAGAGCTTGCCCAGGCCAGCCCCAGGGGGAGAGCAGCACCACTTGAGATTACTCCACACACTCAATCCCTGGGGTAAGCTGTGCTTGCCTTGATGTGGTACACTATCTCCCAGAGGATGGAATCACTGCCTCTGTTCTTTTTCCCTGGGTAGGGTTACCACATTAAATGCAGCTCATATGCATCCAGCTCTTTGGGAGTCATAGCAGGCCCCAAGGAGACATCTTCCTGGCCCGAGAGCTCCTAGAATTTTTCATCATTCTGCAGAGCAAGAACAGAACAGAACTTACCTCCTGTTTACCACAGTCAGGCTCCCCCAGCCTGGACACTTCGAGTCTGTCCTCTCCCTTGGCACCCATGGCTAAACCAATACACAGAGCACAGTTACTGCTCTTGGTTTCAACCTGTGGGAGTTGGTCTTCTCCTTCTATCATGTGGGATCCAGGTATCTAACTGGAGTCTTCATGATGAGTGGCAAACACCTTTACTGGCTGAGCCATCTCCCCAGCCTAAGGACAGCCTTTTTGTGTTGTTGAGATCCTTCAACTGATTGGATCACATTAAGGAAGGCAATCTGCTTTACCCAAAGTCCACCGACTTTATGTGAACTCTAAGTTGACAGGTAAATTTGGCTACCTCCATAGGTGATCTAGAAGAATAGCAAACCTTGGGGATGTGGTTAACATTGTAAGTTGTCAAGACCCATTTTAAAGCCGAAGTTGTTACAGAGTTAAATGTCAGCTCAAACACAGGTACAATGATTGACTGGGACAGATAGAGCCCAGAGGTAGACATGGGTATGCATGATTCCAGGTTCACCATGGAAGTGAAAACACTGCACAGCGGTGAGGCCTTTGCTTTAGGAATAGCATGAAGCTAACTGATATCTGGACATATTAGTTACTTTCCTGTTGCTATGGTGAAACTCTATGACCAAAGCAACTTCCAAGAGGAAGAGTTTATTGGGTCTTATGGTTGCAGAGGGATAAGAATCCATGATGGCATGCAAGCATGGAATAGGAATTAGAAGGTAGAACTCGCTGAAGGTTGTGGCACATGCTAATCCCAATGCTAAGGAGGCAGAGACAGGCAGATCTCTGTGAGTTCAAGTCCAGCCTGGTCTACAGAGCTAGATCCAGGGCAGGCACCAAATCCACATAGAGAAACCCTGCATTGGGGGAAAAAAAGAAAATAGAAAAAAGGTGACAATTCACTTCTTCGACAGCAAACATGAAGCAAAGACAGAGATTTGGAAGTGATGGGGTTTCAACTCTCAGCCCTTGTCCCCAGTGACTACTTCCTCCAGCAAGGCCACAGCTCCTAACCCTCCCCAAATAGTTCCACCTTTTGGGGATTGATGTTCAAATATCTGAGCCCATTGCGGGCACTCTCATTCAAAACACTAGAAAGTCAACTAGATGTTGTTGTTTACTCTTCTGTGGAAGCAGGGCTGCCACCCAGCTCCCCCCAAAAAAATCACAGTAGAGGCTTCTTAAGTATAAATGCCATTCCCTAGCTAGGCTTGTTTCCAGCTAGCTTTTCTTAACTTAATTGTCTATCTTTTGCCTCTGGACTTTTACCTTTTTCTATGTCTGTATGTCTTTCTTTCCTTCTTACTCCATGTCTGGCTGTGTAGCTGGCTGGCTGGTCTCTGACGTTCTCCTCCTTCCTCTCTCATTCCTTCTTCCTTTCTCTTAGATCTCCTTCTGTTTCTTCTCTCTGCATGCCAGCCCTGCCTATCCTTACTCCTGCCCAGGATATATTAGCACTGTCAGCCATGATGTGGACAAAGACTAGCTGGAGAACAAAAGGCCAACTTCTGAACACATTGCTTCGACGTACAGAGACATTCTGAGCCTCCACCTGGGCCCCCAGCAACTCTAGGTACTCACTTAAGATTAGCAGCAAAGTGTCAGAGCCAAGAATAGGTGAGTCACAGGTTTGTACAGCCACCCACCTCACTCAGGCCATGCCATTCATGCCTCAGTTTCTTCATCTGTGAAATGGGATCTGCAGGCTCTAGTCTTTAGACTTAGTATCTTAGGGTCACCATTGCTACAATGAAACACCATGATCAAAGGCAAGTTGGGGAGGGTTTATTTAGCTTACACTTCCACATTATAGTCCATCACTGAAGAAAGTCAGGACAGGAACTCAAACATGGCCAGAACCTGGTGGCAGGAGCTGGTGCAGAGGCTGTGGAGAGGTGTTGATTACTGGCCTCATCTCCTGACTTGCTAGGTACACATTTTTATAGAATCTGGACTTATCTCCTAGCTTGCTAGGTATACTTCCTCATAGAACCCAGGACCATAACTCAGGGCTGGCTCCACCTAAAATTGATTGGGTCCTCCTCCATCAATACTAATTAAGAAAATGCCCTACAAGCTTTCCCTCAGCCCAATCTAAGGAAGTCATTTTCTTAATTGAGGCTTCCTTCTTTCAGATGACTCTAGCCTGTGTCAATTGACATAAAACCAGCCAGGAAATGCCTGATATGGGGCTAAGGGTGGAAAACCTTGGAAGAATCTTGGCCTAGCATGTGCAAGCTCTGGGTTGGATCTTTAACTCCACATAGAACTGGGTGAGGTGATAGCATCCCAGCACTAGAGAAGATGAGGCAGAAGATCAGGAATTCAGGGCCATCCTCAGCTACAAAGTGGGTTTGAGGATAACTTGGGCTTCAGGAGACACTTCTGAGAGAAAAAGAAAGGAAGGAACGTGGAGAGGGAGGGAGGAGGAGGGAGAGAAATGTCTGACATGGCACAGGTGTTCCACATGTTCTGGGGTGAGAAGAAAAGAATCTGGCTTGTGGTTTTCACAAAGACACAAAGGACATATTGACCAGGTGTTCATGGCACAGGGTGCTGCCATCATGTGGGTACTTTATGACTGTCCTCAGAAATGGTAAGGGGATGTGCTCAGGACAGGGCCCCATAGGTACTCTGACACCAGAGCAAAGTACAAGGCTAGCCAGAAGCCCCAGCTTCTCTTGTGAGACTCAATCACAGTTTATATGATTGTGATCACAAACATCTAGGTGGTGTGAGCTTGTATTCCAGGAGAAGAAAAATAACCCAGGTGTGTCTTTCCTGGAGCGCCCTCTTGGGCATCGGTTCTCAACCTGTGGATTGTGACCCTCCTGCAAACCTTTATCTCCTATAGTATTTATATTACAATTGATAACAGTAGCAAAGTTATAGTTAGGAAGTAGCAACAAAAATAACTTTATGGCTAGGGATCTTCATAACATGAGAAACTGCATTAAATGATTACAAGCATTCAGAAGGCTGAGAGTCACTGCCCCAGATCCAGGGAGGTCAGCTAGGTTCCTGGTGGAGAGGTGGTGATCAGGGCACACAGAGAGAGCCCTGCAGAGGGCTAGCCTGAGGACACAGGGCACCTGGTGAAGCCAGGCAGCTGTTTCCAGGGAGTTGAGCTCCTGGCCCAGCTGCAGAGGAACTGGGTTTCTCAGGCCTTACTCTCCCCACCCCTGCTTCAATCTGTGATGAGTTCTCCACCCTGCCCCTGTATTTTAAGAAAGCTGCCAGCTCAGAGGGCTCTGCACCATGGCTGCCTTTCCTGGGAGGCCACCCCCAAGCACTCTGAGATGTTTAATTCCTGGTTTCTACCTTGATGAATACAGCAGACTCTGGACTGTTGCAGGCCTGGACCTTAGACCCTACAATTATAATCCTTCTATGGTGAGTTTGGGGGCTCCATGGAGGCTGTACCCTGACCATTGTCCTTATAGGCTATGGTGTGTGTCTTGGTGGGATGTTATCATCATGTCAGAAAATAGCTGATACTGGTCTTTGAGCAGGACCAAGTCCTCAGCCATGCATCAGCCACAGGAGTCCCTGCTTGGAGGCCCCCCAGGCACAAGCTTATCCACAGATGCAGGGGCCCTTGTGGTGAGGCCTGACTTACCAATAGAGGGCCTAGTCAGAGGAGCATGCTAAGAAAGCTATCAGGTCAGGCGGTGGTGGCACACACCTTTAATCCTAGCACTTGGGAGGCAGAGGCAGGCAGATCTTTGTGAGTTCAAGGCCAGCATGGTCTATAGAGCAAGATCCAAGAAAGGCACAAAGCTACACAGTTGATAGGTTGGGCTTTGTGGGATGAATAGGAGTTCTCCAGTTCTGAAAATAAGGCAGGTTAAAAATTAGACTAGACATACATTTGCATGGAGCAGATGGGAGTGTAAAGCACTAGCTTCTGATTTTTCTGCACATAATGACACACCTGCTGTTGCTGTCCCCAAACTTGAATGTCCTGGGGAAGCATTTAACAGATAAGGGTCCTTACACTGGAAACTGACTGGGAAGTCCAAATGAGTTACTGGATCTGCTGACAACATAGATAATCACTCTGAAAACTGCTCTGGGCTGTGGCTTTAGATCAGGATGGAACTGGGAGTCTAAAATGCTCTGTAAAGCTGCAAAAGCATTTCTAGGCATGGAAACTGCTCCCCAAGGACCAGGGATGTCACTTGAGAGCAAAGCCCTTGTGTTGGTATGGAGACCATGAGTGCCCTCCCTGGTACCAGCATGAGCAGTGTTCTGTCTTATACCTGGACAAATGTCAGAGGTGTCCACTAACATGTCAATGTGGATGCTGGCCTCTAGGTTCTCCCAGCACCCCTCAATCCCTACCTGTTACCAATATGGTCACCTTACCCTTCTCTGTAACCTGAAAGCTTCTGCCCAGCGCCTACTACTCTTTCCCCACAATCCTTTGGTCTGTACATACCTCAGACATTGGCTGTGTCTATGGTCCAGGCCACCTCACCTAGTTGGCATCTCCTCTCCCCTCTCCTCTTCCTTCTCCTTCTCCTCCCCTCTCTCCTCTCCTCACATGGCCAGCCTCACAGTCATGGTCACTCTGGACTCTCCAGATGTCTCTGCCTCTGGCTATGCTCTTCCTTTATGTGCAATAAGCCTTCTCCTCCACCATACCTGGGAGCAGCCAAGTCCTTCCTTTCTTTCTTCCCATTCATCTGGTGCTTCATGATATGATAATGGACCTCAGTTTGTCCCAGGTTTGAAACCTAACAAGGTGTAATTCACCTATTGCACCATTAAAAGAAAATCAAATAGATAAGTGTTTAACTCTAAACATATACCAAGTAAAGGATGGAAAGGTTTAGGTCCAAATATTTTTAGTTAAAAAAAAAATAAAGACCCAGAAAAGATCTCTGTATGTGAGGGTGTAAATGAGGCAGCTTCCATGGGAAACAGTGTGTCGTCAATTAAATTCACAGAGTCACGTGCCTCCTGCCAGCTCAGGTTGAAGTCGCTATTGGCTCCAAGTGTGCATAGAGGAGCAGGTGTGCAATCAGAGAGCTTCTGACAGCTGAGTTGAACAGGGGCGGGGCTCCTCTGATGGCTGCTGTCAAAGAGTGAACCTGAGGTCCCCAGGCAGAGCTGTTGCTAAGGACACAGCACAGGAAGTGCCCTGGAGTGGCACTTGAACTCACTGTGTGGTTCAGGCAGGCCTGGAACTTGTGATCCTCCTGCCTCAACCTCCTGAGTAGTTTGGGATCCCAGGTTGCTACACCAGGCCAGCATTGAACTTCTCTTTCCTCCTTCCCTTCTTCTCTCATTCCCTCCTATTTCTGTCTGTCTGTCTGTCTGTCTGTCTCTGTCTTTGTCTGTCTCTCTTGGCTAATATACTAAGAAATATGTTGCTTTGTTATATATTTTCACACACACACACACACACACACACACACACACACACACACACACACACACACCAGAAGCAGGCACATCTCTCTAAGTTCCAGGCCACATTGGCCCATATAGCCAGTTCCAGGCTGGCCAGGTCTCCACAGAGATCCTGTCTCAAATAAGCACACAGGTCAATAAGCAAATAAAGAACCTTGAAGACAGAGCCCTGGGAGCCTGAGTCAGGATCCCAGCAGCCACATGGAAACCTCCTGTGGCTTTGCTGCTGTGACTTCAGTGCTGTGGGGTCGACACAATCCCTGCTTCAAAGGCTGGAGGAGAAAGTGACTGAGCAGACACTGAGTTCTCCTTTGTCCTCTCCAGGCTGGCACATGTGTGCATCACACACTCACACACTTTCACACTCATATCATGTGTAGTCTACTCACACATTCTCACTGTCACACAAACACCCACATGCTTTCACACCCTCCTTTCACACATCCTCATACTCACTCTCTCACAACTCACTCCTCACACAACACACACACTCTCATATCATGCCTATTCTCAAGTCTTACACACCCTCTCTCATCCTCACACACATTCACAATCTCATATTCTCTCATGCTTTCTCATACTCTCACACACTCAACTCTCACACTCTCACACTCTCACATGCACACTGTCTCACAAGTCTCTCACATTCACTCTCTCATATAATCTTTGACACACCTCTCTGTCACAGTCACTCTGACACACACACTCTGACAACACACACACTCTGACAACACACACTCTCTGACAGACGCACTCTCTGAAAGACACACGCACTCTCTGAAAGACACACACACTCTCTGACACACACTGTGACACACACTCTCTGACACACGTACTCTCTGACACACGTACTCTCTGACACACACTCTCTGACACACACACTCTCTGACACACACTCTCTCTGACACACACTCTCTCTGACACACTCTCTCTGACACACTCTCTCTGACACATACTCTCATGTACTTTCTCTTATACACACTCTCTCCCACTCACCGTCTCTCCCACAGGCACACGCACCCTCCCACACGCAATCTCTCTCACACAAACACTCAGACACACTCCCACACACTCTCTGTCATTCTTTCTCTCACACCCATTCTTTCTCAAATTCTTTCACACGCACTCTTTCTCACACTCTTACACACTCACACACACTCTTTCAAAAACACTCTCACACTCTGACACACACAATCTCTCTCAAATACTCATACACACCCACACACTCAGACACACTCTCTGTCACACACTTGCTCACACACTCGCTCACACACTCGCTCACACACTCTCGCTCACACACTCTGTCTCTCAAATACACTCTCTCAACTCACATGCACTCTCCTTCTCAGTATCTCACACTCTCACAATTAGTGCCTCACAGATATTCTCTCGCATTCACAAAATCACATTCACACACTCTCATACTCTTACACATACTCACTCACATTTACTCACAACATCTACACAGTCACCATGGTGTGCGAATGTGTGAGTGTGTGTATGTGTGTGTATGTGTATGTGTGAGTGTCTAGAGTATGTGAGTGTGTGAGATTGAGTGTGTGAGTGTTTGTGAGTTCCCACATACAGTGGCAGGTTGTGACAGGACCTTCTCCCCGTGATCTCTGCAAGGATCAGCAGCTTTTTCAATCACAGGCCTCAGAGGGAAACTTTCATTTTGCAGGCACTGAGGACTTGGGAACACTCCCTGAGCCTCCTTAGTGCAAAGCATCCAGAGACAGTGGTCGTTTTGAATAAAACTTTATTTACTACAAAAGCAGGTGACTAGTCAATGTGGGCCCTTGTCCCTTCTTGGCTACCCCCCCCTTCCCTCCCAAGCTGAAGTCAGAATACACACAGAGGGGTAAATATCACAAAAAAATTAGGGCAACAATCAGGAAGTGATCTGCCACAATGTCACAGGTGAGAGTGTGCGTCTTCAGCTTACAAGAATACAGGGATTTCTCAGAAAGACAGGAGGACATTGGTAGGGTGTCTGTGACATGTTTTCTGTGCTGTGGTCACACCTGTCACTTGGTTATGGTTTATAGCGATGTTTTCTTTCCTTTTTCGTTTTGTTTTGTTTGTTTATTTGTTTGTGACAGGGTTTCTCTGTGTAACAGTCCAGGCTGACCTGAAACTCACTCTGTAGACCAGGCTCGTCTCGAACTTGGAGATCTCCCTGCCTCTGCCTCTTGAATGCTGGGATTAAAGGTGTGTGCCACCATCCCAAGATATAGTAGCTTTTTCACTTTGTAGCTGTCTATGTTGGCTCAGGTTTATGTTGTGAGTTTATTAAAGACACACGAAGCTCTCCATCAACACTACATTGCATTTCTTTTGGTAAAATCGCTGCCCTGGGCCTTGCTGTTTGCATGTGTGGGCTCTGTGTGTGTGTGTGTGTGTGTGTGTGTGTGTGTGTGTGTGTGTTGAATGTTGAGGTAGCTGCTCTAACTCTCCCCCTTACCCCTGAGACAGCATATTTCACCAAATCTGGAGCTAGACTGGCAACCAGGAAACCCCAGTGATCATCCTGCCTCAGCTTCCCACAGCACCGGCGCATGTGTGACTGTGTGTTTTTACATGGGTGTTGGAGAGTCACACTTACGCCCTCATGTCTGTGCACAAGCACACTTACCCATGGAGCCATCTCCCCACTAGCTGTCTTACTTTTCAAAGGAGAAATTTGAAAACTCTGGAAATGGCTGAGACAGAGCCCCAGGGGGCAACCCAGTACCAGGAAAGGTGCTGTGTGGCTGGAGACTGTGGCTGCAGTGTGGGAGATGCACTGGGGATGAGCAGGGATGCTGGAGGGAGTACTGGGTCAGAGCAGGCAGAAGAGCAGCAGACATCAGGGTCCTGGGGAAGACTTGGTGTTGGGGACAAGGCTGTGGTTAGGACTGTTGGAACATATGCCTCTGACCCTGACCTTTGCAGCCAAAAATCTAGGCCAGCACCCAGCCGTGGCTGCTGGAACCTGTCCCTAATGCACCTCTCCCCTCTACCCCCTACAGCTTGCATCCTCTATGATTGTCACCTTATGGCATTTTCCAAGATCCCTCCAGGTGCTCATGACCTTCTTCTTTTATAATGTGACCTGTCTTCCCAGAGGATGGCAGCAATATTCTGTGGTGTTATACAGGGGGACAGACTCAATGTTCTGGAAATTAGTGGACCATATCCAGGTAAGTGTTTGGTACCTCATGGTAAAAGCTACGTTGAATGGGGTGTCAAATGGCAAATGCTTTTCACCCTGTCTCTCCCCTAAGGCGGTTCGTTCTCTTTCTCCCTCTCTCCCCTCTCTCATACACACACACACACACACACACACACACACACACACACACACACTTTTATTTATTCTTTGTCTATCACATAATGCATCTCCATCCCACTCATTTCCCCATCCCTTTGTATCCATTCTCTGTCCTTGCAACCTTCCTCCTAAAATAAAATCAAAGAAAAAAAGAAAAAAAAATCAATCTCATCATGGAAACTGGTGTGACATAGTGAGTCATGAATAAACACTTTATTTATTTTTCTATTATCAGCTTGATACAGTATAAATTCTTATCCTAATAGTGAAATATTTCACTGAGGCTTGCCCAGTAATTGAGTAAAACCAAAACTTATTATAAGCCACAGTCATCTTAGGGTCCCCCATGCTATATAGCCTCCTTGGTTCTGTGGGTCCAGTCTGATTGTTCTTTGCTTTATATCTAGTATCCACTTATGAGTGAGTAAATACCATGTTTGTCCTTCTGGGTTTGGGTTACTTCCCTCAGAATGATATTATCTAGTTCCATCCATTTGTCTGAAAATTTCATGCTGTCATTGTTTTTCTCTGCTGAGTAGTACTCCATTATGTATATGTACCACATTTTCTTAATCCATTCTTCAGTTGATGGGCATCTAGGTTGTTTCCAGGGTCTGGCTATTAAAAATAGTGCTGTTATGAACATACTTGAGCATGTATCTTTGTGGTATGATTGAGCATTCCTTGGGTATATACCCAAGAGTGGTATGGCTGGATCTTGAGGTAGTTCAATTCCCAATTTTCTGAGAAACTGCCATACTGATTTCCATAGTGGTTGTACAAGTTTGCTTTCCCACCAAGAGTGGAGGAGTGTTCCCTTTGCTCCGCATCCTCTCCAACATTGACTGTCATTAGTGTTTTTGATCATAGCCATTCTGACAGGTGTAAGGTGGTATCTCAGAGTCATTATGATTTGCATTTCTCTGATTAAGGATGTTGAGCATTTCTTTAAATGGAAAAAAGAAAGTATCTTCAACAAATGGTGCTGGCATAACTGGATGTCAATATGTAAAAGATTACAAATAGATCCATATCTGTCACCATGCACAAAACTCAAGTCCAAGTGGATCAAAGACCTCAACATAAATCCAGTTACACTAAACTTAATAGAAGAGAAAGTAGAAAGTACTCTTGAATGTATTGGCACCAGAGATCACTTCCTAAATATAACACCAACAGCACAGACACTGAGCACAACAATTAGTAAATGGGGCCTCTTGAAACTGAGAAGCTTTTGTAGAGCAAAGGACACAGTCAATAAGACCAAACAACATCCTATAGAATGGGAAAAGATCTTCACCAATCCCACATCTGACAGAGGACTGATCTCCAGAATATATAAAGAACTCAAGAAACTAGACATCAAAATTCTAAACAATGCAATTAAAAAATGGGCTAAAGAGCTAAACAGAGAATTCACAAAAAAAGAATAAAAAAAATGACTGAAAGATATTTAAAGAATAAACACTTTTATTCACATATCTTTACTTGCAAGTGTTCATTGGAGAGAGTCACTGATCTGGTCCAAAGCCTCTGGTTTCACTACACTATTGATGCTGGGCCCTGGTGGAAATTCCTCTGGGTTATTCTGCTGTTTTCCAGTGTTGTGGAAATCCCTGCATCTTTGGGTCTGCAGGACTTGTCTCTTCAGGTCCTCCAGGAGATCACAGATGAGGCTGATGTTGGGGTAGCCCAACCATAACCCTGGTTCTGGGCCTGGGTAGTCGCAGGGCCGGTCAGCCCACTCCTCTCCTTGTCCTCACTACCATGCTGAGCTCTCCGGCATCACTCTGCCTAGTTCAACCCTTGCAGCAATGAGCAGGGGCAGGGACAGTTCTGCTTTAGTGTCCTCAGGATCAGATCTCCCACCCCTACACCTTCAGGGCCAGCTAGATTGGGCTGCTTCAGGAGTGGCATAGGGACCACTCTTGCCAGCGCTATAGCAGATGAAGAGTGGGATCAGCTCTCCTTAGGGAGGTCCTTATCTCTCCTTCAATCAAATCTTCAACTTCACTAACAGAGTTTGTTTCTAGTGGAGGACTGGGGAGGGAAGTTGTGTGACAAAATTTTCCCCGGACAGATGAAACACACTAGTCTACTCACCCCAGAGAGAGAACCCACAACAGACCAAAGTACAGACACCAGCAAAATCCATCTTGGTGAACCACTGAGTTTTATTGGGGTTACTTATAGGAATCTGGGTGAGGGATCACTTACAGGAACAGAAATGACTCAGAGAGTTGCATCACCAAAGCACACCCCAGCATGGGTGACAGACAGCTCACAAAAACTGTGACACTGGAGTAAACCTGCAGGCAGCTTTACAGGTTGGAGAGTGTCCTTTCTAGGTGCCTCAGTAGGACTAAAACCTTGCAGGCAGCCTGACTGGTTTCTGCTTCTTCAAGGTTGATTCTCTTGTCTCAGAGTCTTTGGGGCCTGGCTCTGCTTCCTCTGGCAGGGAGGGGCCCAGTGAATCTGGTCAGTTTTAGGGAGTTCTTAAAGATATTTTTGCTGTTGGCCTCCCTACTTAAGGAAGGTGCTATTAGTACAACAGAGGGGGATGGAAAGTGAGAGAGAAAGAGTACATCTGTGCATACATGTGGGGACCTCTGTCCAGTGGGGCAGGTGTGGAAGAAATGCTTCTTCCTGGCTAGAGAATCCATAGACCAGATCCCCTTTTGCCCCTTAACCCTTTCTGCTGCCTCAAGTCTGAATGGGTCATTGTCCTAGAGCTGGCTAGATGTGTGTCACCCAGGATCCTGATGGCTGCTCCTTCTCCTGCAGATTGGAAGCATGGAGCTACTGACCCTAAAGCTGGAGGACCCTGTTGATTGGTAAGCCAGGCACAACAGGATTTCTCTCTTTAATGGAAGGCAGTGCTATTCTCTCTCCCCTAGCTTTCCTTGTGTGGCCAACCATCACCTTCCTTTTTTGGATATAAGTGCTGTGAGCTGACCCCCTCAGCAAGAATAGGATTTCACTGAATCAGAATCACCACTCGGCCCTGGAAACAGATCCATGTGTCCAGAATTCCACTACACAGCCAAGCAAACAGGCTCAGGGTGTTGGAATACAGATCCGAAGGCCACAGAACCCCAGGATGGCAGTGATCAGACTACAACCTAGTGACTTGGTTCTCAAGTTTAATCACACAGGAGTGCTCTGTGGTATCTACCCAAGAGTGCCTACATTGGGCATCTCTCCCAGCTTGGTAGCAGCTCTGCCTTGCAGGGTAGATGTTGGCCCATGGGCAGGGCTGGAGCTGGACTGTCTGGAGCACAGACTGTGGATCCAGCACCCAGTTCTGCAGGGATCCCCTAAGCAGTCTCACCCTGGTCTTCTCTAGGTCTTGGTAGCCCTTCAGCCCTACCTCTTGGACTCTCACTGAAGGTTTTCTGCATCTACTCCTCTGCTTGTTCCTCAGGTTTCCAGTTTGGCATTCCTTCCTTCACAGTAGAAACATGAGCTTCAGATAATCTGCATCTGGTAGCCTGGCCTGTCTGCGTCCTGAGCCTTCTCCCTTGCTGAGTACAGCTGTGGCTTCCTTGCTCCTATTTTGCCTCTGATGCTGACCTCAAAGGTGGTCCTTCTAAAGTCTTCTCCTCCCTTTGAAGCCCTCTCCTGTGATCCCAGTGCAGCATGCATTTCAGGTTTCTCTGACACGGAGGTGCCTCTGGAGCAGGAATGCAAATGGACTCCATGATCTGCTGATCTCTGAGCTATCAACACTGCCTAGAAGTTGACCCTGTGCTCAGTAGCTTGAAGGCATTTTGGGATATGGACAGGGAGATCTAGTGTGCTTCTCTCCCATGTTCACTTCTTAGCTCCTAAAAGTGATGTGACCCTAAACCCCCGCCCCCCCCAAACTTATTTTTAACTAATTAAACTTTACTGCTTTTACTTAGGTGCTGTGCTGGGCCAGGCTGTCTTTATCCAGGTTTTAGTGCAGAAAGTAAAAGCTGGCCCCCAAATATTACAGGAACATTTTCTGATATGTTCTAGACATTTCCACAGTGGGAGGGGTGGTTACTGATCCATTTCAACATCAGGGTTCTTGGGGGAAGGTCTAAAAGACAGGCTGTGTGGGAGCTGAGAATAGGCTGAGAAGCTGTGGCACCACATGGATGGAGGGCGTGTGGTCCATGACCTACAGTGTCAATGCAGGAGGCACACTGATCCACTGCAGAGCAGAAGGAGAAAGTGTCCTTGTACATAAGACACCAGATGATCAAGGGGCAGCAGAGAGGGACAGAGCCCAGGTACTGTGGACACGTCCTTCCTTCAGCTGGTCCACAGGAAAGAGGGGCATCTCCTCTGACACATTTCACAAGAAGAAACTGTCAACAGATGGAAGGTACAACTTTACAGAGAGAGTCCATAAAGGCCCTTAGAGGGCTGGGTCTGTAGCTCGGTTGGTTACTTGCTCACTTAGCATACACAATGCTCTAAGTTGATCCCTCAGTATTTCATAATCAGGGTGTCAAACTAGGTGTGTGAACACACACTGGAACCTCAGGACTTGAGATGTGGAGGCCAGAGAATGAGAAGTTTAAGATGATCGTTGTCTATGTAGTGAGTTCAAAGCCAGCCTGGGCTACCAGAGACTCTGACTGTCTCTCTCTCTCTCTCTCTCTCTCTCTCTCTCTCTCTCTCTCTCTTTCTGTGTGTGTGTGTGTGTGTGTGTGTGTGTGTGTGTGTGTGTGTGTGTGTGTGTCTATGTTTTGAGACAGTTTTCTCTGTGTAGTCCAGGCTGTTTTAGGATTCACTCTGTAGGCCCAGCTGACCTCAAATTCGGAGATCCGCCTGCCTCTACGTCCTGAGTACTGGGATTAAAGGTGTGAGAAACCACTGCCCAATTGAGACCTTGTTTTTAAAGAAAGTAGTTTTAGAAAATATAGAAAAGTATGTTTATGATCTTGGGTAAGAAAAGTTTCAAACAAGAAAAAAGTAACAGGCTCTATGACCAGCCCTGGGACACAAGTTCACAAATGACTAGGGATTCTCTGAGAACAGAAAATGAGAGAGCAGCAAATCACACAAGTGGAGACAGGGACACAGGGAGGAGGGAGGCAGGTTTAAAAGCCCAGAGCTGTTTCCCTTTGTTCTGGGCAGAAACGCTGGGGGATTGGAGACAATTCTGTACCTAGGGAGATGTATGGTGTCTTCAAGAACAAGCTAGTGCCTTCTCTGGGCCTTTACCTGGAACAGGGTTTCTGAAGTGGACACCAAGGGCATTTGGTTCAGATCCTGCATTGTCTTGGGATGTCCTGAGTTAGAACACAGAGCATGAACAGTAGCATCCCTGACATCTGTCTACTGGACTACAGATGTCTCCAGACACCACCCCATGTCTGGGGTTTGGGAATTTCTATTACTTCTGGATAAGAGTTCAGTACAGGGTAGGTGCTTGGAGTCCTAAGGTACCATTCAGGAGTGACCAAGCCCTGAAGCCTGACACTGCCCCTTCCTATGAGAAGAGAAGCTGAGTTCGTCCCTAGGAAACTCTACTCCACTAGTTAGGCTACTTGACTGCCTTGACATTTAGATTGCTTTGACACATATCCATGAGTGTCTTGAGTGTGTTTCCAAAGAGAACTGAAGGGGAAGTCCCCACACTGTGAATGGCACCCTCTCCATGGGCTGCAGGTCTGGTAGAATAACAAATAGAGGAAGGAGACAGTCAGCTGAGATCCAGCATCCCCGTTTGCTTCCTGGTCATCCATGAAGTGAACAGCTTTCCCTCACTGCAGGATCCTACTGCCTGGATGTCCTGTCCAAGTGATGGTGGTACCCAGCCTTGGGGGTTGTACTACTAAATACCTCTTCAGAAACAAACTGGAACAGAGACACTGGTGGAGGAATAGTCCATTCAAGCCTGGACTTGGAGAAAATAAGGAAGACACTGCCCATCTTAAAGGAACAGATCTAAGAATAAGTTAAAGGAGAATGGCGTCTGCTAGCATATGAGACAGAGCAAAGCCAGATGTGGGAGAGAAGAATTGGAGGCCTGTGTTAGTTCACTGCTGTGACCAAGATCCTGATGGAAATGGCTTACAAAAGAGAAAGGACTTGTTGGGCTTCTGTGGGGCATGTGAGAAGCACTTCAGTTCATATCATGGAGGGCCAGGGAGTGGAGAGAGAATGCACACCTGTTTTCTCTTTAATCTCTTTTATTCAGACTGGATGTCACCGCCCATAGGATGGCATACCAACCTTCATTGTGTGTGCCCTGTCATATCCTCATAAACACCCCCATAGGACCCTATAAGAGAACCAAGCAAGTTAAATGTTCATAATAATTCAAGATATAAACACCCAAGCTTTGCTTGCTTACAGAGTCAGAAAGTAAGCTAATGGAAAACCAACTAAAACACACTGTGAAGCAGATTTTAAAACACTAGTAAGGGCTCCCAGACAAGCCTTAAATGGAAACACAGGCTATGTTTTAATTCTCTTAAGGGTTTCAGTATTATATGAGAAGGTTATTTCCCTCATAATAAAACACACAGTCTTCACTACATATTAGAGCTTCTTGTACAATTAACAAATTGATCGTTTTGCTCAATACATCTCTCAAGCCTCGCCATCGGGGGAAATGGGACTTGGTTCATTCTCTCTCACCATCTCATGGTTTCCTCTGTGACTGGATTCACCACACTTGAAGCCTGAGGCACACCTCTGGGGTGTTTATGAGGGGATGAGGGGGCACACACCATGAAGGTAGGTATGCCATCCCAAGGGCTGTGAGAGCCAGTCTGAAAAAAAGAGAAGGAGAAAACAGACATGCATTCTCTCCCCACACCCTGGCCCACCATGATATGAACTGAAGTGCTTCTGACATGTCCCACAGGAGCCAAAACAAGTCCTTTCTCTTTTGTAATCCATTTCCATCAGGGATCTTGATCACAGCAACAGTGAACTAACACAGGCCTCTGGTTCTTCTCTCCCACATCTGGCTTTGCTCTATCTTATTTATGCTAGCAGACGCCATTCTCCTTTTATATATTCTTAGATCTGTTCCTTTAAGATGGACAGTGTCTCCCCTATTTTCTCCAAGTTCTGATTAGGAATCAACTTAGAGCATTGTGTATGCTTAGTGAGTATGTTACCAACCAAGCTCCAGCCCCAGCCCTCTAAGGGCCTTTATGGATTCTCTCTGTAAAGTTGTAGCTTCAATCTGCTGACAGCTTCTTCTTGTGAATTGTGTCTCAGGGGATGTCCCTCTTTCCTGTGGACCAGCTGAAGGAAGGAAATGTTCTAGGATCCAAGAACTGAACATGTGGGAGAAGCACACCAGATGTTCCCTGTATATATATCAAGGTGCCTTCAAGCTACTGAGCAGAGCAAGTACCAGGTCAACTTCTAGCCAGTGTTGGTATCTCAGAGATCCACAGAGCATGGAGTCCCCATGCATTCCTGCTCCAGGGGCCACCAGAGGTGCATGCTGCACTGGGAGTCCAGGAGTGGGGTTCGAAGGGAGAAGGGTTCTTTAGAAGGACCATCTGTGAGGTCAGCATCAGAGGCCAAGAAAGCCGCAGCTGTACCTAGCAAGGGAGAAGGCTCAGGACACAGACAGGCCAGGCTTCCAGAAGCAGATCTTCTCCAACTCAGGTCTTAGCAGGGTATGAGCTATTGCCAAACTGCATTCTGAGGAACTAGCAGAAGAATAGATGCAAAAAATCATCATTGAGTGTACAAGCAACAGGGTCCTGAAGGGCTCCAAGACCTAGAGAAAACTAAGGTGAGACTGTTTAGAGAATCCCTCCAGAACTGGGTGCTGGATCCACAGTCTGTGCTCCAGCCAGGCCAGGTGCAGCGCTGCCCATGGGCCAAGCTCTACCCAGCCAGGTAGAGCTGCTACCATGCTGGGGGAGATGCCCAGTGTAGGCCCTCTTGGGTGGATGCCACTCAGCCTTCCAGTGTGATTAAACTTGAGAACCCAGTCACTAGGTTCTAGTCTGATCACTGCCATCCCAGATTTCTGTGGCCTCTTTGTTTGGCTGTGAGGTGGAACACTGGACACCTGGAACTGTTTCCAACTCTGAGTGGTGACTCTGATTCAGAGGGTTCCTATGCTTACTGTGGGGGTCAGCTCACAGCACTTATGTCCAAAGGAGAATGGTAAGGGGTAGACAGACAAGGAAAGCTCAGAGGGAGAGACCAGCTCTGCATTCCTAAAAAGGAGAAAGCCTGCTGGTGCCTGACTTACCTGACTTACTGACATTGCCTACCATCCTTAGGATCAGCTGTTCTGTGCTGTCATTGTGCAGGAGAGGGAGCAGCCATCAGGATCCTGGACATACATCTAGCCAGCTCTAGGACAATGACCCATTCAGAATTGCGGCAGCAGGAAAGGTTAAGGGGCAGAAGGGTGTTTGGTCTGTGGATTCTGTAGTCAGAGGGAAGCATTACATCAACATCTGCTCCACTGGCAAGAGGTCTCTACATGTGTGCACAGATGCACTCTCTCTCCCTTTCTGCCCCTCTCTGTTGTACTAATAGCCTCCTCCTTAAGTAGGGAGGTCAGCAAAACAAATATCTTCAAGAACTCCCTAAAACTGACCAGATTCACTGGACTGGTCCCTGTCAGAGGAAGCAGAGCCAAGCCCCAAAGTCTCTGAGACAAGAGAATTAACCCTGAAGAAGCAGAAACCAGTCAGGCTGCCTGGAAGGGTTTAGTCCAACTAAGACACCTGGAAAGGACACTCTCCAACCTGTAAAGCTGCCTGCAGGTTTACTCCAGTGTCATAGCTTTTGTGAGCTGTCTGTCACCCATGCTTCAGTGGGCTTTGGTGATGCAGCTCTCTGAGTCATTTCTGTTCCTATAAGTGATCCCTCACCCAGATTCCTATAAGTAACCCCAATAAACTCAATGGACCAAGATGGATTTTGCTGGTGTATGTACTTTGGTCTGTTGTGGGTTCTCTCTCTGGGGTGAGTAGAGTAGTGTGTTTTGTCTGTTGGTAAGAGTTCTGTCACACAACAACCCTCCTCAAATTTTCCACTAGAATCAGACCTTGTTAGAACCCTTGTAAATTTGAGTGAAGGAGAGATAAGAACCTCCCTGGGGAGAGGTGGTCCTGCCCCTCATCAGGTGCATCACTCAGGTGAATGGCACCTATACACTCCTGGGCATCACAATCTAGCTGACCCTGAAGGTGTAGGTGTGGGAGATCTGATCCTGAGGACCTTAAAGCAGGAGACCTGGCCTGCCCCTTGCTCACTGCTATAAGGTGAGAAATAGTTAGACTGGTTCAGGAGAGCTCAGCCTGGCGGTGAGGAAAGGAGAGGAGTGGGCTGACCAGCCCTGCGATTACCCAGGCCCAGAACCAGGGTTCTGAGTTTGCCCACCCCAACATCATCACATCTATGGTCTGCTGGAGAATGTGAAAGTACTGGTCCTCCAGACCCAAAGACAGATAATTCTCCACAACACAGGGCAACAGCAGGATAACCAGACAAGTTCCAGTGAGGGCCCAGCCTCGATCATGTTGCAGGAACCAGAGGCCTCGAACCAGATCAATGACTTTGTACAATGAACACTTCAAGGTAAAGATGCATGGATAAAAGTGTTCACTGGGCACCTCACTGTGTCACACTACAGCTTCTAGGACAAGATTGATATTTTTCTTTTTATCTTTCTCCTAAATTTTATTTTATTTTTGTGGGAAGGACGCAAGGGCAGAGGATGGATGCAAAGGGATGGGGAAATGAATGAGATGGAGATGCATTATCTGAAAGACACAAAGAATAAATAAAAATGAGAGAGGGAGAGAGAGAATTAGAGAGAGGGGCTCCCTGGTGGTAGGATAAAGTGAAAGTATTTCCATTTGACACCCTCCGTCTGCAGCTTTCACTGTGAGGCACCCAACACTTACCTGGATATGGTTCACCAGTTTCCAGAATGTTGAGTCTGTCCCCCTGTATAATAGCACAGAATAATGTTGTCATGTATCAGGAAGACAGGACACAGTAAAGGGGATTTTGGTCAAGGACTCCTGGTGGGATCTTATCAACTGCCATAAGTGGACAGTCACAGAGTCTCTATGCTGAAGGGAGTAGAGGGGAGAGGTGCATTAGGGACAGGTTCCAGCAGCCATGGCTGGGTGCTGGCCTGGCTTTATTCCTGCAAAGGTCAGGATCAGAGGCATATGTTCCAACAGCCCTAACCACAGCCTTGTCCCCAACACCAAGTCTTCCCCAGGACCCTGATGTCTGCTGCTCTTCTGCCTGCTCTGACCCAGTACTCCCTCCAGCATCCCTGCTCATCCCCAGTGCATCTCCCACACTGCAGCCACAGTCTCCAGTCACACAGCACCTTTCCTGGTACTGGGTTGCCCCCTGGGGCTCTGTCTCAGCCATTTCCAGAGTTTTCAAATTTCTCCTTTGAAAAATAAGACAGATGCATGGGAGGTGTTTCCATAGGTAAGTGTGCTTGTGCACAGACATAAGAGTGTAAGTGTGACTCTCCAACACTCATGTAAAAAGTCACAGTCATACATGTGCCAGTGCTGTGGAAAGCTGAGGTGGGATGATCACTGGGGTTTCCTGGCTGCCATTCTAGCTCCAGATTTGGTGAAAGATGCTATCTCGGGGGGATAGGGTGGAGAGTTAGGGCAGCTACCTGAACATTCCACACTCACACAGTGCCCACACATGCACTCAGTGGGGGCCCGGGGCAGTGGCTTTATGAAAAGAGATAGAATGTAGTGTTATTGGAGAGCTTCATGTGTCCTTAATAAATGCAAAACATAAACCTGTGCCAAAATAGAAAGCCTTGAAGTGAAAAAGTACTGTAGGCAGGCGTGGTCACACAAGCCTTTAATCCCTGCAATGAAGAGGCAAAGGCAGGCAGATCTCTGAGTCTGAGACCAGCCCTGGTCTACAGAGTGAGTTCCAGGACAGCCAGGACTGTACACAGAGAAACATTGAATTTTTTTTAAATTGTCGCACAGAGAAAGATTGTATCAAAAAATAGACCAAAATAACAACAAACAAACAAATGAAAACCAAAAAGGAAGAAAAATGGCCCTGTAAGCCATAACCAAGTGACAGGTGTGACCACAACACAGAAAACATGTCACAGACACCCTACCAATGTCCTCCTGTCTTCCTGAGAAATGCCTGCATTCTTATAAGCTGAAGACACACACCCTCACCTGTGACATTGTGGCAGATCACTTCCTGATTGTCACCCTGACATATTTGTGAGAGTTGCCCCTCTGTGTGTATTCTGACTTCAGCTTGGGAGGGAAGGGGGGGGGTAGCCAAGAAGGGACAAGGGCCCACACTGACTAGACACCTGCTTTTGTACTAAATAAAGTTTTATTCAAAACAACCACTGTCTCTGGATGCTTTGCACTAAGGTGGCTCAGGGAGTGTTCCCAAGTCCTCAGTGCCTGCAAAATGAAAGTTTCCCTCTGAGGCCTGTGATTGAAAAAGCTGCTGATCCTTGCAGTGATCACGGGGAGAAGGTCCTGTCATAACCTGCCTGTGTATGTGGGAAATCACACATGCATTCACATACTCACTCTCACACACACTCACCATACATACCCACACATACACACACTCACACATGTACTTACACCTACACTCGCACACACTCACACACTCAGACATACACTCAGTCATATGCACAGACATATGCACACTCACATATATGCACACTCACACATATGCACACTCAAAGGCATGGGTGAGTATGTAGATGTTGTGAGTTAATGTGACAGTGTGTGTATGTGAACGTGTATGAGAGTGTGTAAATGTGAGTATGTGAACGAGAGAGCATGTGAATGTGAGACAGTGTTTGTGAGAGTGTATGAGTGTGTGAGAGTGTGTGTGAGAATGTATGAGTCAAAGTCTGTGTAAGAGAGTGTGTGTCAGAGACAGAGTGTGTGGGAGATAGAGTGAAAGAAAGAATGAGTGTGTGAGAGAAAGTGTGTGTGGCAAAGGGTTTGTGAGAAGACTATGTGAGAGAGAGTATGAGAGTGTGTGTGAGTGTGAGAGAGTGTGTGACAGTGTGTGTGAGTGTGAGAGAGTGGGAGTGAGTATGTGAGTATGAGAAATTTTGTGAGTGTGTGAGAGAATGAGAGAGCGAGATAGAGTGGGAGTGTGCAAGAGTGTGAGAGTGAGAGTGTGTGAGAGTGTGTGTGAGTGTGAAAGTGTGAGATAAACTGCAAGAGAGAGACAGTGAGAGTGTGTGCTATAGTTGTGTGACAATGAGAATGTGTGAGAGGAGTATGTATGAGTGTGAAAGTGTGTGTGTGTGTGTGTGTGTGTGTGTGTGTGTGTGATGCACACATGTGCCAGCCTGGAGAGGCCAAAGGAGAACTCAGTGTCTGCTCAGTCACTTTCTCCTCCAGCCTTTGAAGCAGGGATTGTGTCGACCCCACAGCACTGAAGTCACAGCAGCAAAGCCACAGGAGCTTTCCATGTGGCTGCTGGGATCCTGACTCGGGCTCCCAGGGCTCTGTCTTCAAGGTTCTTTATTTGCTTATTGACCTGTGTGCTTATTTGAGACAGGATCTCTGTGGAGACCCGGCCAGCCTGGAACTGGGTATATGGGCCAATGTGGCCTTGAACTTAGAGAGATGTACCTGCTTCTGCCGTGTGTGTGTGTGTGTGTGTGTGTGTGTGTGTGTGTGTGTGTGTGCGTGTGTGTGCGTGTGTGTATTTGTGTGTGTGTGAAAATATAACAAAGCAACCTATTTCTTAGTATACTAGCCAAGAGAGGCAGACAAAGACAGAGAAAGACAGAGACAGACAGACAACAGACAGAAATAGGAGGGAATGAAGGAAGAAGGGAAGGAGGAAAGAGAAGTTCAATGCTGGGCCTGGTGTTGCAACCTGGGATCCCAAACTACTCAGGAGGTTGAGGCAGGAGGATCACAAGTTCCAGGCCTGCCTGAGCCACACTGTGAGTTCAAGTGCCACTCCAGGGCACTTCCTGTGCTGTGTCCTTAGGCAACAGCTCTACCTGGGGACCTCAGCTTCACTCTTTGACAGCAGCCATCAGAGGAGCCCCGCCCCTGTTCAACTCAGCTGTCAGAAGCTCTTCTGATTGCACACCTGCCCCTCTATGCACACTTGGAGCCAATAGCGACTTCAACCTGAGATGGTGGGAGGCACGTGACTCTATGTGAATTTAATTGACAACACACTGTTTCCCATGGAAGCTGCCTCATTTACACCCTCACCAACAGATCTCTTTTCTGGGTCTTTATTTTATTTTAACTAAAAATATTTGGTCCAAAACCTTTCCATCCTTTGCTTTGTGTAGGTTTAAAGAAAAACACTTTCAACTTGGTTTTTTTTTTTTTTTAAGGTGCAATAGGTGAATTGCCCCTTGTTAGGTTTCAAACCTGGGACAAATTGAGGACTATTATCATGTCATGAAGCACCAGATGAAAGGGGAAAAAAAGAAAAAGAAACAAAGGAAGAACATGACTGCTCCTAGGTATGGTGGAGGAGAAGGCTTATTGTACATAAGGAAGAGCATAGACAGAGACAGAGACATCTGGAGAGTCCAAAGTGACCATGACTGTGAGGCTGGCCCTGTGAGGAGAGGAGAGAGGGAGGAGAAGGAGAAGGAAGAGGAGAGGGGAGAGGAGATGCCAACCAGTGGGGTGGCCTGGACCATACACATAGAAGAAATGCCTGAGTTATGTACAGACCAGAGGAGGCGGGGTGGAAAGTGTTGAGGGGTAGGAGAGGGCACAGGCCCTGGGATGGAGAGCTCAGGGTAGAGGGCAGGGTAAGCAGGCCATACCTAGCAACAGGCAGGGATTGAGGAATGCTGGGAAAACCTGGGGCCCAGTGTCCTTGTTGACATGTTAATGGGCACATCAGCCATTTGTCCCAGGTATAAGATCGAAAACTCCTCACTCTGGACCAGGGGAAGGGGCTCATAGTCTCTGCCATACCAAGACAAGGGCTTTGCCCTCATGTGACATCCCTGGTCCTTAGGGAACAGTTTCCATGCCTAGAAAGGATTTTGCTGCTTTACAGAGCATTTAGCCTCCCAGGTTACATCCTGGTCTAAAGCCACAGCCCAGAGCAGTTTTCAGAGTGGATTATCTATGTTGTCGCAGATCCAGAAACCCATGTGGACTTCCCACAAGGCCCCAGTTCAGTTTCCAGTGTAAGGACGCCCTTATCTGTTAAATGCTTCCCCAGGACATTCAAGTTTGGGGGACAGCAACAGCAGGTGTGTCATTATGTGCAGAAAAATCAGAAGCTAGTGCTTTACATTCCCATCTGCTCCTTCCAAGTGTGTGCCTTAATTTCCTGACCTGGAGAACTCCTACTCATCCCACAAAGCCCAGCCTAACACCTAGGCTATCTGTAAGCTTTCTCAGCATGCTCCTCTGACTGGGCCCTCTACTGGTAAGTCAGGGCTCACCCCAAGAGTCCCCTGCACCTGTTGATAATCTTGTGCCTATGAAGACTCCAAAGCAGGGATTCCTGAGTTTGGTGCATGGGTGAGGACATGGTTCTGTTCACAGACC
Organism: Onychomys torridus; assembly: GCF_903995425.1. Taxonomy (NCBI): domain Eukaryota; kingdom Metazoa; phylum Chordata; class Mammalia; order Rodentia; family Cricetidae; genus Onychomys; species Onychomys torridus. The sequence goes on along the minus strand of NC_050456.1, from coordinate 72,147,171 downwards.
AGTAATCAGCTATTTTCCTGACATAATGATAACATTCCCTAAAAACACAAGAACAATGGTCTGGTACAGCCTCTTGGGAGCCCCCAAACTCACCCTGATATGAATTGAATAGAAGGATCTAAATAAAGCCCAGGCTTATAACCATCCAGACTTTCTCGTTCTCATCCTCATAGAAACCAGGACATACACAGATCAGAGGACTGGGGGTGGCCTCTGCAGAGAGGCAGCCATGGTGCAGAGCCTTTGAGCTGGCAGCTTCCTTAAAATGCAGTGCCACAGGGCAGGGTGGGGAACTCATCCAGGTTGAAGCAGGGGTGGGGAGAGTAAGGCATGAGAAACCCAGTTCCTCTGCAGCTGGGCCAGGAGCTCAACGCCCTGGAAACAGCTGCCTGGCTTCACCAGGAGCCCGTGTCCTCAGGCTAGCCCTCTGCAGGGCTCTCTGTGTGCCCTGATCACCACCTCTCCACCAGGTGTCCATCAGGAACCTAGCTGACAGCTGAACAGAGCAGTGGCTCTCAGCCTTCTGAATGCTTGCAATCATTTAATACAGTTTCTAATGTTATGGAGATCCCTAGCAATAAGATTATTTTGTTGCTACTTCATAACTAACATTTTGCTACTGTTGTGACTTGTAATATAAATACTATGGGAGATAAAGGTTTGCAAGAGGGTCACAACCCACAGGTTGGGAACTGATGCCCTAGGATGTTCTTCAGGCAAGACACACCTGGGCTAAATTTCTCCTCCTGGAAACTAGGCCACACCCCTCAGATGTTTGTGTTCAAGATCATAAAAAAACTGATTGAGTCTTGCAAGGGAAGCTGGGACTTCTGGCTAGCCTGGTTCTTGGCCCTGGAGTCTCAGTACACACAGAGCCATGTCCTGAGCACATCCCCTCAGCTTTTCTGAGACAGTCATAAAGTACCCCCCTGTGCCATGAACCCCTGTCAATATGTCCTTTGGTCTTTTTGAAAACCGCATGCCAGATTCTTTTCTTCCCACCACAGAACATGGGAACACCTGCATCATGTCAGCCATTTCTCTCCCTCCTGCTCCCTCTCCCTCCTTCCTCTTTTTGTTTTCTCTCAGAAGTGTCTCCTGAAGCCCCAAGTTGTCCTCAAACCCACTTTGTAGCTGAGGATGCCCCTGAATTCCTGATCTTTCTGCCTTAGTTTTTTCTATTGCTTGGGATTACATCAGCATGCCCCAGCTCTCTGTGGAGTTAAAGATCCAACCCAGAGCTTTGCACAAGTTAGGCCTACCACTAATTTCCCATACCTAGCCCATGTCAGGCACATCCTGGCCCGTTTTTTTGTCAACTTGACCCAGGCTAGAGTCATCTGAAAGGTGGGATCCTCAATTTAGAAAATGACTGAGCAATCCTGTTGGATTTTGTCTTAATTAGTGATTGATAGGAGAGGCCCGCAGCCCATTGTAGGTGGAGCTGGCCCTGAGTTATGGTCCTGGGTTCTGTAAGAAAGTGTACTAGCAAGCCATGAGAGCTAGCTAGTAAACCCACAACTCTCCACCAGCCTTTGCACCCGCTCCTGCCTCCAGGTTCTGGCCCCATTTTGAGTTCTTGTCCTGACTTTCTGCAGTGATGAACTATAATGTGGAAGTGTAAGACAAATAACCCTCCCCAACTTTTTTTTTTTGGTCCTGGTGTTTCTTCATAGCAATAGTGACCCTAAAGACACTCAGGTACTGTATCTTTAGACTAAAGCCTGTAGACCCCATTTCACAGATGAAGAAAACTGAGGCATGAATGGCATGGCTGAGTGAAGTAGGTGGCATTAGAAATCTGTGCCTCCCCTATTTTGGCTCTGACACTTGGCTGGAAATCTTAGCTGAGTCTCTGGAAGTTGCTGTAGGCCCAGGAGAAGGCTCAGAATGTCTCCCTGGGAAGAAGAGATGTGTACAGAAGGTGGGCCTCTTTTTTCTAGTTAGTCTTTGTCCACATCATGGTTGACAAGTGCTAATATGTCCTGGGCAGTAGAAAGGATAGGCAGGGCTGGCAGGCAGAGAGAAGAAATTGAAGGAGAAATCTGGGGGAAAGGTAGAAGGAATGAGTGTGGAATGAGGACTTCTGGGACCAGCCACCCAGCTAAACAGCCACACATGCATTAAGAAGGAAAAAAAAGGCACACAGAAATAGAGAAAGGGAGAAGCCCAGAGGCAAAAGATAGATGGGTTAAGTTATGAAAAGCTACCTGGAAACAAGCCAAGGTAATGATGGGCATGGATAATTAAAAATAAGCTTCCCTGTGTGATTTATTTGGGAGCTGTTGATGCTATGTTTTCTCACTTAAAGTAAAAGAAGGTACTTTATTGTTGATATTACAGAAGAATATTTGAGAAATCTTAATATTTTTTAAGAACATTATTTCAAATATTTAAATTCATAAGGCTTTGGAACATTTTACATTCATAAAATGCTTTACTTTGTTAATATTTGGACTTAAGATAAAAGGCTAAAAATTAGGGTCACAGCCATAAATAAGCACCAAATACTAACCAGAAACTGGGATGCTCATTTCTTGAGACTCAGTAAGACCGTGACCTAGGCAAAGGACTAGGAACAGCTTCTGACTCCATGAGTCTTGACCCTTTGGGGGTTGAAAACATCTTTTCACCAGGGTAGCCTAGGACCACATGTATGTTAAATGTTTGCATTGTGATTCAACAATGGCAAAACTGCAATTATGAAATAACATTGACAAAGTTCAGAACTAGTGACTTGGAGAATGTTTCTCCCTAATCAAGGTCTATTCAGACTTAAGAATGTTGTCTAGCCTTCTTGTCTTTACTAAATTTGTTAAGCTTAAGCTATTTGGATAAACTGAGTCATATAAATGTTTTATATCAATATTTGATTTTGGTTTCTTTACAGAAGATGCATTTAATAGTAGAAGAGCTTGAATTCAAAATCATTGTTTTTAAGTGACTTTTTGTAGACTGCTAGAGATCATTAATAGTCAATCATAAATAATCAAGTTGTTTAATTGTAGTCATGCTAAGCACTGATATAATTAATTACAGAGATAAGCTTTACTCTGTCGCTTGTGTATGTTTTCAGAGTTAAGATTAAAACAAATAACCAAAAGCAAAATTTGTCTTTTCAGACATTCCTTGACAGCCCTCATATGTCAGAGATCTGCAGAATATGGCATTTAAAATGTTCATCTAAAAGCTTATTGTATCAGACAGACTCCTAGATCCTAGCAGTGACCCAAGGTCTCCCAAGAAGATTACACACAGGCACCACAATGTCTCTGCCTGGATTATGGTAATGCTGACCACAGGGTTAGAGCCCCCAATGCAACACCTACTTCCAGGACCTGGCACAGACTGTGGACAAGCAACAGGACCCTGGAGAATTGACTGCACCCTTTTTGCCTAGACAAAATAAGACCAGTCTTCTCAATGTCTCTATTCTACAGGACAAACACTCCTTATATACCTGGTGGCTAAAGATTGATGCTGTTCTGATATTTCTGCCTGCAACACTGTGGAGACCTGGCTATGGCTAACTGGATATTGGATGAATCTCTGTCATTTTTATAAAATTAGAAGCTTCTTGGTATGCACTCAGATATAATTTATCCTTCTCAGATGTAGTTAGAGTTTTCCTGCCTGGCCCAGTCAGGACAAATCTCTCTCACCTGCCAGTCCCACAGTTGTTCAGACCCAACCAAGAAAACACACAGAGACTTATATTGCTTACAAACTGTATGGCCATGGCAGGCTGCTTGTTATCTACTTTTTTATCTTAAATTAACCCATTTCTATTTATCTATACTTTGCCACATGGCTCGTGGCTTACCAGTACCTTACATCTTGTCATGGCGGCAGCTGGCAGTGTCTTTCCTACCCAGCCTTCCACCTCCCAGAATTCTCTTCTCTCTTGTCCCGCCTATACTTCCTGCCTGGCCACTGGCCAATCAGAACTTTATTTACACAGAGCGATATCCACAGCACTCAGATCTCTGATAGTACTGACAGCTAGGCTAGCTATAACTTTGTCAGCTTTGCAGCATCAGTCAACAAGATCCTTTTGCAAGGCTATAGTCAGCTTATTAGCTCATTTTTAAGAAAATGTTCTAAGCTAAAAAGGTTAAAATAGTCTCACTTATCCAGAGGGCCTGATCCAGCTGGGGGCTCCACAGCCTTTGGTTCATAATTCATGTGCTTCCATTTGTTTGGCTATTTGTCCCTGTGCTTTTTGCAATCTTGGATTCAACAATTCACGCTCTTGCAGACCCTCCTCTTTCTCGACAGTTGGACACCTGGAGCTCCACCTGGGGCCTGGCTGAGGATCTCTACATCCACTTCCATCAGTTATTGGATGAGAGTTCCAAGATGATTGTTAGGGTGTTTGGCCATCTGATCACCAGACTAGGACAGATCAGATTTTCTCTTGACCATTGCCAGCAGTGAGACCACTGAATAGCTTGATCTGTTTGGGAGGCACCCAGTCTGTGGGACCAGGATCTGTTCTTAGTGCATGAGCTGGCTTTTTGAAACCTTGGGCTTACACAGGGACACTTTGCTCAGTCTGGAAGGAGGTTACAGGACCTGCCTGTCCTGAATCCACCAGGTTTAAATGAATCCTCAGGGATGCCTTGATCCTTGAGGACATGGGAATAGAGGAGAGGGGCTGGGGGTAGGTGGGGATGGGGGCGGGACGGGGGAGGACAGGGGAACCCATTGCTGATGTATAAAATTTAAAACACATAATAATAAAGAAAAAAATTAAAAAAGAAAAAAAGGTTAAAATAAATCATAAAGATTTAAATATGGCTCTAAAAAAGGTCTGAGGATATGAAAGCTTACAATCTTGGAGAATCCCAAAAGTGATTTAAGATATAAATGCAAATTATAAAAATATAAATAAATGATTTAGATTATAAAAATGCATCAGATTGTTCTCCTGTTATGATATAACAGTTCAGAGCTTAGCATTTAATATAGTCCTGATAAGCTGGTAGAGCAATGACACTGTTCAGTCACAAGCTCAACGTTTTAGATTTATTTTAGATGTTATCTAAATATTTCTAACTATAAACTAAAAATGCTTCTCATCAGGCCCCAAATCTCTGTCTAATTTATACCTGGCTGTCTGGACAGAAGAAAAATGAGCATGCTTTTAACCAAAATCTGAGTCTTGTTGGGACTCAAAGTTATGAGTCCTCCTCTGCTATTTTGCAGGTACCCATTACCTGCTTTGTCTATGATATGGATTTCACTACAGATTGGTAATACTATTGTATCTAAAACTTCTACGTTATTTTGTAATAGTTTACGTATGACTCAAAGGATTAAAAATGTCATAAAATTAGCATCCATCCAATTCACAGAGTTCAGAAGGACTCCAGATAAGTACAGCTTAAATTTTCCACACTTGTTTATTTCTAAGGATGGTATCTGTTGGTCTCTTGGTCTTGGAACCCTTACCAATTACCTAGATTATGGGCCTAAAAGTTCCAAATAAGTTCATAAATTTAAACTTCTGTTCCTTGTTTAAAATTGCATCAATAGGGTTCCACTTGGCTGACAGACACCTCCAAGCTTCAGTTGCTGATATACTGCTCTGGACTTGCTAAAAGCTGACACAGACCAACAGAGCCTATGTGATTGATCCTTGTCTCTACAGCTGTGTCAAATCTGATAAGTGCCTCATTGCCTAAATTCCCTTCTTACTTTTGACTAGCCTTTTTAGCCTTCCTGGACCCTGACCAACTACATCCGGATTAGCTTGAAGCACCTATAGAAGAGAATACATCATCCCTGCTCCCAAAACAGGCCATAAAGGCCAAGTTAAAGGAAAACTTTCTGGCATAGGGTGGTCAAATTGTCTAGCTATAATGCCCACTGATATACCAAGAAAATGGGCCCTGGGTTGTCATTGATAGATTCAGTTACTAAATTGATTCTACAAAGATAAGACACTTAACCTTCTTTATACATAACCAAGGAGATTATTATATGGCTTAAAATTATATTTTTATATATAAATCATTCAAGATGGCTCATATTTAGACCTAGAAGAATCAAAGATTTGATTATGGTTATAACTGAAGGAGGGAATGAAGGGTCCAGAAATATAGAAATATAAAATTATAAGCTTAACAGATAAATACTAACAATCATCATCTCTAAAGTCTAACTGCTAACAATGGCTGTCTGCTTTACAGCAGCTCCTCTGTCAACAGCCAGGGGTTAAATTCTAATAGTTGTTCCTACATGACTCCTAGCATGCACCCCTTGCCCAATATTATAAAAGGAGGCCAGTACACACTTCCAATGCCACAGCCTGAGAATCAACATTGGCTGTGGTCTCAGCCAGCTGATAATCTTTTATGCTCTCAGTGATTATAATTTTATTTTACACTTAATTTTATAGAATAAAGTTTGCTTCTGGTTGAAGAGACTTTGGGGGTCTGTCTCCTATTATTTTAGGATAACAGACAGAACAGGTGGACACACAATTCAGTCCTGCTCTCCCTGAGACTACTTTAAATCTTTATTCTCATGGCTCTACTCCCTCAGCTTGTTGAAAATTTCACCCTATGAAAAACAGACATACTGGCTCTGAGGAAGTGTCTCTTCTGCCGTGGCTGATTTCACTTGCCAACTTGATTGGATCTGTAACCAACTAAGAGATGCATCTCTGGGAGGGTGTGGCTGTTGGGGAATTTCCCAGAAGAATTAACTAACTGGGAAAGACTGTCCCCAGAATGATTGGCACTCAGGGGCTCAGATATAAAATAGTCTGAGGGAAAGGGTGGACCAGGTGGCATGCCTCTAATCCCAGCACTTGGGAGTTTGTCAGAGAGCATGGTCTCCATGCCAAGTTCCAAGATGGTCTGGTTTTCCCTGCTCACCTTTGCTCCTGCAGGTGAGGGCATCTACCTTGATGCCGTCCTGCTGCCATCCTCTCTGCCCTCTGAACCCTGCAGCTTCAGCCTTCCAACATGGAGTGAAGACCAGTCCTCCTCTGGCCTCTAGCACCATCACACTGGGACTGTTGAGACATCCAACCTCATAGACTGACTGCCCCTGGGTTCTCCATCCCTCCAGAGAGCAGCCAGCCTTTGTGTGATCACCCATATTGTGTAAGCAGTCCAATGACTCCCTGTTTGAGAACCCCACTACAATTTCCTCATCAGATCCTCTGCCTGCCCCATCTGCATGCCTCTTCTCCCTCAGTTACCACGGATGGCAAGAGGCTCTTCTCATCCATCGGTCTCACCAAAGGAACTTCATTTGGAGTTTGCTTGATTTTTCTGTGAAGGAATATACTCATGTGCTTCTGCAATCTAAGTTCATATCAAAGGATTAGAAAATGAACACATCTTACACCCAAATAAACATAGCACCATGGTTCTGCATCCATTTGTAACTGTGCTAGCAGGAATAAAGACATTCTGGGGATACAGTGCCCCCTCCCTTTGGGTATCAAAGTATTAAAACAAAATGAGCCCCAAGGAATTGGCATTTTCCCAGCAATCTCTTACTGGCAGAAGGAGAAGGCCATGAGCCTGGTGCCAACCAGAAGAGAAGCTAGTCTCCAGGATGACCTCACACATTTCCAACAACTCCAGACCACCTTCAGGCCAGAATGATGGGCAGAACCACACCCCACTAGAGACTGTTAGCCATGCACACCCATGGTCGCTATGGAATTCTAAACCCATGTTAAGACTCCCAGATAGATTCAGGTTGTAACTGAATCTCTTTGTTCCCATTCTCAATTGTGGACATACTGGATTTCCTTTTCCGACTTTTCATCATTAGTTTAGTTGGTCTATTGAGAAGGGTGCTGTAACCTGCTCTTGTTAGGAGGCTGCCAGGGCTCAGGCTCTGACCCTAAAAGCTTCTCTAACACATTTATATGAGTAGCTTCATTGCAGGTAATTTTGTATTTTAGTATATAAAACCTAGACCAGGAATCAAAGACTGTAACTTACGAGCCAAATATGGTCAGGCACTGTTTTTTATAAATAGTTTTATTGAACACAGCCCCATTCAGCATATATGTATTACTTATGATCCTCACAATAATGGCAGAATCAAATAGCTACGACAGTCTTTGTGGCCCATAAAGCCCCAAATATTTACTTTCTGTCCCTGTATAGAAAAATTAGGCCAATACCTGTCCTAGGCTTCTAACTTTTAATTAGGTTCTCTTCTTTCCATCCAGTCCCCTCAGGGTCCATTCTCCACACAGCAGCTGGAGGTCATTCACACCCATTACTTCCTGGCTGCTTAAGGATAAATCTTTGTTCTGACCATCAAGGCCCAACCCTCTATTCACTGTTCCAGGCTCCATGTCCAACAGGCATGGGGCTGACTCTTGGCTGCAGGATGTCACATCTCCCCCTACTTACATGGGTGCTACCACCCCAGAGAGGCCTTCATGGGGTCCTGCTCACTGCTCTGTTTCCTCCACAGCTCTTTCTTCTTGCATGCAGTAAATGTTTTGTCTTCTCTTCTGGTCTGAACCAAAGGCAGAACCCAGCAAGTGAACACTACTAGCCAGAAAGGCAGATTCTAGCTACACGCAGACCAGGGACCCCAGGAAAACATGTGCTGCTGTTCTTGTGATTGGCTTCTGTTCAGGAAATTCAGATCATGAGCACAACCTGCTTGCAAAAGTACAACTAAGTTAAAGACTGTTGTTGGCTTTGGTGATACTAGAATCAGGGAGGCCCTTGGTTTTCTTAAAAAAAAAAAAAGATTTAGTTTTTAATTTATTTGTCTTGATGTTCTGCCTGCATTTATGTCTGTATAATGCTGTAAAATCACTTTGAGTGACTGGGTCTTGCCTTTTATGGCACATATGTAGCTGAGGGACCAATGACAGAATGGGCAAGTTCAAAAGGCAGACATTGGTTGTACCTAGGGTCAAGGAGAAAGGCTGAGAAGATAGTCAGCTGAGAAGCTCAGGGACACAGTGACCACTGGGCACAGAGAGGAGAGGGTAAGAAACCAGGCTCTTCTCAGGTGCCACTTGCCCAGCAGGCAGTAGAACTGAGGGCCAACCAAGGTGGCTGAGAGGAGTGCAGAGCATGGGCAGGGCATCCTCTGGCTAGTGTTTCTTCCAGGAGCCCAGTGTGGAGAAGAAAGAGGGATCAGCAAAGTGAATATAAGTACAAACATCTCTCCTGTGGGCCTGGGGGAGGCAAGGGAGACAGGAAGCTGTAGGACCTGGGGAAAGATGAGAAGGCAGGGTCAGAGACCCAGAGGAGGGCCAGGGCTTGGGGCTGCTGGGGGGCTGCTCAGTTGGCTCCTGATGCTGAGCCTCATATCTTATACCAGAGAGAAACCCAACATGTGAGGAGAGGTGGGTGAGAAAAGATGGAGCACCTTGCCTCTGTACCAGTCACCCCAGTGCTTCAACGTAACATCTCTGGCTCCCTGGCTGAGCTGGTGGGACTGCCCAGCAGCCCTCTCTAGATAGACAACTGATCATGAACAATGGTGACCTGTGGGGCCCTGTGAACCTGGTTGTTGCTGGGGCTCCTAAAGTGGTAAGGAAGTGACATGAACACTTGTGGGAAGACTGTCCCACCTGTGCATCTCTGAGGATGGCTTCTGGGGAGGGGTTGTGATGGATTTCACAGAAAATGGCACTCCTTCTTCCTGATGGAGCCCCTGGTGCGCCTCAAAATGTCACAGATGATATTCTTCTGACACCATCTTTTTGAAGTAACATGTCCTCTATGTCATTGAACTGAGGATGGGGAAGGAGAGAGACAAGAGTGATCAGCCCAGCCCTGAGAATTCCCCTTCCACTCTGGCTCAGCTTTCTTTAGCCTGCGGGCAGCAATGGGCCCTGAGTGGGAGTGGGGGGCCCCAGCCCTCTCCACTGGTCCAGTCAGTGACTTCATCAGGGGCTCCTTATGCCCAGGAGTTTTGCTGAGGACCTCAAGGAGATGGCCTTTTCTATCTCTCTAACATGCTTTAAAACAAAACAACCAAAACCCACCATCTGTAGTTAGTTCCCTTTCCAATTAGCTTAGCTTCTGATGCTGGGATGGAGGGACACAGGGCTTGCCCAGGCCAGGCCCCAGGGGGAGAGCAGGACCACTGAGATTACTCCACTCACTCAGTCCTTGGGATAAGCTGTGTTTGCCTTGATGTGGCACACTATCTCCCAGAGGATGGAGTCATTGTCTTGGTTCTTTTTCCCTTCATATTAAAGGCAGCTCATATGCATCCAGCTGTCTGGGAGTCATAGCAGGCCCCAAGGGACATCTTCCTGGCCCAAGAGAACCTGGAATTTTTCATCATTCTGCAGAGGAAGAACGGAACACACCTTTACCTTCTGCTTACCACAGTCAGGCTCCCCCAGGTACAACACCCCGAGTCTATCCTCTCACTCAGCACAGTTACTGCTCTTGGTTTCAACCTGTGGGAGTTGGTCTTCTCCTTCTATCATGTGGGATCCAGGAATCTAACCAGAGTCTTCATGATGAGTGGCAAACACCTTTACTGGCTGAGCCATCTCCCCAGCCTAAGGACAGCCTTTTAGTTTTGTTGAGATCCTTCTACTGATTGGATCACATTAAAGAAGCCAGTCTGCTTTACACAAAGTCCACTGATGTTATGTGAACTCTAAGTTGACAGGTAAATTTGGCTACCTCAATAGGTGATCTAGAAGAATAGCAAACCTCGAGGAGGTGGGTAACACTGTAAGTTGTCAAGACCCAGTTTAAAGCTATAGTTGTTATGACTGAAGTGTCAGCTCAAATATAGGCACATTGATTGCCTGAAAAGATCGAGCCCAGAGGCAGACATGGGTATGCAGACTTCCAGGTTCACCATGGCAGTGAAAACACTATGCAGGGGGAAGGCCCTGGCTTTAGGTATAACATGAAGCTAACAGGATATCTGGATGTATTAGTTCCTTTTCTGTTGCTATGACAAAACATCATGACCAAGGCAACTTCAAAAGGAAGAGTTTGTTTGTGAATTGTGGTTGCAGAGGTATGAGTCAATTATGGCAGGCAGACATGGAATAGGATAAGATGGTGAGAACTCATGGATGGTGGCGGTGGTGCACGCCTTTAATCCTAGCACTCTGGAGGTAGAGCCAGGCGGATCTCTGTGAGTTTGAGCCCAGCCTGGTCTAAGAGTGAGAGTGAGGATAGGCACCAAAACACACAGAGAAACCCTGCCTCAGAACAAAGAAGGTGAGAACTCACCTCTTCAACAGCAAGCAGGAAGCAAAGACAGAGAACTGGAAGTGATGAGGTTTCAACTCTCAGGCCCTGTCCCCAGTGACTGCTGAGAAAGGCCACACCTCCTAACCCTCCCAAATAGTTCTTTGGGATTGATGTTCAAATATCTGAGCCCATCGAGGCACTCTCATTCAAAACACTGGAAACTCAACTAGATGTTGTTGTTTTCTAACTCTTTGGGGGAAGCAGCGCTGCCACCCAGATCCCAAATAAATCACACAGAGAGGCTTCTTTTTAAGTATAAATGCTGTTCCCTAGATAGGCTTGTTTCCAGCCCATTTTTCTTAACTTAAGCCATCTATCTTTTGCCTCTGGACTTTTCCCTGTCTCTATTTCTGTATGCCTTTCTTTCCTTTTTTTTAAAAAAAAAATTTTGAGACAGGGTTTCTCTGTGTAGCCTTGCACCTTTCCCGGATCTCACACTGTAGCCCAGGCTGGCCTCAACTCACAGAGATCCACCTGCCTCTGCCTCCCAAGTGCTGGGATTAAAGGTGTGCGCCACCACTGCCCAGCTTTTTCTTTCCATCTTACTCCATGTCTGGCTGTGTAGCTGGGTGGCTGGCCCCTGAAGTCCCCCTCCTTCCTCTCCTATTCCTTTCACATTTCTTCCAGATTTCTCCTTCTATTTCTTCTCTCTGCCTGCCAGCCCTGCCTATCTTTACTCTTGCAACTCTAGGTACTCACGTAAGATTGGCAGCAAAGTGTCAGAGCCAAGAATAGGTGAGTCACAGGTTTCTACTGCCACCTACCTCACGCAGGGTATGCCATTCATGCCTCAGTTTCTTCATCTGTGAAATGGGGTCTGCAGGCTCTAAAGTTTCAGTGCCTAGTGGCTTAGGGTCACAATTGCTGTGATGAAACACCAGGATCAAAAGTAAGTTGGAGGAGGGTTTATTTGGCTTACATTTCTATATTATAGTCCATCACCAAAGAAAGTCAGGACAGGAACTCACACAGGACCAGAATCTGGAGGCAGGAGCTGGTACAGAGGCTACAGAGGGGTGTTGTTTACTGGCTAGATCTAAGGGCTTGTTTGGTACACTTTCTTATAGAACCCAGGACCACAATCCTGCCCCACTCTCACTGGGCTGTGTCCTCCCCCATCAATCACTAATTATGAAAATGCCCTACAAGCTTTCCTACAGCCTAATCTTAGGGAGTCATTTTCTTAATTCAGGATCCCTCCTTTCAGATTACTCTAGCCTGTGTAAAATTGACATAAAACTAGCCAGAAAATGCCTGACCTGGGGCTAGGGGTGGAAATCCTTTGGTAGAATGCTGGCCTAGCTTGTGCAAAGTTCTGGGTTGGATCTTTAATTCCACATAGAACTGGGCATGCTGATGTAATCCCAGCTCTAGAGAGGATGAAGCAGGAGGATCAGGAATTCAGGGTCATCCTCAGCTACAAAGTGGTTTGAGGACAACTTGGGCTTCAGCAGACACTTCTGAGAGAAAACAAAAAGAAGGAAGGAGGAGAAGGAGCAGGAGGGAGAGATGGCTGACCTGGCACAGGGGTTCCACATGTTCTGCAGTGGGAAGAAAAGAATCTGGTTTACGGTTTTCAAAAGGGAAATTCTCTCTCTGGGGTGAGTAGAGTAGTTGTGTTTTGTCTGTTTGGTAGAGTTTCTGTCACACAAACAACCCTCCTCAAATTTTTCCACTAGAATCCAGAACCTTGTTAGAAACCCTTGGTAAATTTGAGTGAAGGAAGAGATAAGACTCCCTGGGGAGAGGTGTTCCTGCCCTCATCAGGTGCACAACTCAGGTGAATGGACAACCTATACACTCCTGGGCATCACAATCTAGCTGAACCCCTGAAGGTTAGGGTGTGGGAGATCTGTCCTGAGGACCTTAAGGCAGGAGACCTGGCCTGCGCTTGCTCACTGCTATAAGGTGAGAAATAGTTAGAACTGGTTTCATGAAGGAGAGCTCAGCTGGCGGTGAGGAAAGGAGCGGAGTGGGCTGACGGCAGCCCTGCGATTACCAGGCCCAGAACCAGGGTTCTGAGTTTGCCCACCCCACATCATCACATCTATGGTCTTGCTGGAGAATGTTGAAAGTTGGTCCTCCAGACCCAAAGACAGATAATTTCTCCACCAACACAGGGCAACAACAGATAACCAGACAAGTTCCAGTGAGGGCCAGCCTCGTCAATGTTGCAGGAACCAGAGGCCCGAACCAGATCAGTGCCTTTGTACATGAACACTTCAAGGTAAAGATGCATGGATAAAGTGTTTCACTGGGCCCTCACTGTGTCACACTACAGCTTTCTTAGGACAAGATTGAATATTTTTCTTTTTATCTTTCTCCTAATTTTATTTTATTTTTGTGGGAAGGCCGCAAAGGGGCAGAGGATGGATGCAAAGGGATTGGGAAATGAATGGAGATGTGAGATGCATTATCTGGAAAACACAAAGCATAAATAAACATGAGGAGAGGGAGAGAGAGAATTAGAGAGAGGGCTCCCTGGTGGTAGGCATTAAAGTGAAAGTATTTCATTGACACCCTCACGTCTGAAGCTTTCACTGTGAGGCACCGCAACACTTACCTGGATATGGTTCCCAGTTTCCAAGACTGTTGAGTTCATGTTCCCCCTGTATAATAGCAACAGAATAATGTTGTCATGTATCAGGAAGACAGGACACAGTAAAGGGGATTTGGTCAAGGACTCCTGGTGGGATCTTATCAACTGCACTAAGTGGACAGTCACAGAGTTCTATGCTGAAGGGAGTAGAGGGAGAGGTGCATCTAGGGACAGGTTCCAGCAGCCATGGCTGGGTGCTGGCCTGGCTTATTCCTGCAAAGGTCCAGGATCAGAGGCATATGTTCCAACAGCCTAACCACAGCCTTGTTCCGCTCAACACCAATAGTCTTCCCCAGGAACCCTGATTGTCTGCTGCTCTTCCTGCCTGCTCTGACCCAGTACTCCATCCAGCATCCCTGCTCATCCCAGTGCATCTCCCGCACACTGCAGCCAACAGTCTCCAGTCACACAGCACCTTTTCCTGGTCTGGGTTTGCCCCCTGGGCTCTGTCTCAGCCATTTCCAGAGTTTTCAAATTTCTCCTTTGAAAAATAAGACAGAATTGCATGGGAGGTGTTTCCATAGGTAAGCTGTGCTTGTGCACCAGACATAAGAGTGTAAGTGTGCTCTCCAACACTCATGTAAAGTCACAGTCATCATGTGCCAGTGCTGTGGAAAGCTGAGGTGGGATGATCACTGGGGTTTCCTGGCTGCCATTCCTAGCTCCAGATTTGGTGAAAAGATGCTATCATCGGGGGGATAGGGTGGAGAGTTAGGGCAGCTCCCTGAACATTCCACACTCACACAGTGGCCCACACAGCACCAGTGGGGGCCCGGGGCAGTGGCTTTATGAAAAAGAGATAGAATGTAAGTGTTATTGGAGAGCTTCATGTGTCCTTAATAAATGCATAAACATAACTGTGCCAAAATAGAAATGCCTTGAAGTGAAAAAGTAATCGTAGGCAGGCGTGGTCACACAAGCCTTTATTCCCTGCAATGAAGAGGCAAGGCAGGCAATCTCTGAGTCTGAGACCCAGCCTGTCTATCCAGAGTGACGTTCCAGGACAGCCAGGACTGTACACAAGGAGAAACATTGAATTTTTTTTAAATTGTCGCACAGCGAAAGATTGTATCAAAAAATAGACCAAACATAACAACAAACAAACAAATGAACCAAAAAGGAAGAAAAATGGCCCTGTAAGCATAACCAAGTGACGGTGGTGCCACAAAAGAAAACATGTCACAGACACCTACTTAATGTTCCTCTCTGTCTTCCTGAAGAAAGTGCCTGCATTCTTATACAGCTGAAGACACACAACCCTACTGTGACATTGTGGCAGATTCCCTTTCCTGATTTGTCACCCTGACATATTTGTGAGCAGTTTGCCAGCCTCTGTGTGTATTCTGAACTTCAGCTTGGGAGGGAAGGGGGGGGTAGCCAAGAAGGGACAAAGGGCCCCACACTTGACTAGACACCTGCTTTTGTACTAAATAAAGTTTTTTATATCAAAACAACCACTGTCTCTGAATGCCTTTGCACTAAGGTGGCTGCAGGGAGTGTTCCAAGTCCTTCAGTGCCTGCAAACTGAAGTTTCCACTCTGAGGCCTGCTGATTGAAACAAGCTGTTGATACCTTGCAGTGATCACGGGGAGAAGGTCCTGTCCTAACCTGGCCTGTGTAATGTGGGAATCACACCATGCATTACATACTCACTTCTCAACACACTCACATACCATACCCACACATACACACACTCACACAATTGTTACTATACACCTACACTGCGCACACACTCACAACTCAACATACACCGTCATATGCACAGACATATTGCCACACTCCAATATATGCACACTCACACATATGCACACTCAAAGGCCATGGCGTGAAGTATGTAGATGTTGTGAGTTAATGTGTACAGTGTGTTATGTGAACGTGATGTATGAGAGTGTGTAAATGTGAGTATGTGAAGAGAGAGCATGTGAGTGAGACGTGTTTGTGAGCAGTGTATGAGTGTGTCCAGTGTGTGTAGATGTATGCAGTAAAGTCTGTGTAAGAGAGTGTGTGTCAGGACAGAGTGTGTGGGGAGATACGAGTGAAGAAAGAATGAGTGTGTGAGGAAAGTTGTGTGGTTGGCAAAGGTTTGTGAGAAGACTATGATGAGAGAGAGTATGAGAGTGCTGTGTGAGTGTGAGAGAGTTGTGTGACCGTGTGGTGTGAGTGTGAGAGGTGGAGTGAGTAATGGTGATATGAGAAATTTTGTTGAGTGTGTGAGAGAATGAGAGAGCGAGATAGATGGGAGTGTGCAAGAGTGTTGAGAGTGAGAGTGTGTGAGAAGTGGTGTGTGAAGTGTGAAACGTGTGAGATAAACTGCAAGAAGAGAGACCAGTGAGAAGTGTGTGCTATAGTTGTGTGAACAATGAGAATGTGTGAGAGGAGTATGTTATGAGTGTGAAAGTGTGTGTGTGTGTGTGTGTGTGTGTGTGTGTGGTGTGTGTGAATGCACACATGTGCCAGCCTGGCGAGGCAAAGGAGAACTCAGTGTCCTGCTCAGTCCATTTCCTCCTCCACCTTTGAAGCAAGGGATTGCTGTCGACCCCACAGCACTGAAGTCACAGCAAGCAAAGCCACAGGAGCTTTCCATGGTGGCTGCTGGGATCCTGACTCGGGCTCCCAGGGCTCTGTTTCAAGTTTTTATTTGCTTATTGACCTGTGTGCTTATTTGAGACAGGATCTCTGTGGAGACCGGCCAGCTGGAACTGGGTTAATATGGGCCAATGTGGCCTTAACTTTAGAGAGATGTACTGCTTCTGCCGGGTGTGTGTGTGTGTGTGTTTGTGTGTGTTGTGTGTGTGTGTGTGTGGTGTGCGTGTGTGTGCGTGTGTGTATTTGTGTGTGTGTGAAAATATAACAAAGCAACCTATTTCCTTTAGTATACCTCGTCCAAGAGAGGCAGACAAAGTACAGAGAAAGACAGAGACAGACAGACAACAGACAGAAATAGGGGGAATAAGGAAGAAGGGAAGGAGGAAAGAGAAGTTAACTGCTGGGCCCTTGGTGTTGCAACCTGGATCCAACTACTCAGGAGGTTAGGCAGGAGGATCACAAGTTTCAAGGCCTGCCTGAAGCCCACACTGTGAGTTCAAGTGCCACTCCAGGGCACTTCCTGTGCTGTGTCCTTCGGCAACAGCTCTACCTGGGGACCGTTCAAGCTTTCAAACTCTTTGACAGCAGCCATCAGAGGCGCCCGCCTGTTCAACTCAGCTGTCAGAAGCTCTTCTGATTCCACCTGCCCTCTATGACAGCTTGGAGCCAATAGCGCTCAACCCTGAAGATGGTGGGAGGCAGGTGACTCTATGTGATTTAATTGACAACACATCTGTTTCCATGGAAGCCTGCTCATTTACACCCTCCCCAACAGATCTCTTTTCTTGGGTCTTTATTTTATTTTAAACGTAAAAAAGTATTTGGTCAAACCTTTCCATCCTTTGCTTTCGTGTAGGTTTAAGAAAAAACACTTTCAACTTGGTTTTTTTTTTTTTTAAAGGTGTCAATAGGTGAATTGCCCCTTGTTAGGTTTCAAAACCTGGGCCAAATTGAGGCTTATCATGTCATGAAAGCACCAGATGAAAGGGGAAAAAAAGAAAAAGAAACAAAGGAAGAACATGACTGCTCCTAGGGTATGGTGGAGGAGAAGGCTTATTGTACATAAAGGAAGAGCATAGACCAGACAGAGACATCTGGAGAGTCCAAAGTGACCAATAGACTGTGAGGCTGGCCCTGTGAGGAGAGAGAAGAAGGGGAGGAGAAGGCGAAGGAAGAGGGAAGAGGGGAGAGGAGATGCCAACCAGTGGGGTGGCCTGGACCCATACAACATGAAGAAATGCTGAGTTATGTACAGACCAGAGGAGGCGGGGTGGAACAGTGTTGAGGGTAGGAGATGGGCAACAGGCCCTGGGATGGAGAGCTTCAGGGTAGAGGGCAGGGTAAGCAGGCCATACCTATGCAACAGGCGGGATTGAGAATGCTGGGAAAACCTGGGGCCCAGTGTCCTTGTTAACATGTTAATGGGCACATCAGCCATTTGTCCCAGGTATAACGATCGGAAAACTCCTCACTCTGGACCAGGGGAAGGGGCTCATAGTCTCTGCATTACCAAAGACAAGGGCTTTGCCCCTCATGTGACATCCCTGGTCCTTAGGGACAGTTTCATGACCTAGAAAGGATTTTGCTGCTTACAGAGCATTTGCCTCCGCAGTTACATCCTGGTTAAGCCACAGCCCAGAGCAGTTTTTCAGAGTGGATTATCTATGTTGTCGCAGATCCAGAACCCATGTGGACTTCCACAAGGCCCCAGTTCAGTTTTCCAGTGTAAGGACCGCTTATCTGTTAAATTGCTTCCCCAGGACATTCAATTTGGGGACAGCAACAGCAGGTGTGTCATTATGTCAGAAAAAATCAAGAAGCTAGTGCTTTCCATTCCCATCTGCTCCTTCCAAGTGTGTGCCTATTTTCCTGACCTGGAGAAATCCTACTCAATCCCAAAAGCCCAGCCTAAACTAGGCTATCTGTAAGCCTTTCTCAAGCATGCTCCTCTGACTGGGCCCTCTACTGGTAAGTCAGGGCTCACCCAAGAGTCCCCCTGAAACCTGTTGATAATCTTGTGCTATGAGACTTCCAAGCAGGATTCTGAGTTTGGTGGCATGGGTTGAGGACATGGTTCTGTTTCACAGACCAGTAATCAGCTATTTTCTGACATAATGATAACATTCCTCCTAAGAAACACAAGAACAATGGCTGGTACAGCCTCTTGGAGCCCCCAAACTCACCCTGAATATGAATTCGAATAGAAGGATCTAAATAAAGCCCAGGCTTCTAACCATCCAGACTTTCTCGTTCTCATCCCTCATAGAACAGGACATACACAGATCAGAGGCGACTGGGGGTGGCCTCTGCAGAGAGGCGCCATGGTGCCAGAGCCTTTGAGCTGGCAGCTGTCCTTAAAATGCAGTGCCACAGGGGCAGGGGTTGGGGGGGGAAATCATCCCAGGTTGAAGCAGGGGTGGGGAGAGTAAGGCATGAGAAACCCAGTTCTCTGCAGCTGGGCCAGGCAGCTCACGCCTGGAAACAGCTGCCCCTGGCTTCAACCAGTGAGCCCCGTGTCTCAGGGCTAGCCCTCTGCAGGGCCTCTCTGTGTGCCCTGATCACACCTTCCACAGGTGTCCATCAGGAACTAGCTGACAGCTGAACAGAGAGTGGCTCTCAAGCCTTCCCCTGAATGCTTGCAATCATTTAATACAGTTTCTAAATGTTATGGAGATCCCTAAGCAATAAGATTAATTTTGGTTGCTACTTCATAACTAACATTTTTGCTACTGTTGTGACTTGTAATCTAAATACTTAATGGGAGATAAAGGTTTTGCAAAGAGGGTTCACAACCCACAGGTTTGGGAACTGATGCCCTAGATGTTCTTCAGGCAAGACACACCTGGCCTAAATTTCTCCTCCTGGAAACAGGCCACACCCCTCAGATGTTGTGTTCAAGATCATAAAAAAAACTGATTGAGTCTTGCAAGGGAGCTGGGACTTTCTGGCTTAGCCCTGGTTCTTGGCCCTGGAGTCCTCAGTTAACACACAGGAGCCATGTCCTGGCCACATCCCTCAGCTTTTCTGAAGACAGTCATATAAAGTACCCCCCTGTGCCATGAACCCCTGTCAATATGTCCTTTGTTCTTTTTGAAAAAACCGCATGCAGATTTTCTTTTTCTTTCCACCACAGAACTATGGGAACACCTGCATCATGTCAGCCTAATTCTCTCCCTCCTGCTCCCTCTCCTCCTTCCTTCTTTTTTGTTTTTCTCTCAGAAGTGTCTCCTGAAAGCCCAAGTTGTCCTCAAACCCACTTTGTAGCTGAGGATGCCCTGAATTCCTGCTCTTTCTGCCTTAGTTTTTCTATTGCTGGGATTACATCAGCATGCCCAGCTCTCTGTGGAGTCTAAAGATCCACCCAGAGCTTTGCAAACAAGTTAGGGCTACCACTAAATTTCCCCTACCTAGCCCATGTCAGGCACATCCTGGCCCTTTTTTGTCAACCTTGACCCAGCTAGAGTCCAATCTGAAAGGTGGGATCTCATTTAGAAAATGCCTGAGCAATCCTGTTGGCATTTTTCTTAATTAGTGATTGCTAAGGAGAGGCCCGCAGCCCATGTAGGTGGAGCTGCGCCCTGAGTTATGGGTCCTGGGGTTTCTGTAAAGAAAGTGTACTAGCAAGCCATGAGAAGCTAGCTATAAACGCACAACTCTCCACCGCCTTTGCACCGCTCCTGCCTCCAGGTTCTGGCCCCATTTTGAGTTCTTGTGCCTGACTTTCTGCAGTGATGAACTATAATGTGGAGTGTAACGACAATAAACCCTCCCAAATTTTTTTTTTTGGTCCTGGTGTTTTCTTCATAGCAATAGTACCCTAAAGACACTCAGGTACTGTATCTTTAGACTAAAGCCTGTAGACACCATTCACAGATGAAGAAAATGAGGCATGAATGGCATGGCTGAGTGAAGTAGGTGGCATTAGAAATCTGGTGCCCTCCCCTATTTTTGGCTCTGAAACACTTGGCTTGGAAATCTTAGCTGAGTCTCTGGAGTTGCTGTAGGCCAGGGAGAAGGTCAGAATGTCTCCCTGGATAGAACGAGATGTGTACAGAAGGTGGGCCTCTTTTTTCTAAAGTTAGTCTTTGTCCAACCATCATGGTTGACAAGTGCTAATATGTCCTGGGTCAGTAGAAAAAGGATAGGCAGGGCTGGTCAGGCAGAGAGAAGAACATTGAAGGAGAAATCTGGGGGAAAGGTAGAAAGGAAATGAGTGTGGGAATGAGGACTTCTGGGACCAGCCCACCCAAGCTAAACAGCCACATGCATTAAAAGGACAAAAAAGGCACACAGAAAAATGAGACAGGGAGAGCCCCGAGGCAAAAGATAGATGGGTTAAAGTTATGAAAAGCTACTGGAAACAAGCCCCAGGTAATGATGGGCATGGATAATTAAAAATGAAGCTTCCCTGTGTGGATTATGTTTTGGGAGCTGTTTGATGCTATGTTTTTTCTCACCCCTTAAAGATAAAAAGAAGGTACTTTATTGTTGATATTTACAGAAGAATATTTGAGAATCCTTATATTTTTAAGAACCTCATTTCAAATATTTTAAATTCTAAAGGCTTTTGGAACATTTTACATTCAATAAAATGCTTTACTTTGTTAATATTTGGACTTAAGATAAAAGGCTAAAAATTTAGGGTCACAGCCATAAATAAGCACCAAATACTAACGCAGAAACTGGGATGCTCATTCTTGAGACTCCAGTAAAGACCGGACCTAGGCAACAGGACTAGGAAAGCTTCTGAACTCCATGAGTCTTGACCCTTTGGGGGTTGAAAACATCTTTTCACCAGGGTAGCCTAGACCACATGTATGTTAAATGTTGCATTGTGATTCAAAAAATGGCAAAAACTGCCATTATGAAATAACATTGACAAGTTCAGAACTACGTGACTTGGAATGTTTTCTCCCTAATCAAGGTTTCTATTCAGACTTAAGAATGTTGTCTAGCCTTCTTGTTCTTTACTAATTTGTTAAGCTTAAGCTTTATTTGGATAACTGAGTAATATAAATGTTTTATATCAATTATTTGATTTTGGTTTCTTTACAGAAGATGCATTTAATAGTAGACAGAGCTTGAATTCAAAAATCATTGTTTTTAAGTGACTTTATTTGTAGACTGCTTAGAGATCATTATAGTCATCATAAATAATCAAGTTGTTTAATTGTAGTCATGCTAAGCACTGATATAATTAATTACAGAGCATAAGCTTTACTCTCGTCCGCTTGTTATGTTTTCAGAGTTACAGATTAAAACAAATTAACCAAAAGCAAAATTTGTCTTTTCAGACATTCCTTGACAGCCATCATATGTCAGAGAATCTTGCAGAATATGGCATTTCAATGTTCATCTAAGCTTATTGTATCAGACAGACTCCTAGATTCCTACGCAGTGTCCCCAAGGTCTCCCAAAGAAGATTACACCAGGCACCCACAATGTCTCTGCCTGGATTATGGTAAATGCTGACACAGGGTTAGAGCCCCCCATGCAACACCTACTTCCAGGACCTGGCACAGACATGTGGACAAGCCAACAGGACCCTGGAGAATTGACTGCACCCTTTTTTGCCTAGACCAAAATAAGACCAGTCTTCTCAATGTCTCTATTCTACAGGACCAAACACATTCCTTATATACCTGGTGGCTAAAGTTGATGCCTGTTCTGACTTTTTCTGCCTGCAACACTGTGGAGACCTGGCTATGGCTAACTGGATATTGGATCGCAATCTCTGTCATTTGGTTATAAATTAGAAGCTTCTTGGTATGCACTCAGATATAATTTATCCTTCTAGATGTAGTTGAGTTTTTCCCTGCCTGGCCCAGTCAGGAACAAATCTGCTTCCCCTGCCAGTCCCAACAAGTTGTTCAGACCCAACAAAACACCAGAGACTTATATTGCTTACAAACTGTATGGCCATGGCAGGCTTGGCTTCGTTATCTACTTTTTTATCTTAATTTAAACCCATTTCTATTTAATCTATACCTTGCCCCATGGCTCGTGGCTTACCAGTACCTTACATCTTGTTCATGGCGGCAGCTTGGCAGTGTCTTTCCCTACCCCAGCCTTCCACCTCCCAGAATTCTCTTTCTCTCCTTGTCCCCCTAAATACTTCCTGCTGGCCAACTGTGCCAATCACGAAACTTTATTTACACAATGGCATATGCCACAGCACTCAGATCTCCTGATAGTACTGACAGCTAGGCTAGCTTATAACTTTGGTCAGCTTTGCAGCAATGCAGTCAACAAGATCCTTTGCAAGGCTATCAGTCAGCTTATTAGCTCATTTTTAAGAAATGTTCTAGCTAGAAAGGTTTAAAAATAGTCTCACTTAATCAGAGGGCCTGATCCAGCTGGGGGCTTCCAGCAGCCTTTGGTTCATTAATTTATGTGCTTCCTTTGTTTGGGCTATTTGTCCCTGTGCTTTTTGCAATTCTTGGATTCAACAATTCACGCTCTTGGCAAGACCCTCCTCTTTCTCGACAGTTGGGACACCTGGAGGCCCCTTTTTCCCCCCACCTGGGGCCTGGCTGAGGATCTCTACATCCACTTCCATCCAGTTATTGGGTGAGAGTTTTCAAGATGATTGTTAGGGTGGTTTGGGCCACTGAATCACCAGACTAGGACAGATCAAGATTTATCCCTTTCTTGACATTGCCAGCTGAGACCACTGAATAGCTTGATCTGTTTGGCGACCGGCACCAGTCTGTGGGACCAGGATCTGTTCTTAAGTGATGAGCTGGCTTTGTTGAAACTTGGGCTTACACAGGGATCAACTTTTGCTCAGCTCTGGAGGGGTTACAGGGACCTGCCTGTTCCTGAATCCACAGGTTTAAATGATCTCAGGGATGCCCTTGATCTTGAGGAACATGGGAATAGAGGAGAGGGGCTGGGGGTAGGTGGGGATGGGGGCGGGACGGGGGAGGACAGGGGAACCATTGCTGAATGTATAAAAATTTAAAACCCCATAATAAATAAGAAAAAAAATTAAAAAAGAAAAAAGGTTAATAAAATCATATAAGATTTAAATATGGCTCCTAAAAAAGGTCTGAGGATATGAAGCTTAACAATCTTGGAGAATCCCAAAAGTGATCTTAAGATATAAATGCAAATTATAAAATATTAAATAATGATTTTAGATTATAAAATGCATCAGATTGTTCTCCTGTTCATGATATAACAGTTCAGAGCTTAGCATTTAATATAGTCCCTGATAGCTGGTAGAGCAATGAACCTGTCAGTCACAAGCTCAACGTTTTAGATTTATTTTAGATGTTATCTAAATATTCTAAACTATAACTAAAATGCTTCTCATCAGGCCAAATCTCTTGTCCTAATTTATACCTGGCTGTCTGGACAGACAGAAAAATGAGCATGCTTTCCACGCAAACTCTGAGTCTTGTTGGGACTCAAAGTTATGAGTCCTCCTCTGCTATTTTGCAGGTACCCATTACCTGCTTTGTCTATGAATAGGATTTTCACTACAGCATTGGTAATACTATTGTATCCTAAAACTTCTACCGTTATTTTGTAAAGCTAGTTTACAGTATAATCCCAAAGGATTAAAATGTTCATAAAATTAGCATCCATCATTCACAGAGTTTACAGAAGACAACTCCAGATAAGTACAGTTAAATTTTCCACACTTGTTTATTTCCTAAGGCTGGTATCTGATTGGTCTCTTGGTCCCTTGGAAACCCTTACCAATTACCTTAGATTATGGGCCTAAAAGTTCCAAATAAGTTCATAAATTTAAACTTCTGTTCCTTGTTTAAAATTGCAATCAATAAGGGTTCCACTTGGCTGACCAGAACAACCTCAAAGCTTCAGTTGCTGATATACTGTTCTCTGGACTTGCTAAAAGCTGACACAGACCACAGAAGCTATGTGATTGATCCTTGTCTCTTGCTACAGCTGTGTCAATCTGAATAAGTGCCTCATTGCCTAAATTCCCTTCTTAACTTTTGACTAGCCTTTTTTAAGCCTTCCTGGACCCTGACCAACTACATCCGGATTAGCTTGAGCACTATAGAAGCAGAAATACATCATCCTTGCTCCGCAAAACGGCCATAAAGGCCAGTTTAAAGGAAAACGTTCTGGGCACTAGGGGCAGTCAAACTTGTCTAGCTATATGCCCACTGATATACAAGAAATGGGCCCTGGGTTTGTCATTGATAGATTCAGTTACTAAATTGATTCTACAAGATAAGACACTTAACCTTCTTATACATAACCAGGAGATTATTATATGGCTTAAAATTATATTTTTTATATATAAATCATTCAAGATGGCCATTTTAGACGCTAGAAGCTCAAAGATTTGATTATGGTTTAATAACTGAAGGCGGGAATTGAAGGGTCCAGAAATATAAATATAAAATTATAAAGCTTAACAGTAAATACTAACAATCAATCAACCTCTCTAAAGTCTAACTGCTAACAATGGCTTCTTGCTTTTCAACAGCAGCCTCCTCTGTCACGCCAGGGGTTTAAATTCCTAATAGTTGTTCTACATGACTCTAGCATGCACCCCTTGGCCAATATTATAAAAGAGCCAGTACCACTTCCAATGCGCACAGCCTGAGAATCAACATTGGCTGTGGTCTCAGCCAGCTGATAATCTTTTATGCTCTCAGTGATTCTAATTTTATTACACTTAATTTTTATAGAATAAAAGTTTGCTTTTGGTTGAAGAAGACTTTGGGGTTCTGTCTCCTTTATTTTGGATAACAGACAGAACAGGCTGGACACACAAATTCAGTCTGCTCTCCCTGAGACTACTTTAAAAATCTTTATTCTCATGGGCTCTACTCCCTCAGCTTGTGAAAATTTCACCCCTATGAAAAACAGACATACTGGTCTGAAGGGAAGTGGTCTCTCTGCGTGGCTTGATTTCACTTGCCAACTTGATTGGATCTGTAAATCAAATGAAGAGATGCATCTCTGGAGGGTGTGGCTGTTTGGGGAATTTCCCAAGAAGAATTAACTAACTGGGAAAGACCTGCCCCCAGAATGATTGGCACTCAGGGGCTTCAGATATAAAATAGTCTGAGGGACGGGTGCGAACCAGGTGGCAGTGCCTCTAATCCCACACTTGGGAGTTTGTCAGCAGAGCATGGTCTTCCATGCCAAGTTTCCAAGATGGTCTGGTTTTCGCCTGCTCACCTTTGCTTCCTGCAGGTGAGGGCATCTACCTTGATGCGTCCTGCTGCCCTCCTCTCTGCCCTCTGACCCTGCAGCTTCAGCTTCCAACATAGGACTCCTCTGGCCTCTAGCAACCATCACACTGGAGCTGTTGAGACATCCCAACCTCATAGGACTGACTGCCCTGGTTTCTTCCATCCCTCCAGCGAGCAGCCAGCCTTTGTGTGATCACCCATATTGTGTGTAAGCAGTCCATGACTCCTGTTTGAGAACCCCACTACAATTTCCTCAAATCCAGATCCTCTGCCTGGCGCCATCTGCAATGGCCTCTTCTCCCTCAAGTTACCACGGATGGCAAGAGGCTCTTCATCCATCGGTCTCACCAAAGGAACTTCATTTGAGTTGCTTGAATTTTCTGTGAAGGAATATACTCATGTGCTTCTGCAAATCTAAGTTCATAATCAAAGGAATTAGAAAATGAATACACATCTTACACCCAATAACATATGCAACCAGGTTCTGCATCCCATTTGTAACTTTGTTGGCTAGCAGGAATTAAAGCCATTCTGGGGGATACAGTGCCCCCTCCCTTTGGGTATCAAAGTTTAAAACACAATGAAGCCCAGGAATTGGCATTTTTCCCCGCACTCTCTTACTGGCAGAAGGAGAGCATGAGCCCTGGTGCCAACCAGAAGTAGAAGCTAGTCTCCAGGATGCCTCACACATTTTCCAACAACTCAGACACCTTCAGCCAGATGATGGGCAGACCACACCACTAGAGACTGGTTTGCCATGCACACCCAATGGCGCTATGGAATTCTTAAACCCATTGTTAAGACTCCCCAGATAGCTTCAGGTTGTATAACGAATCTCTTGCGTTCCCATTCTCAATTGTGGACATACTGGATTTTCCTTTTTCCCGACTTTCATAATTAGTTTTTAGTTGGTCTATTGAGATAGGGTCCTGTAACCTGCTCTTGTTTAGGAGGCTTGCCAGGCTCAGGCTTCTGACCTCCTAAAACTTCTCTAGCACCATTTATATGAGTAAGCTTCATTGCAGGTAATTTTGTATTTTTAGTATATTAAAACCCTAGACCAGGAATCAAAGACTGTAACACTTACGAGCCAATAGGCTCAGGACTGTTGTTTTTTATAAAATAGTTTTATTTGACACAGCCCTTCAGCTATTGTATTACTTCATGATCCTCACAATAATGGAGAATCAAATAGCTACGACAGTCTTATGTGGCCCATAAAGCCCCCAAATATTTTACTTTCCTGTCCTGTATAGAAAAAATAGGCCAATACCTGTCCGTAGGCTTCTAACTTTTAATTAGGTTCCTCTTCTTTCCATCCAGTCCCCTCAGGGTTCCATTTCTCTCCACACAGCAGCTTGGAGGTCAATTCCAACACCGCATTACTTCCTGGCTGCTTAAGGATAAAATCTTTGTTCTGACATCACAGGCCCAACGCTCTATTCACTGTTCCCAGGCTCCATGTCCACCAGGCATGGGGCTGACTCTTGGCTGCGGAATGTCACATCTCCCTACTTACATGGGTGCTAAACCCAGAGAGGCCCTTCATGGGGTCCTGCTCATGCTCCTGTTCTCCTCCACAGCTCTTTCTTCTTGCATGCAGTAAATGTTTTGTCTTCTCTTCTGGGTTCCTGAACAAAGGCAGAAACCCAGCAAGTGAACACTACCTAGCCAGAAAGGCCAGATTCTAGCTAACACGCAGACCAGGGACCTCAGAAAACCATGTGCTGGCTGTTCTTGTGATTGGGCTTCTTTCAGGAAATTCAGATCAATGAGCACGTAACCTGCTTGCAAAAGTACAAACTAAGTTAAAGACTGTTGTTTGGCTTTGGTGATACTAGAATCCAGGGAGGCCTTGGTTTTCTAAAAAAAAAAAAGATTTCAGTTTTTTAATTTATTTGTCTGATGTTCTGCCCTGCATTTATGTCTGTTAATAATGCTGGTAAAATCACTTTTGCGTGGACTGGGTCTTTGCCTTTTATGCACATATGTAGCTTGAGGGACCAAAATGACAGAACATGGGCAAGTAAAAGGCCGAACATTGGTTGTACCTAGGGGGTCAAGGAGAAAGGCCTGAGAAGATAGTCAGCTGAGAAGCCTCAGGGACACACAGTGGACCGCACTGGGCACAGAGAGGAGAGGGTAAGAAACCAGGCTCTTCTCAGGTGCCAACTTGCCCAGCAGGCAGTAGAACTGAGGCCAACCAAGGTGGCTGAGAGGAGTGCAGAGCATGGGGCAGGGCATCCTCTGGCTACGTGTTTCTTCCAGGAGCCTAGTGTGGACGAAGAAGAGAGGGATCAAAGCAAAGTGAATATAAGTACAAAACATCTCTCCTGTGGCTTGGGAGGCAAGGGAGACAGGCAGCTGTAGGAACCTGGGGAAAGATAGAAAGGCAGGGTCAGAGACCACAGAGGAGGGGCCAGGCTTGGGGCTGCTGGGGGGCTGCTCAGTTGGCTCCTGTGCTGAGCCTCATATCTTATCCAGAGAGAAACCCAACATGGTGAGGAAGAGGTGGGTGAGAAAAGAATGGAAGCACCTTTGCCTTTGCTCACCAAGTCCCCCAGTGCTTCAACTAAATCTCTGGGCTCCTGGCTGAGCTGGTGGGATGCCCCAGCAGCCCTCTCTAGAATCAGACAACTGATCATGAACAATGGTGACCCCCTGTGGGGCCCTGTGAACCTGGTTGTTGCTGGGGCTCCTACAAGTGGTAAGGAAGTGACATGAACACTTGTGGGAAGACTGTCCCACCTGTGCCTCTCTGAGGATGGCTTCTGGGGAGGGGTGTGATGGATTTCAACAGAAAATGGCACTCCTTCTCCTGATGGAGCCCCTGGTGCGCCTCAAAATGTCACAGACTGCATATTCTCTGACACACATCTTTTTGAAGTAACACTGTCCTCTAGTCAGAACTGAGATGGGGAAGGAGAGAGACAGAGTGGATCCGCCCAGCCTGAGAAGTTCCCCTTCCACTCTGGCTCAGCTTTCTTTTTAGCCCTGCGGGCACAATGGGCCCTGAGTGGGAGTGGGGGCCCAGCCCTCTCCACTGGTCCAGTCAGTGACTTCTCAGGGGCTCCTTATCGCCCAGGAGTTTTGGCTGAGACCTCAAGGAAAGATGGCCCTTTTTCTATCTCTCTTCTCCTAAACATGCTTTATAAACAAACAACCAAACCCACCATCTGTAGTTAGTTCCTTTCCAATTAGCTAGCTTCTGATGCTGGGATGGAGGGCACAACCGGGTTGCCCAGCGCCCAGGCCCCAGGGGGAGAGCAGGACCACTGAGATTACTCTCACTCAGTCCTTGGGATAAGCTGTGTTTGCCTTGGATGTGGCACCTATCTCCGGTCAGAAGGAATGGAGGTCATTGTCTTGGTTCTTTTTCCCTTCATATTAAAGGCGCTCATATGCATCCGCTGTCTGGAGTCATCAGCAGGCCCCAAGGGACATCTTCCTGGCCAAGAGAACCTGGATTTTTCAATCATTCTGCAGAGGAAGAACGGTAACATCGAACACCTTTACTTCTGCTTACCAACAGTCAAGGCCTCCCCAGGTAAGCCTTAAATGGAAACACAGGCTATGTTTTAATTCTCTTAAGGGTTTCAGTATTATATGAGAAGGTTATTTCCCTCATAATAAAAACACAGTCTTCACTACATATTAGAGCTTCTTGTACAATTAACAAATTGATCGTTTTGCTCAATACATCTCTCAAGCCTCGCCATCGGGGGAAATGGGACTTGGTTCATTCTCTCTCACCATCTCATGGTTTCCTCTGTGACTGGATTCACCACACTTGAAGCCTGAGGCACACCTCTGGGGTGTTTATGAGGGGATGAGGGGGCACACACCATGAAGGTAGGTATGCCATCCCAAGGGCTGTGAGAGCCAGTCTGAAAAAAAGAGAAGGAGAAAACAGACATGCATTCTCTCCCACACCCTGGCCCACCATGATATGAACTGAAGTGCTTCTGACATGTCCCACAGGAGCCAAAACAAGTCCTTTCTCTTTTGTAATCCATTTCCATCAGGGATCTTGATCACAGCAACAGTGAACTAACACAGGCCTCTGGTTCTTCTCTCCCACATCTGGCTTTGCTCTATCTTATTTATGCTAGCAGACGCCATTCTCCTTTTATATATTCTTAGATCTGTTCCTTTAAGATGGACAGTGTCTCCCCTATTTTCTCCAAGTTCTGATTAGGAATCAACTTAGAGCATTGTGTATGCTTAGTGAGTATGTTACCAACCAAGCTCCAGCCCCAGCCCTCTAAGGGCCTTTATGGATTCTCTCTGTAAAGTTGTAGCTTCAATCTGCTGACAGCTTCTTCTTGTGAATTGTGTCTCAGGGGATGTCCTCTTTCCTGTGGACCAGCTGAAGGAAGGAAATGTTCTAGGATCCAAGAACTGAACATGTGGAGAAGCACACCAGATGTTCCCTGTATATATATCAAGGTGCCTTCAAGCTACTGAGCAGAGCAAGTACCAGGTCAACTTCTAGCCAGTGTTGGTATCTCAGAGATCCACAGAGCATGGAGTCCCCATGCATTCCTGCTCCAGGGGCCACCAGAGGTGCATGCTGCACTGGGAGTCCAGGAGTGGGGTTCGAAGGGAGAAGGGTTCTTTAGAAGGACCATCTGTGAGGTCAGCATCAGAGGCCAAGAAAGCCGCAGCTGTACCTAGCAAGGGAGAAGGCTCAGGACACAGACAGGCCAGGCTTCCAGAAGCAGATCTTCTCCAACTCAGGTCTTAGCAGGGTATGAGCTATTGCCAAACTGCATTCTGAGGAACTAGCAGAAGAATAGATGCAAAAAATCATCATTGAGTGTACAAGCAACAGGGTCCTGAAGGGCTCCAAGACCTAGAGAAAACTAAGGTGAGACTGTTTAGAGAATCCCTCCAGAACTGGGTGCTGGATCCACAGTCTGTGCTCCAGCCAGGCCAGGTGCAGCGCTGCCCATGGGCCAAGCTCTACCCAGCCAGGTAGAGCTGCTACCATGCTGGGGGAGATGCCCAGTGTAGGCCCTCTTGGGTGGATGCCACTCAGCCTTCCAGTGTGATTAAACTTGAGAACCCAGTCACTAGGTTCTAGTCTGATCACTGCCATCCCAGATTTCTGTGGCCTCTTTGTTTGGCTGTGAGGTGGAACACTGGACACCTGGAACTGTTTCCAACTCTGAGTGGTGACTCTGATTCAGAGGGTTCCTATGCTTACTGTGGGGGTCAGCTCACAGCACTTATGTCCAAAGGAGAATGGTAAGGGGTAGACAGACAAGGAAAGCTCAGAGGGAGAGACCAGCTCTGCATTCCTAAAAAGGAGAAAGCCTGCTGGTGCCTGACTTACCTGACTTACTGACATTGCCTACCATCCTTAGGATCAGCTGTTCTGTGCTGTCATTGTGCAGGAGAGGGAGCAGCCATCAGGATCCTGGACATACATCTAGCCAGCTCTAGGACAATGACCCATTCAGAATTGCGGCAGCAGGAAAGGTTAAGGGGCAGAAGGGTGTTTGGTCTGTGGATTCTGTAGTCAGAGGGAAGCATTACATCAACATCTGCTCCACTGGCAAGAGGTCTCTACATGTGTGCACAGATGCACTCTCTCTCCCTTTCTGCCCCTCTGTTGTACTAATAGCCTCCTCCTTAAGTAGGGAGGTCAGCAAAACAAATATCTTCAAGAACTCCCTAAAACTGACCAGATTCACTGGACTGGTCCCTGTCAGAGGAAGCAGAGCCAAGCCCCAAAGTCTCTGAGACAAGAGAATTAACCCTGAAGAAGCAGAAACCAGTCAGGCTGCCTGGAAGGGTTTAGTCCAACTAAGACACCTGGAAAGGACACTCTCCAACCTGTAAAGCTGCCTGCAGGTTTACTCCAGTGTCATAGCTTTTGTGAGCTGTCTGTCACCCATGCTTCAGTGGGCTTTGGTGATGCAGCTCTCTGAGTCATTTCTGTTCCTATAAGTGATCCCTCACCCAGATTCCTATAAGTAACCCCAATAAACTCAATGGACCAAGATGGATTTTGCTGGTGTATGTACTTTGGTCTGTTGTGGGTTCTCTCTCTGGGGTGAGTAGAGTAGTGTGTTTGTCTGTTGGTAAGAGTTCTGTCACACAACAACCCTCCTCAAATTTTCCACTAGAATCAGACCTTGTTAGAACCCTTGTAAATTTGAGTGAAGGAGAGATAAGAACCTCCCTGGGGAGAGGTGGTCCTGCCCTCATCAGGTGCATCACTCAGGTGAATGGCACTATACACTCCTGGGCATCACAATCTAGCTGACCCTGAAGGTGTAGGTGTGGGAGATCTGATCCTGAGGACCTTAAAGCAGGAGACCTGGCCCTGCCCCTTGCTCACTGCTATAAGGTGAGAATAGTTAGACTGGTTCAGGAGAGCTCAGCCTGGCGGTGAGGAAAGGAGAGGAGTGGGCTGACCAGCCCTGCGATTACCCAGGCCCAGAACCAGGGTTCTGAGTTTGCCCACCCCAACATCATCACATCTATGGTCTGCTGGAGAATGTGAAAGTACTGGTCCTCCAGACCCAAAGACAGATAATTCTCCACAACACAGGGCAACAACAGGATAACCAGACAAGTTCCAGTGAGGGCCCAGCCTCGATCATGTTGCAGGAACCAGAGGCCTCGAACCAGATCAATGACTTTGTACAATGAACACTTCAAGGTAAAGATGCATGGATAAAAGTGTTCACTGGGCACCTCACTGTGTCACACTACAGCTTCTAGGACAAGATTGATATTTTTCTTTTATCTTTCTCCTAAATTTTATTTTATTTTTGTGGGAAGGACGCAAGGGCAGAGGATGGATGCAAAGGGATGGGGAAATGAATGAGATGGAGATGCATTATCTGAAAGACACAAAGAATAAATAAAAATGAGAGAGGGAGAGAGAGAATTAGAGAGAGGGGCTCCCTGGTGGTAGGATAAAGTGAAAGTATTTCCATTTGACACCCTCCGTCTGCAGCTTTCACTGTGAGGCACCCAACACTTACCTGGATATGGTTCACCAGTTTCCAGAATGTTGAGTCTGTCCCCCTGTATAATAGCACAGAATAATGTTGTCATGTATCAGGAAGACAGGACACAGTAAAGGGGATTTTGGTCAAGGACTCCTGGTGGGATCTTATCAACTGCCATAAGTGGACAGTCACAGAGTCTCTATGCTGAAGGGAGTAGAGGGGAGAGGTGCATTAGGGACAGGTTCCAGCAGCCATGGCTGGGTGCTGGCCTGGCTTTATTCCTGCAAAGGTCAGGATCAGAGGCATATGTTCCAACAGCCCTAACCACAGCCTTGTCCCCAACACCAAGTCTTCCCCAGGACCCTGATGTCTGCTGCTCTTCTGCCTGCTCTGACCCAGTACTCCCTCCAGCATCCCTGCTCATCCCCAGTGCATCTCCCACACTGCAGCCACAGTCTCCAGTCACACAGCACCTTTCCTGGTACTGGGTTGCCCCCTGGGGCTCTGTCTCAGCCATTTCCAGAGTTTTCAAATTTCTCCTTTGAAAAATAAGACAGATGCATGGGAGGTGTTTCCATAGGTAAGTGTGCTTGTGCACAGACATAAGAGTGTAAGTGTGACTCTCCAACACTCATGTAAAAAGTCACAGTCATACATGTGCCAGTGCTGTGGAAAGCTGAGGTGGGATGATCACTGGGGTTTCCTGGCTGCCATTCTAGCTCCAGATTTGGTGAAAGATGCTATCTCGGGGGATAGGGTGGAGAGTTAGGGCAGCTACCTGAACATTCCACACTCACACAGTGCCCACACATGCACTCAGTGGGGCCCGGGGCAGTGGCTTTATGAAAAGAGATAGAATGTAGTGTTATTGGAGAGCTTCATGTGTCCTTAATAAATGCAAAACATAAACCTGTGCCAAAATAGAAAGCCTTGAAGTGAAAAAGTACTGTAGGCAGGCGTGGTCACACAAGCCTTTAATCCCTGCAATGAAGAGGCAAAGGCAGGCAGATCTCTGAGTCTGAGACCAGCCCTGGTCTACAGAGTGAGTTCCAGGACAGCCAGGACTGTACACAGAGAAACATTGAATTTTTTTTAAATTGTCGCACAGAGAAAGATTGTATCAAAAAATAGACCAAAATAACAACAAACAAACAAATGAAAACCAAAAAGGAAGAAAAATGGCCCTGTAAGCCATAACCAAGTGACAGGTGTGACCACAACACAGAAAACATGTCACAGACACCCTACCAATGTCCTCCTGTCTTCCTGAGAAATGCCTGCATTCTTATAAGCTGAAGACACACACCCTCACCTGTGACATTGTGGCAGATCACTTCCTGATTGTCACCCTGACATATTTGTGAGAGTTGCCCCTCTGTGTGTATTCTGACTTCAGCTTGGGAGGGAAGGGGGGGGGTAGCCAAGAAGGGACAAGGGCCCACACTGACTAGACACCTGCTTTTGTACTAAATAAAGTTTTATTCAAAACAACCACTGTCTCTGGATGCTTTGCACTAAGGTGGCTCAGGGAGTGTTCCCAAGTCCTCAGTGCCTGCAAAATGAAAGTTTCCCTCTGAGGCCTGTGATTGAAAAAGCTGCTGATCCTGCAGTGATCACGGGGGAGAAGGTCCTGTCATAACCTGCCTGTGTATGTGGGAAATCACACATGCATTCACATACTCACTCTCACACACACTCACCATACATACCCACACATACACACACTCACACATGTACTTACACCTACACTCGCACACACTCACACACTCAGACATACACTCAGTCATATGCACAGACATATGCACACTCACATATATGCACACTCACACATATGCACACTCAAAGGCATGGGTGAGTATGTAGATGTTGTGAGTTAATGTGACAGTGTGTGTATGTGAACGTGTATGAGAGTGTGTAAATGTGAGTATGTGAACGAGAGAGCATGTGAATGTGAGACAGTGTTTGTGAGAGTGTATGAGTGTGTGAGAGTGTGTGTGAGAATGTATGAGTCAAAGTCTGTGTAAGAGAGTGTGTGTCAGAGACAGAGTGTGTGGGAGATAGAGTGAAAGAAAGAATGAGTGTGTGAGAGAAAGTGTGTGTGGCAAAGGGTTTGTGAGAAGACTATGTGAGAGAGAGTATGAGAGTGTGTGTGAGTGTGAGAGAGTGTGTGACAGTGTGTGTGAGTGTGAGAGAGTGGGAGTGAGTATGTGAGTATGAGAAATTTGTGAGTGTGTGAGAGAATGAGAGAGCGAGATAGAGTGGGAGTGTGCAAGAGTGTGAGAGTGAGAGTGTGTGAGAGTGTGTGTGAGTGTGAAAGTGTGAGATAAACTGCAAGAGAGAGACAGTGAGAGTGTGTGCTATAGTTGTGTGACAATGAGAATGTGTGAGAGGAGTATGTATGAGTGTGAAAGTGTGTGTGTGTGTGTGTGTGTGTGTGTGTGTGTGTGTGTGATGCACACATGTGCCAGCCTGGAGAGGCCAAAGGAGAACTCAGTGTCTGCTCAGTCACTTTCTCCTCCAGCCTTTGAAGCAGGGATTGTGTCGACCCCACAGCACTGAAGTCACAGCAGCAAAGCCACAGGAGCTTTCCATGTGGCTGCTGGGATCCTGACTCGGGCTCCCAGGGCTCTGTCTTCAAGGTTCTTTATTTGCTTATTGACCTGTGTGCTTATTTGAGACAGGATCTCTGTGGAGACCCGGCCAGCCTGGAACTGGGTATATGGGCCAATGTGGCCTTGAACTTAGAGAGATGTACCTGCTTCTGCCGTGTGTGTGTGTGTGTGTGTGTGTGTGTGTGTGTGTGTGTGTGTGTGTGCGTGTGTGTGCGTGTGTGTATTTGTGTGTGTGTGAAAATATAACAAAGCAACCTATTTCTTAGTATACTAGCCAAGAGAGGCAGACAAAGACAGAGAAAGACAGAGACAGACAGACAACAGACAGAAATAGGAGGGAATGAAGGAAGAAGGGAAGGAGGAAAGAGAAGTTCAATGCTGGGCCTGGTGTTGCAACCTGGGATCCCAAACTACTCAGGAGGTTGAGGCAGGAGGATCACAAGTTCCAGGCCTGCCTGAGCCACACTGTGAGTTCAAGTGCCACTCCAGGGCACTTCCTGTGCTGTGTCCTTAGCAACAGCTCTACCTGGGGACCTCAGCTTCACTCTTTGACAGCAGCCATCAGAGGAGCCCCGCCCCTGTTCAACTCAGCTGTCAGAAGCTCTTCTGATTGCACACCTGCCCCTCTATGCACACTTGGAGCCAATAGCGACTTCAACCTGAGATGGTGGGAGGCACGTGACTCTATGTGAATTTAATTGACAACACACTGTTTCCCATGGAAGCTGCCTCATTTACACCCTCACCAACAGATCTCTTTTCTGGGTCTTTATTTTATTTTAACTAAAAATATTTGGTCCAAAACCTTTCCATCCTTTGCTTTGTGTAGGTTTAAAGAAAAACACTTTCAACTTGGTTTTTTTTTTTTTTTTTTTTTTTAAGGTGCAATAGGTGAATTGCCCCTTGTTAGGTTTCAAACCTGGGACAAATTGAGGACTATTATCATGTCATGAAGCACCAGATGAAAGGGGAAAAAAAGAAAAAGAAACAAAGGAAGAACATGACTGCTCCTAGGTATGGTGGAGGAGAAGGCTTATTGTACATAAAGGAAGAGCATAGACAGAGACAGAGACATCTGGAGAGTCCAAAGTGACCATGACTGTGAGGCTGGCCCTGTGAGGAGAGGAGAGAGGGGAGGAGAAGGAGAAGGAAGAGGAGAGGGGAGAGGAGATGCCAACCAGTGGGGTGGCCTGGACCATACACATAGAAGAAATGCCTGAGTTATGTACAGACCAGAGGAGGCGGGGTGGAAAGTGTTGAGGGGTAGGAGAGGGCACAGGCCCTGGGATGGAGAGCTCAGGGTAGAGGGCAGGGTAAGCAGGCCATACCTAGCAACAGGCAGGGATTGAGGAATGCTGGGAAAACCTGGGGCCCAGTGTCCTTGTTGACATGTTAATGGGCACATCAGCCATTTGTCCCAGGTATAAGATCGAAAACTCCTCACTCTGGACCAGGGAAGGGGCTCATAGTCTCTGCCATACCAAGACAAGGGCTTTGCCCTCATGTGACATCCCTGGTCCTTAGGGAACAGTTTCCATGCCTAGAAAGGATTTTGCTGCTTTACAGAGCATTTTAGCCTCCCAGGTTACATCCTGGTCTAAAGCCACAGCCCAGAGCAGTTTTCAGAGTGATTATCTATGTTGTCAGCAGATCCAGAAACCCATGTGGACTTCCCACAAGGCCCCAGTCAGTTTCCAGTGTAAGGACCCTTATCTGTTAAATGCTTCCCCAGGACATTCAAGTTTGGGGACAGCAACAGCAGGTGTGTCATTATGTGCAGAAAAATCAGAAGCTAGTGCTTTACATTCCCATCTGCTCCTTCCAAGTGTGTGCCTTATTTCTGACCTGGAGAACTCCTACTCATCCCACAAAGCCCAGCCTAACACCTAGGCTATCTGTAAGCTTTCTCAGCATGCTCCCTCTGACTGGGCCCTCTACTGGTAAGTCAGGGCTCACCCCAAGAGTCCCCTGCACCTGTTGATAATCTTGTGCCTATGAAGACTCCAAGCAGGGATTCCTGAGTTTGGTGCATGGGTGAGGACATGGTTCTGTTCACAGACCAGTATCAGCTATTTTCTGACATAATGATAACATTCCCTAAAACACAAGAACAATGGTCTGGTACAGCCTCTTGGGAGCCCCCAAACTCACCCTGATATGAATTGAATAGAAGGATCTAAATAAAGCCCAGGCTTATAACCATCCAGACTTTCTCGTTCTCATCCTCATAGAAACCAGGACATACACAGATCAGAGGGACTGGGGGTGGCCTCTGCAGAGAGGCAGCCATGGTGCAGAGCCTTTGAGCTGGCAGCTTCCTTAAAATGCAGTGCCACAGGGGCAGGGTGGGGAACTCATCCCAGGTTGAAGCAGGGGTGGGGAGAGTAAGGCATGAGAAACCCAGTTCCTCTGCAGCTGGGCCAGGAGCTCAACGCCCTGGAAACAGCTGCCTGGCTTCACCAGGAGCCCCGTGTCCTCAGGCTAGCCCTCTGCAGGGCTCTCTGTGTGCCCTGATCACCACCTCTCCACCAGGTGTCCATCAGGAACCTAGCTGACAGCTGAACAGAGCAGTGGCTCTCAGCCTTCTGAATGCTTGCAATCATTTAATACAGTTTCTAATGTTATGGAGATCCCTAGCAATAAGATTATTTTGTTGCTACTTCATAACTAACATTTTGCTACTGTTGTGACTTGTAATATAAATACTATGGGAGATAAAGGTTTGCAAGAGGGTCACAACCCACAGGTTGGGAACTGATGCCCTAGGATGTTCTTCAGGCAAGACACACCTGGGCTAAATTTCTCCTCCTGGAAAACTAGGCCACACCCCTCAGATGTTTGTGTTCAAGATCATAAAAAAACTGATTGAGTCTTGCAAGGGAAGCTGGGACTTCTGGCTAGCCTGGTTCTTGGCCCTGGAGTCTCAGTACACACAGAGCCATGTCCTGAGCACATCCCCTCAGCTTTTCTGAAGACAGTCATAAAGTACCCCCTGTGCCATGAACCCCTGGTCAATATGTCCTTTGTCTTTTTGAAAACCGCATGCCAGATTCTTTTCTTCCCACCACAGAACATGGGAACACCTGCATCATGTCAGCCATTTCTCTCCCTCCTGCTCCCTCTCCTCCTTCCTTCTTTTTGTTTTCTCTCAGAAGTGTCTCCTGAAGCCCAAGTTGTCCTCAAACCCACTTTGTAGCTGAGGATGACCCTGAATTCCTGATCTTTCTGCCTTAGTTTTTCTATTGCTGGGATTACATCAGCATGCCCAGCTCTCTGTGGAGTTAAAGATCCAACCCAGAGCTTTGCACAAGTTAGGCCTACCACTAATTTCCATACCTAGCCCCATGTCAGGCACATCCTGGCCCGTTTTTTGTCAACTTGACCCAGGCTAGAGTCATCTGAAAGGTGGGATCCTCAATTTAGAAAATGACTGAGCAATCCTGTTGGATTTTGTCTTAATTAGTGATTGATAGGAGAGGCCCCAGCCCATTGTAGGTGGAGCTGGCCCTGAGTTATGGTCCTGGGTTCTGTAAGAAAGTGTACCTAGCAAGCCATGAGAGCTAGCTAGTAAACCACAACTCTCCACAGCCTTTGCACCAGCTCCTGCCTCCAGGTTCTGGCCCCATTTGAGTTCTTGTCCTGACTTTCTGCAGTGATGAACTATAATGTGGAAGTGTAAGACAAATAAACCCTCCCCAACTTTTTTTTTTTGGTCCTGGTGTTTCTTCATAGCAATAGTGACCCTAAGACACTAGGTACTGTATCTTTAGACTAAAGCCTGTAGACCCCATTTCACAGATGAAGAAACTGAGGCATGAATGGCATGGCCTGAGTGAAGTAGGTGGCATTAGAAATCTGTGCCTCCCCTATTTTTGGCTCTGACACTTGGCTGGAAATCTTAGCTGAGTCTCTGGAGTTGCTGTAGGCCCAGGAGAAGGCTCAGAATGTCTCCCTGGGAAGAAGAGATGTGTACAGAAGGTGGGCCTCTTTTTTCTAGTTAGTCTTTGTCCACATCATGGTTGACAAGTGCTAATATGTCCTGGGCAGTAGAAAGGATAGGCAGGGCTGGCAGGCAGAGAGAAGAAATTGAAGGAGAAATCTGGGGGAAAGGTAGAAGGAATGAGTGTGGAATGAGGACTTCTGGGACCAGCCACCCAGCTAAACAGCCACACATGCATTAAGAAGGAAAAAAAAGGCACACAGAAATAGAGAAAGGGAGAAGCCCAGAGGCAAAAGATAGATGGGTTAAGTTATGAAAAGCTACCTGGAAACAAGCCAAGGTAATGATGGGCATGGATAATTAAAAATAAGCTTCCCTGTGTGATTTATTTGGGAGCTGTTGATGCTATGTTTTCTCCCACTTAAAGTAAAAGAAGGTACTTTATTGTTGATATTACAGAAGAATATTTGAGAAATCTTAATATTTTTAAGAACATTATTTCAAATATTTAAATTCATAAGGCTTTGGAACATTTTACATTCATAAAATGCTTTACTTTGTTAATATTTGGACTTAAGATAAAAGGCTAAAAATTAGGGTCACAGCCATAAATAAGCACCAAATACTAACCAGAAACTGGGATGCTCATTTCTTGAGACTCAGTAAGACCGTGACCTAGGCAAAGGACTAGGAACAGCTTCTGACTCCATGAGTCTTGACCCTTTGGGGGTTGAAAACATCTTTTCACCAGGGTAGCCTAGGACCACATGTATGTTAAATGTTTGCATTGTGATTCAACAATGGCAAAACTGCAATTATGAAATAACATTGACAAAGTTCAGAACTAGTGACTTGGAGAATGTTTCTCCCTAATCAAGGTCTATTCAGACTTAAGAATGTTGTCTAGCCTTCTTGTCTTTACTAAATTTGTTAAGCTTAAGCTATTTGGATAAACTGAGTCATATAAATGTTTTATATCAATATTTGATTTTGGTTTCTTTACAGAAGATGCATTTAATAGTAGAAGAGCTTGAATTCAAAATCATTGTTTTTAAGTGACTTTTTGTAGACTGCTAGAGATCATTAATAGTCAATCATAAATAATCAAGTTGTTTAATTGTAGTCATGCTAAGCACTGATATAATTAATTACAGAGATAAGCTTTACTCTGTCGCTTGTGTATGTTTTCAGAGTTAAGATTAAAACAAATAACCAAAAGCAAAATTTGTCTTTTCAGACATTCCTTGACAGCCCTCATATGTCAGAGATCTGCAGAATATGGCATTTAAAATGTTCATCTAAAAGCTTATTGTATCAGACAGACTCCTAGATCCTAGCAGTGACCCAAGGTCTCCCAAGAAGATTACACACAGGCACCACAATGTCTCTGCCTGGATTATGGTAATGCTGACCACAGGGTTAGAGCCCCCAATGCAACACCTACTTCCAGGACCTGGCACAGACTGTGGACAAGCAACAGGACCCTGGAGAATTGACTGCACCCTTTTTGCCTAGACAAAATAAGACCAGTCTTCTCAATGTCTCTATTCTACAGGACAAACACACTCCTTATATACCTGGTGGCTAAAGATTGATGCTGTTCTGATATTTCTGCCTGCAACACTGTGGAGACCTGGCTATGGCTAACTGGATATTGGATGAATCTCTGTCATTTTTATAAAATTAGAAGCTTCTTGGTATGCACTCAGATATAATTTATCCTTCTCAGATGTAGTTAGAGTTTTCCTGCCTGGCCCAGTCAGGACAAATCTCTCTCACCTGCCAGTCCCACAGTTGTTCAGACCCAACCAAGAAAACACACAGAGACTTATATTGCTTACAAACTGTATGGCCATGGCAGGCTGCTTGTTATCTACTTTTTTATCTTAAATTAACCCATTTCTATTTATCTATACTTTGCCACATGGCTCGTGGCTTACCAGTACCTTACATCTTGTCATGGCGGCAGCTGGCAGTGTCTTTCCTACCCAGCCTTCCACCTCCCAGAATTCTCTTCTCTCTTGTCCCGCCTATACTTCCTGCCTGGCCACTGGCCAATCAGAACTTTATTTACACAGAGCGATATCCACAGCACTCAGATCTCTGATAGTACTGACAGCTAGGCTAGCTATAACTTTGTCAGCTTTGCAGCATCAGTCAACAAGATCCTTTTGCAAGGCTATAGTCAGCTTATTAGCTCATTTTTAAGAAAATGTTCTAAGCTAAAAAGGTTAAAATAGTCTCACTTATCCAGAGGGCCTGATCCAGCTGGGGGCTCCACAGCCTTTGGTTCATAATTCATGTGCTTCCATTTGTTTGGCTATTTGTCCCTGTGCTTTTTGCAATCTTGGATTCAACAATTCACGCTCTTGCAGACCCTCCTCTTTCTCGACAGTTGGACACCTGGAGCTCCACCTGGGGCCTGGCTGAGGATCTCTACATCCACTTCCATCAGTTATTGGATGAGAGTTCCAAGATGATTGTTAGGGTGTTTGGCCATCTGATCACCAGACTAGGACAGATCAGATTTTCTCTTGACCATTGCCAGCAGTGAGACCACTGAATAGCTTGATCTGTTTGGGAGGCACCCAGTCTGTGGGACCAGGATCTGTTCTTAGTGCATGAGCTGGCTTTTTGAAACCTTGGGCTTACACAGGGACACTTTGCTCAGTCTGGAAGGAGGTTACAGGACCTGCCTGTCCTGAATCCACCAGGTTTAAATGAATCCTCAGGGATGCCTTGATCCTTGAGGACATGGGAATAGAGGAGAGGGGCTGGGGGTAGGTGGGGATGGGGGCGGGACGGGGGAGGACAGGGGAACCCATTGCTGATGTATAAATTTAAAACACATAATAATAAAGAAAAAAATTAAAAAAGAAAAAAAGGTTAAAATAAATCATAA
Source organism: Onychomys torridus (assembly GCF_903995425.1). NCBI lineage: Eukaryota > Metazoa > Chordata > Mammalia > Rodentia > Cricetidae > Onychomys > Onychomys torridus. The sequence continues at coordinate 72,105,151 of NC_050456.1, read as the reverse complement.
AGATTTAAATATGGCTCTAAAAAAGGTCTGAGGATATGAAAGCTTACAATCTTGGAGAATCCCAAAAGTGATTTAAGATATAAATGCAAATTATAAAAATATAAATAAATGATTTAGATTATAAAAATGCATCAGATTGTTCTCCTGTTATGATATAACAGTTCAGAGCTTAGCATTTAATATAGTCCTGATAAGCTGGTAGAGCAATGACACTGTTCAGTCACAAGCTCAACGTTTTAGATTTATTTTAGATGTTATCTAAATATTTCTAACTATAAACTAAAAATGCTTCTCATCAGGCCCCAAATCTCTGTCTAATTTATACCTGGCTGTCTGGACAGAAGAAAAATGAGCATGCTTTTAACCAAAATCTGAGTCTTGTTGGGACTCAAAGTTATGAGTCCTCCTCTGCTATTTTGCAGGTACCCATTACCTGCTTTGTCTATGATATGGATTTCACTACAGATTGGTAATACTATTGTATCTAAAACTTCTACGTTATTTTGTAAGATAGTTTACGTATGACTCAAAGGATTAAAAATGTCATAAAATTAGCATCCATCCAATTCACAGAGTTCAGAAGGACTCCAGATAAGTACAGCTTAAATTTTCCACACTTGTTTATTTCTAAGGATGGTATCTGTTGGTCTCTTGGTCTTGGAACCCTTACCAATTACCTAGATTATGGGCCTAAAAGTTCCAAATAAGTTCATAAATTTAAACTTCTGTTCCTTGTTTAAAATTGCATCAATAGGGTTCCACTTGGCTGACAGACACCTCCAAGCTTCAGTTGCTTGATATACTGCTCTGGACTTGCTAAAAGCTGACACAGACCAACAGAGCCTATGTGATTGATCCTTGTCTCTACAGCTGTGTCAAATCTGATAAGTGCCTCATTGCCTAAATTCCCTTCTTACTTTTGACTAGCCTTTTTAGCCTTCCTGGACCCTGACCAACTACATCCGGATTAGCTTGAAGCACCTATAGAAGAGAATACATCATCCCTGCTCCCAAAACAGGCCATAAAGGCCAAGTTAAAGGAAAACTTTCTGGCATAGGGTGGTCAAATTGTCTAGCTATAATGCCCACTGATATACCAAGAAAATGGGCCCTGGGTTGTCATTGATAGATTCAGTTACTAAATTGATTCTACAAAGATAAGACACTTAACCTTCTTTATACATAACCAAGGAGATTATTATATGGCTTAAAATTATATTTTTTATATATAAATCATTCAAGATGGCTCATATTTAGACCTAGAAGAATCAAAGATTTGATTATGGTTATAACTGAAGGAGGGAATGAAGGGTCCAGAAATATAGAAATATAAAATTATAAGCTTAACAGATAAATACTAACAATCATCATCTCTAAAGTCTAACTGCTAACAATGGCTGTCTGCTTTACAGCAGCTCCTCTGTCAACAGCCAGGGGTTAAATTCTAATAGTTGTTCCTACATGACTCCTAGCATGCACCCCTTGCCCAATATTATAAAAGGAGGCCAGTACACACTTCCAATGCCACAGCCTGAGAATCAACATTGGCTGTGGTCTCAGCCAGCTGATAATCTTTTATGCTCTCAGTGATTATAATTTTATTTTACACTTAATTTTATAGAATAAAGTTTGCTTCTGGTTGAAGAGACTTTGGGGGTCTGTCTCCTATTATTTTAGGATAACAGACAGAACAGGTGGACACACAATTCAGTCCTGCTCTCCCTGAGACTACTTTAAATCTTTATTCTCATGGCTCTACTCCCTCAGCTTGTTGAAAATTTCACCCTATGAAAAACAGACATACTGGCTCTGAGGAAGTGTCTCTTCTGCCGTGGCTGATTTCACTTGCCAACTTGATTGGATCTGTAACCAACTAAGAGATGCATCTCTGGGAGGGTGTGGCTGTTGGGGAATTTCCCAGAAGAATTAACTAACTGGGAAAGACTGTCCCCAGAATGATTGGCACTCAGGGGCTCAGATATAAAATAGTCTGAGGGAAAGGGTGGACCAGGTGGCATGCCTCTAATCCCAGCACTTGGGAGTTTGTCAGAGAGCATGGTCTCCATGCCAAGTTCCAAGATGGTCTGGTTTTCCCTGCTCACCTTTGCTCCTGCAGGTGAGGGCATCTACCTTGATGCCGTCCTGCTGCCATCCTCTCTGCCCTCTGAACCCTGCAGCTTCAGCCTTCCAACATGGAGTGAAGACCAGCAGCTCTCCAGGAATCCTCTGGCCTCTAGCACCATCACACTGGGACTGTTGAGACATCCAACCTCATAGACTGACTGCCCCCTGGGTTCTCCATCCCTCCAGAGAGCAGCCAGCCTTTGTGTGATCACCCATATTGTGTAAGCAGTCCAATGACTCCCTGTTTGAGAACCCCACTACAATTTCCTCATCAGATCCTCTGCCTGCCCCATCTGCATGCCTCTTCTCCCTCAGTTACCACGGATGGCAAGAGGCTCTTCTCATCCATCGGTCTCACCAAAGGAACTTCATTTGGAGTTTGCTTGATTTTTCTGTGAAGGAATATACTCATGTGCTTCTGCAATCTAAGTTCATATCAAAGGATTAGAAAATGAACACATCTTACACCCAAATAAACATAGCACCATGGTTCTGCATCCATTTGTAACTGTGCTAGCAGGAATAAAGACATTCTGGGGATACAGTGCCCCCTCCCTTTGGGTATCAAAGTATTAAAACAAAATGAGCCCCAAGGAATTGGCATTTTCCCAGCAATCTCTTACTGGCAGAAGGAGAAGGCCATGAGCCTGGTGCCAAACCAGAAGAGAAGCTAGTCTCCAGGATGACCTCACACATTTCCAACAACTCCAGACCACCTTCAGGCCAGAATGATGGGCAGAACCACACCCCACTAGAGACTGTTAGCCATGCACACCCATGGTCGCTATGGAATTCTAAACCCATGTTAAGACTCCCAGATAGATTCAGGTTGTAAACTGAATCTCTTTGTTCCCATTCTCAATTGTGGACATACTGGATTTCCTTTTCCGACTTTTCATCATTAGTTTAGTTGGTCTATTGAGAAGGGTGCTGTAACCTGCTCTTGTTAGGAGGCTGCCAGGGCTCAGGCTCTGACCCTAAAAGCTTCTCTAACACATTTATATGAGTAGCTTCATTGCAGGTAATTTTGTATTTTAGTATATAAAACCTAGACCAGGAATCAAAGACTGTAACTTACGAGCCAAATATGGTCAGGCACTGTTTTTTATAAATAGTTTTATTGAACACAGCCCCATTCAGCATATATGTATTACTTATGATCCTCACAATAATGGCAGAATCAAATAGCTACGACAGGTCTTTGTGGCCCATAAAGCCCCAAATATTTACTTTCTGTCCCTGTATAGAAAAATTAGGCCAATACCTGTCCTAGGCTTCTAACTTTTAATTAGGTTCTCTTCTTTCCATCCAGTCCCCTCAGGGTCCATTCTCCACACAGCAGCTGGAGGTCATTCACACCCATTACTTCCTGGCTGCTTAAGGATAAATCTTTGTTCTGACCATCAAGGCCCAACCCTCTATTCACTGTTCCAGGCTCCATGTCCAACAGGCATGGGGCTGACTCTTGGCTGCAGGATGTCACATCTCCCCCTACTTACATGGGTGCTACCACCCCAGAGAGGCCTTCATGGGGTCCTGCTCACTGCTCTGTTTCCTCCACAGCTCTTTCTTCTTGCATGCAGTAAATGTTTTGTCTTCTCTTCTGGTCTGAACCAAAGGCAGAACCCAGCAAGTGAACACTACTAGCCAGAAAGGCAGATTCTAGCTACACGCAGACCAGGGACCCCAGGAAAACATGTGCTGCTGTTCTTGTGATTGGCTTCTGTTCAGGAAATTCAGATCATGAGCACAACCTGCTTGCAAAAAGTACAACTAAGTTAAAGACTGTTGTTGGCTTTGGTGATACTAGAATCAGGGAGGCCCTTGGTTTTCTTAAAAAAAAAAAAAGATTTAGTTTTTAATTTATTTGTCTTGATGTTCTGCCTGCATTTATGTCTGTATAATGCTGTAAAATCACTTTGAGTGACTGGGTCTTGCCTTTTATGGCACATATGTAGCTGAGGGACCAATGACAGAATGGGCAAGTTCAAAAGGCAGACATTGGTTGTACCTAGGGTCAAGGAGAAAGGCTGAGAAGATAGTCAGCTGAGAAGCTCAGGGACACAGTGACCACTGGGCACAGAGAGGAGAGGGTAAGAACCAGGCTCTTCTCAGGTGCCACTTGCCCAGCAGGCAGTAGAACTGAGGGCCAACCAAGGTGGCTGAGAGGAGTGCAGAGCATGGGCAGGGCATCCTCTGGCTAGTGTTTCTTCCAGGAGCCCAGTGTGGAGAAGAAGAGGGGATCAGCAAAGTGAATATAAGTACAAACATCTCTCCTGTGGGCCTGGGGGGAGGCAAGGGAGACAGGAGCTGTAGGACCTGGGGAAAGATGAGAAGGCAGGGTCAGAGACACAGAGGAGGGCCAGGCTTGGGGCTGCTGGGGGGCTGCTCAGTTGGCTCCTGATGCTGAGCCTCATATCTTATACCAGAGAGAACACCAACATGTGAGGAGAGGTGGGTGAGAAAAGATGGAGCACCTTGCCTCTGTACCAGTCACCCAGTGCTTCAACGTAACATCTCTGGCTCCCTGGCTGAGCTGGTGGGATGCCCAGCAGCCCTCTCTAGATAGACAACTGATCATGAACAATGGTGACCTGTGGGGCCCTGTGAACCTGGTTGTTGCTGGGGCTCCTAAAGTGGTAAGGAAGTGACATGAACACTTGTGGGAAGACTGTCCCACCTGTGCATCTCTGAGGATGGCTTCTGGGGAGGGGTTGTGATGGATTTCACAGAAAATGGCACTCCTTCTTCCTGATGGAGCCCTGGTGCGCTCAAAATGTCACAGATGATATTCTTCTGACACCATCTTTTGAAGTAACATGTCCTCTATGTCATTGAACTGAGGATGGGGAAGGAGAGAGACAAGAGTGATCAGCCCAGCCCTGAGAATTCCCCTTCCACTCTGGCTCAGCTTTCTTTAGCCTGGGGCAGCAATGGGACCTGAGTGGGAGTGGGGGCCCAGCCCTCTCCACTGGTCTCAGTCAGTGACTTCATCAGGGGCTCCTTATGCCCAGGAGTTTTGCTGAGACCTCAGGAGATGGCCTTTTCTATCTCTCTAACATGCTTTAAAACAAAACAAACCAAAACCACCATCTGTAGTTAGTTCCCTTTCCATTAGCTTAGCTTCTGATGCTGGGATGGAGGGACACAGGGCTTGCCCAGGCCAGCCCCAGGGGGAGAGCAGGACCACTGAGATTACTCCACTCACTCAGTCCTTGGGATAAGCTGTGTTGCCTTGATGTGGCACACTATCTCCCAGAGGATGGAGTCATTGTCTTGGTTCTTTTTCCCTTCATATTAAAGGCAGCTCATATGCATCCAGCTGTCTGGGAGTCATAGCAGGCCCCAAGGGACATCTTCCTGGCCCAAGAGAACCTGGAATTTTTCATCATTCTGCAGAGGAAGAACGGAACACACCTTTACCTTCTGCTTACCACAGTCAGGCTCCCCCAGGTACAACACCCCGAGTCTATCCTCTCACTCAGCACAGTTACTGCTCTTGGTTTCAACCTGTGGGAGTTGGTCTTCTCCTTCTATCATGTGGGATCCAGGAATCTAACCAGAGTCTTCATGATGAGTGGCAAACACCTTTACTGGCTGAGCCATCTCCCCAGCCTAAGGACAGCCTTTTAGTTTTGTTGAGATCCTTCTACTGATTGGATCACATTAAAGAAGCCAGTCTGCTTTACACAAAGTCCACTGATGTTATGTGAACTCTAAGTTGACAGGTAAATTTGGCTACCTCAATAGGTGATCTAGAAGAATAGCAAACCTCGAGGAGGTGGGTAACACTGTAAGTTGTCAAGACCCAGTTTAAAGCTATAGTTGTTATGAACTGAAGTGTCAGCTCAAATATAGGCACATTGATTGCCTGAAAAGATCGAGCCCAGAGGCAAGACATGGGGTATGCAGACTTCCAGGTTCACCATGGCAGTGAAAACACTATGCAGGGGGAAGGCCCTGGCTTTAGGTATAACATGAAGCTAACAGGATATCTGGATGTATTAGTTCCTTTTCTGTTGCTATGACAAAACATCATGACCAAGGCAACTTCAAAAGGAAGAGTTTGTTTGTGAATTGTGGTTGCAGAGGTATGAGTCAATTATGGCAGGCAGACATGGAATAGGATAAGATGGTGAGAACTCATGGATGGTGGCGGTGGTGCACGCCTTTAATCCTAGCACTCTGGAGGTAGAGCCAGGCGGATCTCTGTGAGTTTGAGCCCAGCCTAGTCTAAGGAGTGAGAGTGAGGATAGGCACCAAAACCACACAGAGAAACCCTGCCTCAGAACAAAGAAGGTGAGAACTCACCTCTTCTACAGCAAGCAGGAAGCAAAGACAGAGAACTGGAAGTGATGAGGTTTCAACTCTCAGGCCCTGTCCCCAGTGACTGCTGAAAGGCCACACCTCCTAACCCTTCCCAAATAGTTCCACCTTTGGGGGATTGATGTTCAAATATCTGAGCCCATTGCGGGCACTCTCATTCAAAACACTGGAAACTCAACTAGATGTTGTTGTTTTCTAACTCTTTGGGGGAAGCAGTGCTGCCACCCAGATCCCAAATAAATCACACAGAGAGGCTTCTTTTTAAGTATAAATGCTGTTCCCTAGATAGGCTTGTTTCCAGCCCATTTTTCTTAACTTAAGCCATCTATCTTTTGCCTCTGGACTTTTCCCTGTCTCTATTTCTGTATGCCTTTCTTTCCTTTTTTTTAAAAAAAAAAAAATTTTGAGACAGGGTTTCTCTGTGTAGCCTTGCACCTTTCCCGGATCTCACACTGTAGCCCAGGCTGGCCTCAAACTCACAGAGATCCACCTGCCTCTGCCTCCCAAGTGCTGGGATTAAAGGTGTGCGCCACCACTGCCCAGCTTTTTCTTTCCATCTTACTCCATGTCTGGCTGTGTAGCTGGGTGGCTGGCCCCTGAAGTCCCCCTCCTTCCTCTCCTATTCCTTTCACATTTCTTCCAGATTTCTCCTTCTATTTCTTCTCTCTGCCTGCCAGCCCTGCCTATCTTTACTCTTGCAACTCTAGGGACTCACGTAAGATTGGCAGCAAAGTGTCAGAGCCAAGAATAGGTGAGTCACAGGTTTCTACTGCCACCTACCTCACGCAGGGTATGCCATTCATGCCTCAGTTTCTTCATCTGTGAAATGGGGTCTGCAGGCTCTAAAGTTTCAGTGCCTAGTGGCTTAGGGTCACAATTGCTGTGATGAAACACCAGGATCAAAAGTAAGTTGGAGGAGGGTTTATTTGGCTTACATTTCTATATTATAGTCCATCACCAAAGAAAGTCAGGACAGGAACTCACACAGGACCAGAATCTGGAGGCAGGAGCTGGTACAGAGGCTACAGAGGGGTGTTGTTTACTGGCTAGATCTAAGGGCTTGTTTGGTACACTTTCTTATAGAACCCAGGACCACAATCCTGCCCCACTCTCACTGGGCTGTGTCCTCCCCCATCAATCACTAATTATGAAAATGCCCTACAAGCTTTCCCACAGCCTAATCTTAGGGAGTCATTTTCTTAATTCAGGATCCCTCCTTTCAGATTACTCTAGCCTGTGTAAAGTTGACATAAAACTAGCCAGAAAATGCCTGACCTGGGGCTAGGGGTGGAAATCCTTTGGTAGAATGCTGGCCTAGCTTGTGCAAAGTTCTGGGTTGGATCTTTAATTCCACATAGAACTGGGCATGCTGATGTAATCCCAGCTCTAGAGAGGATGAAGCAGGAGGATCAGGAATTCAGGGTCATCCTCAGCTACAAAGTGGTTTTGAGGACAACTTGGGCTTCAGCAGACACTTCTGAGAGAAAACAAAAAGAAGGAAGGAGGAGAAGGAGCAGGAGGGAGAGATGGCTGACCTGGCACAGGGGTTCCACATGTTCTGCAGTGGGAAGAAAAGAATCTGGTTTACGGTTTTCAAAAGGGAAAAGACTATATTGACCCAGTCTTCATGTCCCATGGTGCTGCCATTGTGAGGTTACTTTATGACTGCCCTCAGAAAAGCTGAGGAGATGTGCTCAGGGCATTGCCCTGTGGGTAGTCAGGCTCCGGGCCAACCACTAGGCTAGCCAAAAGCTCCAGCTTCCCTTGTGAGCCTCAGTCACAGTTTATGTGATCCCAGTCACAAACATCTGAGGGGTGTGGCTTTGTTTTCCAGAAGAAATTTAACTCAGGTGTGTCTTGCCTGGAGCGCCCCTAAGGCATCTGTTATCAATCTGTGGGTTGTGACCCTTTTGCAAACCTTTATCTCCCATAGTATTTATATTAAAATTCACAACAGTAGCAAAAATTAGTTATGAAATAGCAACATAAATAATTTTATGGCTGGGGGTCTCCACAACATGAAGAACTGTATTAAAGGGTCATAAGCATCCAGAAGGCTGAGAGCCACTGCCCTGTTCAGCTGTCAGCTAGGTTCCTGATGGACACATGGTGGAGAGGTGGTGATCAGGGCACACAGAGAGAGCCCTGCAGAGGGCTAGCCTGAGGACACAGGGCACCTGGAGAAGCAGGCAGCTGTTTCTAGGGAGTTGAGCTCCTGGCCCAGCTGCAGAGGAACTGGGTTTTTCATGCCTTACTCTCCCCACCCCTGCTTCAACCTGTGATGAGTTCTCCACCCTGCCCTGCAGGACTGCATTTTAAGGAAGCAGGCTGCTCAAAGGCTCTGCACTATGGCTGCTTTTCCTGGGAGGCCACCCCCAATCACTTTGACTTGTGTAAGGCCTGGTTTCTATGAGGATGAGAACAGTTTGTCCCAGGTTTGAAACCTAACAAGGTGTAATTCATCCATTGCACCATTAAAATAAAATCAAGTAGATAAGTATTTTCCTTTAAAGCCATACCAAGTAAAGGATGGAAAGGTTTTGGACCAAATATTTTAAGTTAAAAAAAAAAAAAGACCCAGAAAAGAGATCTGTTGGTGAGGGTGTAAATGAGGCAGCTTCCAGGGGAAACAGTGTGTCATCAATTAAATTCACATAGAGTCACATGCCTCCCGCCATCTCAGGTTGAAGTCACTATTGGCTCCAAGTGTGCATAGAGGGGCAGGTGTGCAATCAGAAGAGCTTCTGACAGCTGAGTTGAACAGAGGCGGGGCTCCTCTGATGGCTGCTGTCAAAGAGTGAACCCCAGGCCCAGCATTGAACTTCTCCTTTTCCTCCTTCCCTTCTTCCTTTATTTTCTTCTTTCTTTCTTTCTTTCTTTCTTTCTTTCTTTCTTTCTTTCTTTCTTTCTTTCTTTCTTCCTTTCTATCTGTCTGTCTGTCTTTCTTTCTGTCTTTTTGTCTTTCTCTGGCTCTCTCTGTTGTTTAGTATACTAAGAAATAGGTTGCATTGTAACATTTTCACACACACACACACACACACACACACACACACACACACACACACCAGAAGCAGGCACATCTCTCTAAGTTCAAGGCCACATTGGCCCATATACCCAGTTCCAGGCTGGCCAGGTCTCCACAGAGATCCTGTCTCAAATAAGCACACAGGTCAATAAGCAAATAAAGAACCTTGAAGACAGAGCCCTGGGAGCCCGAGTCAGGATCCCAGCAGCCACATGGAAAGCTCCTGTGGCTTTGCTGCTGTGACTTCAGTGCTGTGGGGTCGACACAATCCCTGCTTCAAAGGCTGGAGGAGAAAGTGACTGAGCAGACACTGAGTTCTCCTTTGGCCTCTCCAGGCTGGCACATGTGTGCATCACACACTCACACGGTCTCACACTCACATCACACATACTCCACTCACACATCCCCACTGTCACACACACACTCCCATGCTTTCACTCTTCTATCACACATGCTCACTCTCACTGTCTCATCACTCACACTCACATACTCTCCCAACTCACTCTCACATTCTCTCTTTCACAACTCACTCCACACAACACACATACTCTCACAATATGCAGAATTTTTCTCTCAACTTCACACACTCTCACACAACCTCACACACATTCACAATCTCCCATGCTTCTTTCGTGCTTTTTTATATTCTCTCACACACTCAACTCTATCTCACACTGTCAGTCACACTCACACTGTCTCACACTGTCTCACACTCTCATGGTCTCACACTCTCTCACATGCACACAATCTCACACACACACTCTCTCTCCCCCATTTCTCCCACACACAGCCTCTCTCCCCCACACACAGTCTCTCACACCTCACACTCAGACACACTCATACTCTGTCACCCTCTCTCCGTCACACTCTCTCACACACTGTCTCTCAAATCTCGAACACACACTCTCATGCCTTCTACTTCTCATTCATTCTCTCACTCTTTTTGTTTTTTGTTGTTTTTTTTTCAAGACAGGGCTTCTCTAGGTAACAGTCCTGGCTGACCTGAAACTCACACTGAAGACCAGGCTGGTCTCAAACTCAGAGATCTGCCTGCCTTTGCTTCTTCAGTGCTGGAATTAAAGGCTTGAGTGACCACACTGGCTACAGTGACCTTTTTACTTAGTAGCTTTCTATGTTGGCTCAGGTTTATGTTGTGAGTTTATTAAAGACATATGAAGCTCTCCTCCATCAACACTACATCGTATTTCTTTTGGTAAAGCCACTGTCCCAGGCCCTGCTGCTTGCGTCAGTGGGCAGTGTGTGTGTGGAATGTTCGGGTAGCTGCTCTAACTCTCTACCGTATCCCCCTTAGACAGCATCTTTCACCAAATCTGGAGCTGGACTGGCAGCCAGGAAACCCCTGTGATCATCCCACCTCAGCTTCCCACAGCACCGGCACATGTGTGACTGTGGCTTTTTACATGGGTGTTTGAGATTCATACTTAGGGCCTCATGTCTGTGCACAAGCACACTTACCCATGGAGCCATCTCCCTAATATCTGTCTTGTTTTCCAAAGGAGAAAATTGAAAACTCTGGAAATGACTGAGACAGAGCCCCAGGGGGCAACACATCACCAGGAAAGGTGCTGTGTGACTGGAGACTTTGGCTGCAGTGTGGGAGAAGCACTGGGGATGAGCAGGGATGCTGTAGGGAGTACTGGGTCAGAGCAGGCAGAAGAGCAGCAGACATCAGGGTCCTGAGGAAGACCTAGATGTTGAGGATAAGACTGTGGTTAGGGCTGTTGGAACATATGCCTCTGATCCTGACCTTTGCAGAAAAAAAAAAAAAAAAAGCTAGGCCGGCACCCAGCCATGGCTACTGGAACCTGTCCCTAATGCACCTCTCCCCTCTACTCCTTCAGCTTGGAGCCTCTATAACTGTCAACTTGTCGCAGTTTGGAAGATCCCTCCAGGATCCCATGACCCCCTTCTCCTATACTTTGACCTGTCTTCCCACAATATGGCAGAAACATTCTGTGATAGTATACAAGGGGACAGACTTAAAGTTCTGGAAACTACTGGAACATATCAAGGTAAGTGTTTGGTACCTCATGGTAAAAGCTGCATTGAATGGGGTGTCAAATGGCAAATGCTTTTCACACTGTCTCTACCCTAGGGCAATCCCGTCATGGAAGCTGTAGTGTGACACAGTGAGTCACGCAGTAAATCCTTTTATCCATGTATCTTTACTTGCAAGTGTTCATTGCGGAGAGGCATTGGTCTGGTCCAAAGCCTCTGGGCCCTCACTGGAACTCCTCTTGTTTAATCCTGCTTTTACCTTGTGTTGTGGAAATCCTGCAGGTTTGGGTCTGAAGGACTAGCCCCTTGACATACTCCAGCAGGTCACAGATGAGGTTGATGATGGGCCAACCCATAAACCTGGTTCTGGGTCTGGTTAGTTACAGGGTTGATCAGCCCACTCCTCTCCTTGCCCTCACCACCAGGCTGAGCTCTCTGGCATCACTCTGCCTAGTTCAACCCTTGAAGCAATGAGCAAGGGGCGAGTCCAGGTCTCCTGCTTTCAGGTCCTCAGGTTCAGCTCTCCCACACCTACACCTTCAGGGTCAGCTTGATTGAGTTCCTCAGGGGTGGCATAGGGGCCGCTCTCACAAGTGCTGCAGCTGATGGGGTGCACGGCCCACTCTCTTCAGGGAGAGAGGGTCTTATCTCTCCTTCATTCAGATCGACAACTGCTCTAATAGGGTTCATGTCTAGTGGAGGATTTGGGAGGGTTGTTGTGTGACAAAACTTTTCCTGGGAAGACAAAGATAGTAGTCTTCTCACCCCAGAGAGAGAACCCACAACAGACCAAAGTACAGACACCAGCAAAGTCCATCTTGGTGAACCAATGATTTTTTTATTGGGGTTACTTATAGGAATCTGGGTGAGGGATCACTTACAGGAGCAGAAATGACTCAGAGAGCTGTAATCACCAAGGCCCACCCCAGCATGGATGACAGACAGCTCACAAAAGCCTGGACCCTGGAGCTGACTGCTCAGCCTGCAGGCAGCTCAGCAGGTTACAGAGTGTCCTTTCCAGGTGCCTCAGTTGGACTAAACCCTTCCAGGCAGCCTGGTTGGTTTCTGCTTCTTCAGGGTTGATTCTCTTGTCTTAGAGTCTTTGGGGCTTGGCTCTACTTCCATGAAGGAGCCTAGTGAATCTGGTCAGTTTCAGAGAGTTCTTAAAGATATTTTTCCTGTTGACCTCCCTACTTAAGGAGGAGGCTATTAGTACAACAGAGGGGGACAGAAAGGGAGAGAAAGAGAGAAAATGCATCTGTGCATACATGTGGGGACCTCTGTCATGGGGCAGGTGTGGAAGTAATGCTTCCCTCTGACTACAGAATCCATAGACCAGATCCCCTTCTGCCCCTTAACCCTTTCTACCGCTTCAAATCTGAATGGGTCATTGTCCTAGAGCTGGCTAGATGTATGTCACCCAGGATCCTGATGGCTGCTCCCTCTCCTGCAGACTGGCACCATGGAGAAACTGGCCCTAACACTGGATAACACTCTCGGTCGGTAAGTCATGCACCAGCAGGCTTTCTCTCTTAAAAGGAAGGCAGTGCTGACCTTTTTCCCCTGAATTTTCCTTGTGTGGCAAACCCTCATCCTTCTCCTTTGGACATAAGTGCTGTAAGCTGACCCCCACAGTAAGCATAGAACCTCAATGAATCAGTCACCACTCAGCATTAGAAACAGTTCCATGTGTCCAGGGTTCCAGTTCAAGCCAAATAAACATATTCAGGGTGTTGGAATGCAGGTCCTAAGACCACAGACCCTGGGATGGCAGTGACCAGACTAGAACCTAGTGACTTAGTTCTCAAGATTAATCACACCTGGGTAATGTATGGTATCTGCCCAAGAGGACCCACTGGGCAACTCCCCCAGCTTGGTAGCAGCTCTGCCCTGCAGGGTAGATGTTGGCCCATGGACAGGACTTAGACTGGACTGTCTGGAGCACAGACTGTGGATCCAGCACCCAGTTCTGCAGGGATTCCCTAAGCAGTCTCGCCCTGGTCTTCTCTAGGTCTTGGTAGCCCTTCAGCCCTGCCTCTTGGACCCTCACTGAAGGTTTTCTGCATCTGCTCCTCTGCTTGTTCCTCAGGTTTCCAGTTTGTCAGTCCATGCTGCCAGGTAGGGACCTGAACATGAGATGATCTGCTTCTGGAGCCTGACCTGTCTGTGTCCTGAGCCTTCTCCCTTGATGGGTACACTTTGGGCTTTCTTGCCCCCTTTGGGCCTCTGATGCTGACCTCACAGATCTTCTAAACACCATTCTTGCCTTCGAACCAATCTCCTGGTCTCCCAGTTTAGCATGCACCTCAGGTTTCTCTGACCTGGAGGTGCCTCTGGAGCAGGAATGAATGGGGACCCCACAACCTGTGAATCTCTGAGACACCAACACTGGCTAGAAGTTGACCTGGTAGAGGATGCTCTGCTCAGTAATTGAAGGCAACTTGGGAAATGCACAGGGAACACCTGGTGTGCTTCTCACAGACGTTCGGTTCTTGGCTCCTAGAAGTGATGCTGACCCTAACCCCCACCATCAAAATTGTTTTTAACTAATTAAACTTTACTGCTTTTACTTAGATTCTGTGTGGGGCCCTTCTGTCTTTATCTGGGGAGTAGTACACAAGGGGGAAGCTGGATCCAAACATTACAGGAACATTTTGTGATTTCTTTTAGACATTTCCACACTGGGAGGAGAGGTTACTGGTCCATTTTGGCACTAGGGTACCTGGGGGAAGGTCTAAAAAGGAGGCTGTGTGGGAGTGGGTAAAGCTGAACTGAGAATAGTCTAAGAAGCTGTGGCATCACATGGAGGGAGGGGTGTGGTCCATGACCTACAGTGTCAATGCAGGAGGCACACGGATCAGCTGCAGAGCAGAAGGAGAAAGTGTCCTTGTACATAAGACACTAGATGATCAAGGGGCAACAGAGAGGGACAGAGCCTAGGTACTGTGGGATATGTCCTTCCTTCAGCTGGTCCACAGGAAAGAGGGGCATCCCCTCTGACACGTTTCACAAGAAGAAACTGTCAACAGATGGAAGCTACAACTTTACAGAGAGAGTCCATAAAGGCCCTTAGAGGGCTGGGGCTGGAGCTTGGTTGGTTACTTGCTCACTTAGCATACACAATGCTCTAAGTGGATTCCTCAGTATTTCATAATCAGGGTGTCAAACCAGGTGTGTGAGCACACACTGGAACCTCAGTACTTAAGATGTAGAGGCCGGAGAATCAGAACTTTAATTGATCCTTGGATACATACTGAGTTGAAAGCCAGCTTGGGCTACATGAGAACCCCCCCCCGCCCCGTGTGTGTGAGTGTGTGTGTGTGTGTGTGTGTATTTGTGTGTGTGTGTGTCTATGTTTTGAGGTCGGGTGTCTCTGTCTGTTTTAGAATTCGCTGTATAGACCAGGCTGACCTCAATTTTATAGATTCACCTTCCTCTGCCTCCTGAATACAGGAATTAAGGATTCGAGCAAGTACTGCCCAGTTGAGACTCTTTTTAAAGAATGTGTTTATAGTAAATAGAGTGAAATATGTTTATGATGTAGGGGAAAGAAAATTCCCAGACAAGACAAGACCAGCAGGCTGTAAGACCAGCCCTGGGACACAAGTTCACAAATGACTAGGGATTCTCTGAGGACAGAAAATGGGAGAGTAGCAACTCACACAAGGGGAGACAGGGACATAGGAGGAGGATGGCAGGTGTAAAACCCAGAGCTATTTATTCTTGTTCTGGGCAGAAACTCAGGATGGTTGGAGACAATTCAGTACATAGGCAGATGTATGGATGCTTCAGGTGTAAGCTAGAACCCTCTCTGGGCCTTAACTGGAGCAGGCTATCTGAAGTAGATATCAAGGGCATTGGGGTTCAATCCTGCATTTTCTAGGATGTCCTGAGTGAGCACACAGGGTAAATAGTAGCATCCCTAACATCTCTCCACTGAACTACAGATGTCTCCAGACACCATTCCATGTCTGGGATTTGGGAGTTGAGATTACTTCTGGACAAGAGGTCAGTACAGGGAAGGTGCTTGGAGTCCTAAGGGAACCATTCAGTAGTGACCAAACCTTGAAGCCTGACACTGCCCCTTTCCATGAGAAGCTGAGTTGGTCCCTGGGAAACTCTCCTCCACTAGTAAGCCTACTTGTCCACTAGACTGCGTACAGAATCACTTAGATTGCTATGAGGCATGTCAAGGAGTGTCTCGAGTGTTTCCAAAGAGAACTGAAGGGGAAGACCCACTGTGAGTGGCACCCTCTCCATGGGCTGCAGGTCTGGTAGAATAACAAACAGGGAAAGGAGACAGTCAGCTGAGATCCAGCATCCCCCAGTTTGCTTCCTAGTCATCCATGAAGTGAACAGCTTTCCCTCACTGCAAGATCCTACTGCCTGGATGTCCTGTCCAAGTGATGGTGGTACCCAGACTTGGGGGTTGTACTACTAAATACCTCTTCAGAAACAAACTGGAACACAGAGATGGGTGGAGGAGTAGTCCATTCAAGCCGGGACTTAACAGATCTAAGAATAAGTTAAAGGAGATGGCTTCAGGTAGAATAAATAAGACAGAGCAAAGCCAGATGTGGGAGAGAATTGGAAGCCTGCATTAATACACTGCTGTGACCAAGATCCCCAGTGGAAATGGCTTACAAAAGAGAAAGGACTTGTTTTGGCTCCTGTGGGATGTGTGAGAAGCACTTCAGTTCATATCATGGTGTGTCAGGGAGTGGAAAGAGAATACATGTCTGTTTTCTCTTTCCTCTCTTTTATTCAGACTGGACATCATAGCCCATGGTATGGCATGCCTATACTCATGGTGTGTGCCCCTTCATACCCTCATAAACACCCCAGAGGTTTGCCTCAGTCTCCCAAGTGAGGTGAGTTCAGTCACAGAGGAAAGCGTCAGATGATGAGAGAGAAGCACCAACTCCCACCCCCCAACCCCACATGGCGGGGCTTGAGAGATGTTTTGAGCAAAACAAGCAATTTGCTAATTGTACAAGAAGCTCAATATGTAGTGAGACTGTGTTTTGTTATGAGGAAAACAACCTTCTCAATACCACTGAACCCATAAGAGAACCCAGCAATTTAAATGTTTATAATCATTCAAGTTATAAACACCCAAGCTTTCCTTACATACAGAGTTAGAAAGAAAGCTAATGGAAAGTCACTGAAAACACACTGTGAAGCAGATTTTAAACACTGATAAGGGCTCCCAAACAAGCCTTAAATGGGAAGACAGGCTGTGTTGTAGTCCCATGAACTGGGCATTTCACATTTATACCTCAGTTTCTTTACAATTGGTTTCATTACAATAATGAAGCCAGCAGACAAGGATTAGTGTAATAGCTTGAGACAATATTTCAAAAACTTTAGATTACAGTAAAACAAAACAAAAAACCATTTTTACCTGCATGATCTGATTCAGAAATGAATGTGAAAATTGTGTGTGAGAAAAGGTGGGAAACCCTGGCTGAGAAGAGTCAGAGGGACCGAGTAGAGTTATGGGGCACGATCCTGTGTCTCCCAGCAGGCCCTGCCTCAGCCAGAAGCTGCTACAGGTCTGGGCACCAAGGTACAGGAGAGGCTGAGAGAGGACAGAACATACACGGGAATGGGATTCACAAATAAAGGGTAGGAGAACATGGTGTCCAACATGCCCCATTTTGGCATAAAGATTAGTCTGGGTTAATCCACTGACAGGCAATGAATATAAGCACCTTCCATATCTTCTCTCTTGCTGAACCTGCCATGGATGAAGCTGGCTCTATACCAGGGTAAAGTAACATTGGTAACTCCACGGATGAGGATCCAGGCTCACTGTTATCTTATCACTGAACCAACTATCTGATGAGAAACAGGAAAGACAAGGTTATCCTGGCTCCTAGTGTGAAGGAATAATGATGTGAAGGCATGGTGATGCATTGCTGCACGATGGCAAGAATGTGAAATTATCTGTTCACATCTTGGTGGATTGGGAAAAAGATCAGAGCTGAAGCAGCCTGGGCTCTGACACCCAAAGGCATTCCCCATCTAGGAAATTCCTTGTGTACTAAGATTTACCTCCTAATTGTTGCACATAGTTTCTATCCCCTTTGTCTTTTTATCTTGATTTCTAGACAACATAGAAATTTTTACCAAGATCTTTCTTATGGTTTCCCTCAGTAGTCTAGAATATGTTGTATGGTTATAACATTTTAAATAAGATCAAAAACATATGCATATACCCTAACAAGAATAATTCTAAAATTTGTATCAACATTATACCAACATAAAGCATCTGAAACTAGCTGTAGTTTTTTATAAATAATTGGATCTAAATTATAAGCATATATGCATAATTAAAACCAGAATAAAAGAGGGGAAAGAGAAAACAGATGTGGATTATCTCCCCACCCCCTGGCCCACCATGATATGAACTGAAATGCTTCTCCTATGTCCCATAGGAGCCAAAACAAGTCCTTTCTCTTTTGTAATCCATTTCCATCAGGATCTTGGTCACAGCAGTGAACTAACACAGGCCTCCAATTCTTCTCTCCCACATCTGGCTTTGCTCTGTCTCATATTCTAGCAGACGCCATTCTCCTTTAACTTATTCTTAGATCTGTTCCTTTAAGATGGACAGTGTATTTCCTATTTTCTCCAAGTCCAGGCTTGAATGGACTACTCCTTCACACAGTGTCTCTGTTCCAGTTTGTTTCTGAAGAGGTATTTAGTAGTACAACCCCCAAGGCTGGGTAACACCATCACTTGGACAGGACATCCAGGCAGTAGGATCCTGCAGTGAGGAAAGCTGTTCACTTCATGGATGACCAGGAAGCAAACTGGGGGATGCTGGATCTCCGCTGGCTTTCTCCTTCCCCTGCTTGTTATTCTACCAGACCTGCAGCCCAAGGAGAA
This sequence comes from Onychomys torridus, assembly GCF_903995425.1. NCBI lineage: Eukaryota > Metazoa > Chordata > Mammalia > Rodentia > Cricetidae > Onychomys > Onychomys torridus. The sequence continues at coordinate 72,086,763 of NC_050456.1, read as the reverse complement.
GGTGCCACTAACAGTGTGGGACTTCCCTTTCCATTCTTAACATAAACACACTCAAGACACACCTTGACATGCCTCAATAGGAACCTTAGTCATTCTGTTCACAGTCTAGTGGACAATAAGGCTTACTAGGGCACTAGGGGAGGAGAGTTTTCTAGGAACCAGCTCAGCTTCTCATAGGAAGGGGCAGTATCAGGCTTCAAGGCTTGATCACTGTTGCATGGTGCCCATAGGAATCCAAGCACCTTCCCTGTACTGACCTTTGTCCAGAAGTAATCTCAACTCCCAAACCCCAGAGGTGGGGTCATGTCTGGAGACATCTATAGTCCAGTTGACTGATGTCAGGGATACTGATGTTCACTCTACATGCTCATTCAGGAAATCCCAAGACAATACAGGATCTGATCCACATGCCATTTATGTGCCCTTCAGAAAGCCTGCTCCAGTTAAGGCCCAGAGAGGGTCCTAGCTTGCTGTTGAAGCCACCACACATCTCCCTGTGTATAAAATCAACCCTCCAGCATGTAGCCCAGAACAAGGGGAAACAGCTCTGGGTTTTAAACCTGCCTTCCTCCTCCTGTGTCCCTGTCTCCACTTGTGTGAGTTGCTGCTCTCTCATTTTCTGTCCTCAGAGAATCCCTAGTCATTTGTGAACTTGTGTCCCAGGGCTGGTCTTACAGCCTGCTGCTCTTGTCTTGTTTGGGATTTTCCTTCCCCTACATCATAAATACATTTCTCTGTATTTTCTACAAACACTTTAGTTAAAAACAAGCTATCAATCGTGCAGTGGTGGCTTACACCTTTAATTCAGTACTTAGGAGGCAGAAGCAGGTGGATCTCTGAATTTGAGTTAGTCTGGTCTGCAGAGTGAATCTAAAACAGCCAAGGCTACACAGAGACACACTGTCTCAAAACATAGATGCACACACAGAGACATACATACACACACACACACACACACACACACACACACACACACACACACACACACACACGGGGGTGTGAGGGTCTCATGTAGCCCAGACTGGATTTAAACTCACTACATAGCCAAGAATTACTTTAATCTTCTGATTCTCCAGCCTCCACATCTCAAGTGCTGAGGTTCCAGCGTGTGCTCACACACCTGGTTTGACACTCTGATTATGAAATACTGAGGAATCAACTTAGAGCATTGTGTATGCTAAGTGAGCATGTTACCAACCAAGCTCCAGCCCCAGCCCTCTAAGGGCCTTTATGGACTCTCTCTGTAAAGTTGTAACTTCCATCTGTTGACAGTTTCTCCTTGTGAAATGTGCCAGAGGAGATGCCCCTCTTTCCTGTGGACCAGCTGAAGGAAGGACATGTCCACAGTTGGCTTCTGCCTGTCTCTGCTGCTCCCTTGATCATCTGGTGTCTTCATGTGCAAGGACACTTTCTCCTTCTGCTCTGCAGCTGGATCCGTGTGTCTCCTGCATTGACACTGTAGGTCATGGACCACACCCCTCCCTCCATGTGATGCCACAGCTTCTCAGCCTGTTCTCAGTTCAGCTTCACCCAGCTCCCACACAGCCTCCTTCTTAGACCTTCCCCCCCATTTAGCTGATGTTGAAATGGACTAGTAGCTACTTCTCCCAGTGTGGAAATTTCTAGAATAGATCACAAAATATTCCTGTAATATTTGGGGGCCAGCTGCCACACTAGAAACCAGGTAAGGACAGCCTGGTCTAGCACAGAGTCTAAGTAAAAGCAGTAAGTTTAATTAGTTAAAAACAAGTTTGTTGGGGGGGGGGGGTTAGAGTCACATCACTTCTAGGAGCCAAGAACTGAACATGTGGGAGAAGCACACCAGATGTTTCCTGTACATATCCCAAGATGCCTTCAAGCTACTGAGCACAGCGTCTTCAGCCTAGCACCAGGTAAACTTCTAGTCAGTGTTGGTATCTCAGAGATCCACAGAGCATGGAGTCCCCATCCATTCCTGCTCCAGAGGCACCTCCAGATCAGAGCCACCTGAGGTGCATGCTGCACTGGGAGCCCAGGAGAGGGTTTTGAAGGGAAGAGGGGGTCTTTAGAAGGACCATCTATGAGGTAAACATCAGAGGTAAATGGGGGCAGGAAAGTGCATCTGTACCCAGCAAGGGAGAAGGCTCAGGACACACACAGGCCAGGCTCCAGAAGCAGATCATCTCAAGCTCAGGTCTCAGCAGGGAATGAGGGAATGTCTAACTGCAAATCTGAGGAACAAGCAGAAGCATATAAGTAGAATATCTTCACTCAGGGTACAAAGGGCTGGTTTTGGAAGGGCTACCAAGACCTAGAAAAGACCAGGGCGAGACTGCTTAGGGGATCCATGCAGAACTGGGTGCTGGATCCACAGTCTGTGCTCCAGACAGTCCAGTCTAAGTCCTGTCCATGGGCAAAGCTCTTCCCAGCAGGGCAGAGCTGCTACCATGCTGGGGGAGATGCCTAGTGTAGGTCCTCTTAGGTGGATACCACAGAGCACTCCAGTGTGATTAAACTTGAGAAACAAGGTCTAGTCTGATCACTGCCATCCCAGGTTTCTGTGGTCTTAGGACCTGCATTCCAACATTCTGAATATGTTTATTTGGCTTGAACTGGAACACTGGACACATGGAACTGTTTCCAATGCTGAGTGGTGACTCTGATTCAGTGAGGTCTATGCTTACTGTGGGGGTCAGCTCACAGCACTTATGTCCAAAGGAGAAGGATGAGGGTTGGCCACACAAGGAAAGCTCAGGGAGAGACCAGCTCTGCCTTCCTATAAAGAGAGAAAACCTGCTGGTTCCTAACTTACCTGACTTACATGAAGTCATCCACCATCCTTAGGATCAGTTGCTCACTGTTGCCAATCTGCAGGAGAGGGAGCAGCCATCAGCATCCTGGTTGACACACATCTAACCAGCTCTAGGACAATGACCCATTCAGACTTGAGGCAGAAGAAAGGGTTAAGGGCCAAAGGGGATTGGTCTGTGCATTCTGTAGTCAGAGGGAAGCATTTCTTCCACACCTGCCACACTGAGAAAAGGTCTCTGCATGTGTGCACAGATGCTTTCTCTCTCTCTCTCTGTCTCTCTCTCTCTCTCTCTCTCTCTCTCTCTCTCTCTCTCTCTCTCTCTCTGTCTCTCTCTCTCTGTCTCTCTCTCTGTGTCTCTCTCTCTGTGTCTCTCTCTCTGTGTCTCTCTGTGTCTCTCTGTGTCTCTCTGTGTCTCTCTCTCTCTCTCTCTCTCTCTCTCTCTCTCTCTCTCTCTCTCTGTCTCTCTCTCCCTTTCTGCCCCTCTCTGTTCTATTAATAGCCTCCTCCTTAAGTAGGGAGGTCAACAACACAAATAATTTCAAGAACTCCCTGAAACTGACCAGATTCACTAGGCCCCTCCCTGCCAGAGGAAGCAGAGCCAAGCTCAGAGATTCTCACACAAAAGGAGCAACCTGAAGAAGCAAAAACCAGCCAGACCCAACTGAAGCACCTGGAAAGGACACTCTGTAACCTGCTGAGCTGCTTGCAGGCTGAGCAGTGTGCTCAGTGTCCCAGCTTTTGTGAGCTGTTTGTCACCCATGCTGAGGTGGGCTTTGGTGATGCAGCTCTCTGAGTCATTTCTGCTCCTGTAAGTGATCCCTCACCCAGATTCCTATAAGTAACCCCAATAAAACTCAATGTTTCACCAAGATGGAGTTTGGTGGCATCTGTACTTTGGTCTGTTGTGGGTTCTCTCTCTGGGGTGAGTAGAGTAGTATGTTTTGTCTGTTGGTAATAGTTCTGTCACACAACAACCCTCCTCAATTTTTCCACTAGAAATAGCCCCTGTTAGAGCCCTTGGAGATTTGAGTGAAGGAGAGACAAGAACCTCCCTGGGGAGAGGTGGTCCTGCCCCTCATCAGGTGCAACACTCAGGAGAATGGCCCCTATACACTCCTGGGCAACACGATCTAGCTGACCCTGTAGGTGTATGTGGGGGAGATCTGACCCTGAGGAAATGAAAGCAGGAGAACTGGCCATGCCCTTGTTCTTTGCTCTAAGGGGAAAAACAGCCAGACCGATGCAGGAGAGCTCACACTGATGGTGAGGACAAGGGAGAGGTGACATGATGACCAACCCTGCAACTACCCAGGCCCAGAACCAGGGTTATGAGTTGGCCACCCCAACATCCACCCCATCTATGGTCTTCAGGAGCATGTGAAGGGACCAGTTCTCCAGACCCAAAGATGGCGGGATTTCCACAACAAAGATCAACAACAGGATAACCCAGACAAATTCCTGCGAGGGACCAGACTCTATAGTGTTGCAGAAGCTAGAGGACTCAAATGAGATCAATGACTCTCCACAATAAACACTTCAAAGTAAAGATACATGGATAAAAGGGTTCGCTCTGTGACTCACTGTGTCACACTACAGCTTCTATGAGAAGATTGATTTTTCCTCTTTTTTTTTCTTTCTTCTAAATTTTATTTTACTTTCAGGGGAAGGATGCAAGGGCAGAGGGTGGATACGAAGGGATGGGGAAATGAATAGGATGGAGATGCATTCTGTGAAAGACACAAAAATAAAGAAATTTGGGAGAGGGAGAGAGAGAGAAAGGGAGAGAGGGAAGGAGAGAGAGGGAAGGAGAGGGAGAGAGAGGGAGAGACTCCCTGGGGGTGGACAAGGTGAAAATATTACTGTCTCACACCCCTCCTGCTGCAGCTTTCACGGTGAGGTACCCAACACTTACCTGGATGAGGTCCACTAATTGCCAGAACATTGAGTCTGTCCCCCAGTAAAGTATCCTGGAATATTGCTGCCATATATTGGGAAGACAGGACATAGTAAAGGGGATAGGGTTCAAGGATTCCTGGCGGGACCTTATCAACTGCCACAAGTGGACAGTCTGAGTAGCTCCAACCTGAAGGAGGAGAGGGGAGAGGTGCATTAGGGACAGGTTCCAGCAGCCATGGCTGGGTGCCGGGCTAGCTTTTTTCCTACAAAGGTCAAGATTAGAGGTAAATGTTCCAACAGCCCTTAACCACAGCTGTCCCCAACACCAAGTCTTGCCCAGGATCCTGATGTCTGCTGCTCTTCTGCCTGCTCTGACCCAGTACTCCCTCCAGCATCCCTGCTCATCCCCAGTGCATCTCCCACATTGCAGCCACAGTCTCCAGTCACACAGCACCTTTCCTGATTCTGTGTTGCCCCCTGGGGCTCTGTCTCAGCCATTTCCAGAGTTTTCAAATTTCTCCTTTGAAAAATAAGACAGATACATGGGAGATGGCTCCATAGGTAAGTGTAGTTGCTGCACAGACATGAGGCCCTAAGGGTGACTCTCCCACACCCATGTAAAAACACATAGTCATACATGTGCCGGTGCTGTGGGAAGCTGAGGTGGGATGATCACTGGGGTTTCCTGGCTGCCATTCTAGCTCCAGATTTGGTGAAAGATGCTGTCTCAGAGGGATACGGTAGACAGTTAGAACAGCTACCTGAACATTCAACACATGTACTGCCCATGTACTCACAGAGTAGGGCCCAGAGTAATGGCTTTACTAAAGAAATGCAATGTAGTGTTGATGGAGAGCTTCATGTGTCTTTAATAAATGCAAACCATAAACCTGAGCCAACATAGATAGCTACAAAATTAAAAAGTCACTGTCGCCAGGTGTGGTCATGCAAGCTTTTAATTCTAGCACTCAAGAGGCAGAGGCAGGCAGATCTCTGAGTTCGAGACTCGCCTGGTCTACAGAGTGAGTTCCAAGACAGCCAGGACTGTTACATAGAGAAACCTAGAATCAAAAAAATTGTTACACAGAAAAACATTGTATCAAAAATAGACCAAAACAACAACCAAAACAAAACAAAAAAGGAAGAACAAAGTCACTATAAACTGTAACCAAGTGCTAGGTCTGTTCACAAAGCAGAAAACATGGCACTAACTCCTTAGCAAAGTCCTCCTGTCTTCCTGTGAAATCCCTGCAGTTTTATAAGCTGAAGATGCATGCTCTCACCTGTGACACGGTAGCAGATCAATTTCCCAATTGTCACCCTAACTTTTTGGTGAGAGTCTGCCCCTCTGTGTATTCTGATTTAAGTTGGGTGGGAAGTGGGGTTTCAAAGGAGGGCCTGCTTTTGTACTAAATAAAGTTTTATTCAAAACGACCACTGTCTCTGGATGCTTTGCACTAAGGTGGCTCAGGGAGTGTTCCCAAGTCCTCAGTGCCTGCAAAATGAAAGTTTCCCTCTGAGGCCTGTGATTGAAAAAGCTGCTGATCCTTGCAGAGATCACACTGAGAAGGACCTGTCCCAACCTGCCAGTGTATGTGGGAACTCACAATACATTCACATACTCACACTCACACACACTCACCATACATACACACACATACACACACACTCATACACATACTTACACACACACTCAGACATACACACACTCAGATGTACACACACTCACACATATGCACACTCACAGGCATGGGTGTGTGTGTAGATGTTGTGAGTGAATGTGAGAGTGTGTGAGTGTATGTGAAAATGTATGAGAGTATGTGAATGTGAGTGTGTGAATGTCAGAGTGTGTGAATGTGAGAGTGTATGTGAGACAGTGTTTGTAAGAGTTTGTGAGAGTGTGAAAAGCATTGTGAGAGTGCATGAGAGAATGTGTGTGTAAGAGAGAGTGTGTATGAGAGACAGAGAGTATGTGAGATAGTGTGTGAAAGAATGAGTGTGCGAGAGTGTATGAGAGAAAGTGTGTGTGAGAAAGTGTGTTAGAAAGAGTGTGTGAGAAAGAGTATGTGAGAGAGTGTGAGAGAATGTGAGAGTATAATAGTGTGAGAGAGTTGTGAAAGTGTGTGAGAGAGCTTGTGAGACAGTAATGTGAGAGAGAATGGGAGTGAGTGTGTAAGAGAGAAAAAGCATGAGTGTGTGTGATAGACAATGTGTGTCAGTGTGTGAGAGAGACAGTGTGTGAAAGTGTGAATGTGCAAGTGTGAAAGTGAGTGTAAGAGACAGTGTGAGAGTGAGAGAGTGTTTGAGAGACAATGTAAGAGAGAACTAGAGTGTGAGAGAAACTGTGAGGCCCTGCATCTGTGGATAAGCTTGTGCCCTTGGGCCTCCAGCAGGGGCTCCTGTGGCTGATGCACAGGTGAGGACATGGTCCTGTTCACAGACCAGTATCAGCTGTTTTCTGACATGATGATAACATCCCCCACAACATACACTCCCTAGAACACAAGGACAACGGTCAGGTTAGAGCCTCTGTGGAGTTCCCGAACTCACCCTGTTTTGAGCTGGATGAAAGGATCTAAACCCCAGGTGTACAACCATCCAGAGTTTCTCGTTCTCATCCTCATAGAAACCAGGACATACACAGATCAGACGGATTGGGGGTGGATTCGGGGGAGCAGCAGCCATAGTGCAGAGCCCTTTGAGCTGGCTGCTTCCTTAAAACGCAGTGCCAGGGGGCAGGGTGGGGAACTCATCACAGGTTGAAGCAGGGGTGGGGAGAGTAAGGCCTGAGAAACCCAGTTCCTCTGCAGCTGGGCCAGGAGCTCAACTCCCTGGAAACAGCTGCCTGCTTCTCCAGGTGCCCTGTGTCCTCAGGCTAGCCCTCTGCAGGGCTCTCTGTGTGCCCTGATCACCACCTCTCCACCAGGTTTCCATCAGGAACCTAGGTGAACCCCCTGGATCTAGAGCAGTGGCTCTCAATGTTTCAAATGCTTGCAACCTTTTAATACAGTTCCTCATGTTGTGGTGACCCCAGCATTAAATTATTTTTGGTGATACTTCATAACTGTAATATTGCTACTGTTTTGTAATGTAAATACTTTGAGAGATAGTTTTGCAAGAGGGTCACATCTTATAGGTTGAGAACCAATGCCCTAGTGGGTTCCCTAGGAAAGACACACCTGGGCTAAATTTCTTCTGGAAAACAAACCCACACCCCTCAGATGTTTGTGTTGAAGATTGTACAAATCATGATTGAGTCTCCCAAGGGAAGCTGGGGCTTCTGGCAAGCCTCCTTCTTCGCTCTGGAGCCTGACTACCCACAGGGTCATCTGTCCCCTCAGCTCTTCTGAGGCCTAACAGGGCAGTTATAAAGTACCCCCATGATGGCAGCACCCTGTGCCCTGAAGACTGGGTCAATAGTTCTTTTCCTTTTTGAAAACCACAAGGCAGATTCTTTTCATTTGACCCCAGAACATGTGGAACACTTGGGCCATGTCAGCTATTTTTCTCTCTCCTCATCCCTCCCTCTCCTCCTTCCTTCCTATCTTTTTCTCTCAGAAGTGAAGCCCAAGTTGTCTTCAAACCCACTTTGTAGCTGAGGATGCCCCTGAATTCTTGAATTTTATGCCTGTTTCTCTAGTGATGGGATTACATCAGCATTGCTACTTCTATGTGAAGTTAAAGAACCAACCCAGAGCTTTGCACATGCTAGGCCAGCATTCTACCAAACGATTTCCACCCCTAGCCCTGTGTCAGGCACCTCCTGGCTGGTTTTATGTCAACTGACACAGGCAAGAGTCATCTGAAAGGAGGGAGCCTTAATTAAGAAAACGATCCCTAAGATGGGGCTGTAGGTAAGCTTGTCGGGTATTTTCTTAATTAGTAGTTGATGGGGGAGGACACAGCCCATTGTAGGTGGAGCCAGCCCTGAGTTGTGGTCCTGGGTTCTGTAAGAAAGTGTACCTAGCAAGCCAGGAGAGCTAGCCAGTAAACAACGTCCCTCTGTATCTTCTGCACCAGCTCCTGCCTCCAGGTTCTGGCCATGTTTGAGTTCCTGTCCTGACTTTCTTCAGTGATGGACTGAAGTGTAAGCCAAATAAACCCTCCTCCAACTTTCCTTTGGTCCTGGTGTTTCATTGCAGCCATAGTGACCTTAAGCCACTAGGCATTGCATCTTTATACTAGAGACTGCAGACCCCATTTCACAGATGAAGAAACTGAGGCATGAATAGCATGGCCTGAGTGAGGTGGGTGGCAGTAGAAACCTGTGACTCACCTATTCTTGGCTCTGATACTTTGCTGCCAATCTCAGCTGAGTCCCTAGAGTTGTTGGTGGCCTAGGTGGATGCTCAGAATGTCTTCTTGGGGAAAAGGGATGTGCACAGAGGTGGGCCTTTTTTACTTCCAGCTAGTCTTTGTCCATATCATGGATGACAGGTGGTAATATCCTGGGCAGGAGGAAGGATAGGTGGGGCTATCAGGTAGAGAGAAGAAATAGAGAAATCTGGAGTAAAGGTAGAAGGAATGAGAGAGGAAGGAGGAGAACTTCAGAGTTCAACCAGCCAGCTACACAGCCAGACATGGAGTACGAAGGAAAGAAAAGGCACACAGAAATAGAGAAAGGAAAAAGCCCAGAGGCAAAAGATAGATGGGTTAAGTTAAGAAAAGCTGGCTGGAAACAAACCAAGCTAACACTGGGCATTTATAATTAAAAATAAGCCTCCATGTGTGATTTATTTGGGATCTGGTGATGCCATGTTTTCTCTCTCTTAAAGTAAAAGAAGGTAGTTTGAGATATTTTAACCTTAAGAACAGTTTTAAAATATTTAAATTTATAAGGCTATGGGACTTCTTAATTTTATAGAATGCTCGACACTATTAATATTTTAACTTAAAATAAAAGGCAAAATTAGGGTCACAGCCATAAGCACCAAAGACTAACCAGAAACTGAGATATTCATTTCTTGTGATGCAGCAAGATTATGAAATGGGCAAAGGAACAGCTTCTGACTCCATGAGTCTTGACCCTTTGGGGGTTGAAAACATCTTTTCACCAGGGTAGCCTAGGACCATCGGTAAGTTAGATGTTTATATCGAGATTCAACAATGGCAAAACTGCAGTTATGAAATAACATTGAGAAAGTTCAGAACTAGTGATTTGGAGAATGTTTCTCCTTACTCAAGGTCTATTCAGACTTAAGATTGTTGTATAGCCTCCTTGTCTTTACTAAATTTGTTAAGCTTAAGCTATTTGGATAAATTGAGTCATATAAATGTTTTATATCAATATTTGATTTTGGTTTCTTTACTGAAACTGTATTTGATACTAGAAGAGCTTGAATTCAAAATCATTGTTTTTAAGTGACTTTTTGTAGACTGTTAGAAAACACAAATAGTCGATCAAAAATGATCAAGTTGTTTAATTATAGTCATACTAAGCACTGATATAATTAATTACAGAGATAAGCTTTACCCAGTCCCTTGTGTATGTTTTCAGGGTTGAGCTTAAAACAAATAACCAAAAGCAAAGTTTGTCTATTCAGATATTCCTGACAGTCCTCATATGTCAGAGATCTGCAGAATATGGCATTTAGAATGTTCATCTAAATGCTTATTATATCAGACATACTCCGAGATCCTAGCAGTGTCCCAAGGTCTCCAAAGAAGATTACATACAGGGCACCACAATGTCTCTGCCTGGATTATGGCAATGCTCTCCACAGGGGAAGAGCCCCCAATGCAATGCCAGGACCCAGCCCAGACTGTGGACAAGCAACAGGACACTGGAGAATTGACTGCACCCCTTTTGTCTAGACAAAATAAGATCAGTCTTCTCAATGTCCCTATTCTACAGGAGAAATTCTGCCCTTACATACTTGGCAGCTACAGATTGATGCTGTTCTGATATTTCTGCCTCCAACACTGTGGAGACCTGGGTATGGTTAACTGGATATTGGATGGGTCTCTGTCATTTTTTTTTTTTTATAGAATTAGAAGTTGCTTGGTCTAGGCTCAGATATCTTCTCAGATCTCTGATAGTACTGACAGCTAGGCTAGCTATAACTTTGTCAACTTGGCAGCATAAGACAATCAGATTTTTATGCAAGGGTATAGCCTGCTTGTGAACTCATTTTTCAGAAAATATTCTAAGATATGAAAGTTTAAATGAATCATAAAGGTTTAAATATGGATCTAAAATGGTCTGAGGATATGAAAGCTTATAAGCTTGGAGATTTTCAAAAATGATTTAAGATATAAATGCAGGACCAACCCCCAGCTCCTGTCTGCCCCAGAACTCCCATCTGGACCAGAGGTGAGTGCCTTGGGTTATAGCCAGAGAGGCAACTGCCACTGGGTCCCATCGCTGGACACAGGCCATCCCGGGAGGACCTGACCAACTTGGCCCCAGTTTCTGACCAATCGGCCAGCCCTGTGGGAAGGCTCCCCTTTTCCAAGACTGCAGGCAGACCCTGCAGTCTCCACACCCTGCCCCCACACCCATCTGCCTGAGACCCCAGCCACTTCCTGAGAATCAGAGACCAGCCCCAGCTTCCATCCTGCCCTGGAACTCCCATCTGGACCAGAGTCCAGAAGAACTCCCATCTGGACAAGAGAAGCTCCCAACTGGACAAAATAAGGAGACCCCAGGGACTTCCCGAGACTCAGAGTCCAGCGCCCCAGCTCCTATCTGGCCAGCACTCTCATCTGGACCAGTGCTCCCATCTGGCCCAGAGCTTCCATCTGGACCAGAGGGAGGCTCCCTAAATCTGTTAGCTCTCTCTGGACCAAGTACACTGATAAGACCAAGAACGAACCCAAGAGGAGATGGGCAGATATCAAGGCAGAAGTACATACAACAAAATAAAGAGCAGTACAGCATCACCAGAACCTAGCCCTTCTCCAACAGCTAGACCTGAACATCACAGAATAGAAGAAGAAGAAGAAGAAGAAGAAGAAGAAGAAGAAGAAGAAGAAGAAGAAGAGGAAGAAAACATCCTTATAAGTAACATCATGAAGAGGCTAGAGCCTTATATAGAAGAAATTAAAAATAAATTGGAGGAACAGACAAACAAAAAATGGGAAGAACGCTATAAAAAAACTAGAGGAAAGGACAATTAAAGCAGAAGAAAATAATAAGTCCTTGAAAGAAAATCATGAAAAAGCAAGGGAGACAATCCAAGGCCTGAAGAGCGAAATAGAAAAAAATGAAGAAGACACTAGCAGAAGGAATGCTGGAAATAGAAAATCTGAGTAAACAAACAGGAACTTCAGAGGCAAGTATAACCAACAGAATGCAAGAGATGGAAGAGAGGATCTATGGTGTTGAAGATACGGTAGAAGAAATAGATTCTTCAGTCAAAGAAAACACTAAAACCAACAAAGTCATGACTCAAAATGTCCAAGAAATTTGGGACACCATGAAAAGACCAAACCTACAAATAATAGGGATAGAGGAAGGAGAAGAATACCAACTCAAAGGCACAGAAAATATATTTAACAAGATCATAGAAGAAAACTGTCCCAACTTAAAGAAGGAAATGCCTATGAAGATACAAGAAGCCTATAGAAGACCAAATAGACTAGACCCCCATAAAAGTCCCCTCGCCACATTATAATTAAACAACTAAATGTGCAGAATAAAGAAAGAATATTAAGGGCAGCAAATGAAAAAGGCCAAGTGATTTATAAAGGCAAACCTATCAAAATAACACCCGATTTCTCAATGGAGACTTTGAAACCCAGAAGGACCTGGACAGATACAATGCAGACACTAAGAGACCAGGGATGCCAGCCTAGACTAATATACCCAGCAAAACTTTCAATCATCATAGATGGAGTGAACAAGACCTTCCAAGACAAAACCAGATTTAAACAATACTTATCCACAAACCCAGCCCTACAGAAAGCACTAGAAGGAAAATTCCAACCTAAGGAAGGCAGATACACCCATGAAAACACAGGCAATAGATAACACCACAGCAGTAAACCCCAAAGAAGAGAAGTACACACACACTACCACCAAAAAATAACAATAACAACAGAAACGAACAATCACTGGTCATTAATATCCCTTAATATCAATGGACTTAATTCACCTATAAAAAGATACAGACTAACAGAATGGATATGAAAACAGGACCCATCTTTCTACTGCATACAAGAAACACACCTCAAATTCAAAGACAGACACCTCCTAAGAATAAAAGGCTGGGAAAAGACTTTCCAATCAAATGGTCTTAAGAAGCAAGCTGGTGTAGCCATCCTAATATCCAGCAAAATAGACTTCAAACTAAAATCAATCAAAAGAGATGATGAAGGACATTACATATTCATCACAGGAAAGATCCACCAAGATGAAATCTCAATTTGGAACATTTATGCCCCAAACACAAGGGCACCCACATATGTAAAAGAAACATTACTAAAGCTTAAATCACATATAAAACCCCACACATTAATAGTGGGAGACTTCAACACCCCACTTTCACCTCTGGACAGATTGGCCAAATTGAAACTTAACAGAGATATAATGGACTTAACTGATATCTACAGAACATTCCACCCAAACAAAAAAGAATATACCTTCTTCTCAGCACCCCATGGAACCTTCTCTAAAATTGACCACATACTTGGCCACAAAGCAAATCTCAACAGATACAAAATAATTGGAATAACCTCCTGTGTTCTATCAGACCACCATGGTTTAAAGTTAGATTTCAACAACAGAAAAAAACTACAGAAATCCTACAATCTCATGGAAACTGAATAATGCTCAACTGAATCACCAATGGGTTAAGGAAGAAATAAAGAAAGAAATTAAAGACTTCCTAGAGATCAATGAAAATGAATACACCACATACCCAAACTTATGGGATACTATGAAAGCAGTGCTAAGAGGGAAATTCATAGCACTGAATGCACACATAAAGAAGCTGGAGAAATCTCATGCTAGTGACTTGACAGCACACCTGAAAGCCCTTGAACAGGAAGAAGCAAAGTCTCCCAGGAGGAACAGATGCCAGGAAATTATTAAATTGAGAGCTGAAATCAATAAAATAGAAATAAAGAGAACAATACAAAGGATTAATGAAACAAAGAGTTGGTTCTTTGAGAAGATCAACAAGATAGACAAGCCCTTATCCAAACTAACCAAAAGATGGAGAGAGAGCATCCAAATTAACAAAAGCAGAAACGAAAAGGGGGACATAACAACAGACAATGAGGAAATCCAGAGAATCATCAGGTCATACTTCAAAAACCTCTACTCCACAAAACTGGAAAATCTAAAAGAAATGGATAATTTTCTGGATAGGTACCACATACCTAAGTTAAATCAAGAGCAGATAAACCATTTAAATAGTCCAATAACCCCTAAGGAAATAGAATCAGTCATTAAAAGTCTCCCAACCAGAAAAAGCCCTGGACCTGATGGTTTCACTGCAGAATTCTACCAGATCTTCAAAGAAGACTTAATACCAATACTCTTTAAATTGTTCCACACAATAGAAGCAGAAGGTATATTACCAAACTCCTTCTACGAGGCTACAATTACCCTGATTCCTAAAACAAACAAAGATGCAACAAAGAAAGAGAACTACAGACCGATCTCCCTCATGAACATTGATGCAAAAATACTCAATAAAATTCTGGCAAACAGACTCCAAGAACACATCAAAACAATTATCCACCATGATCAAGTAGGCTTCATCCCAGGGATGCAAGGGTGGTTCAACATACGAAAGTCCGTCAATGTAATACACCATATAAACAAACTCAAGGAAAAAAACCACATGATCATCTCACTAGATGCAGAAAAGGCATTTGACAAAATCCAACACCCCTTCATGATAAAGGTCTTGGAGCGATCAGGAATACAGGGAACATACTTAAACATAATAAAGGCAATCTACAGCAAGCCAACAGCCAACATCAAATTAAATGGAGAGAAACTCAAAGCAATACCACTAAAATCAGGAATAAGGCAAGGCTGTCCCCTCTCCCCCTACTTATTCAATATAGTACTTGAAGTTCTAGCCAGAGTTATAAGACAACATAAAGTGATTAAGGAGATACAAATTGGAAAGGAAGAGGTCAAGCTCTCTCTATTTGCAGATGACATGTTAGTATACATGAGTGACCCCAAAAATTCAACCAAGGAACAGATACAGCTAATAAAAACCTTCAGCAACATTGCAGGATACAAGATCAACTCAAAAAAATCAGTAGCCCTCCTATATACAGTAGACAAACAGGCTGAGAAGGAAATCAGAGATACATCACCCTTTACAATAGCCACAAATGTTATAAAAATACCTTAGGGTTATGCTAACTAAGCATGTGAAGGACCTATATGACAAGAACTTTAAGTCCCTGAATAAAGAAATTGAAAAAGATGTCAGAAAATGGAAAGACCTCCCATGCTCATGGATAGGCAGGATTAACATAGTAAAAATGGTGATCTTACCAAAAGCAATCTACAGATTCAACACAATCCCCATCAAATTACCAACACAATTCTTCACAGATCTGGAAAGAATAACACTCAACTTCATATGGAAAAATAAAAAAACCCAGGATAGCCAAAAGAATCCTGTACAATAAAACAACCTCTGGAGGCATCACAATCCCCGACCTCAAGCTCTACTATAGAGCTACTGTAATAAAAAACAGCTCGGTACTGGCATAAAAACTGACATGTGGACCAATGGAATCGAATTGAAGACCCTGACATTAACCCGCACACTTATAAACATATAATTTGTTACAAAGAAGCCAAAAATGTACAATGGAAAAAAGAAAGCATCTTCAACAAAGGTGCTGGCATAACTGGATGTCAATGTGTAGAAGGCTGCAAATAGATCCATATCTGTCATCGTGCACAAAACTTAAGTCCAAGTGGATCAAAGACCTCAACATAAATCCAGCTACTCTGAACCTGATGGAAGAGAAAGTAGGAAGTACTCCTGAACACATTGGCACCGGAGATCACTTTCTAAATATAACACTAGTGGCACAGACACTGAGAGAAACAATCAATCAATGGAACCTGTTGAAACTGAAAAGCTTTTGTAGAGCAAAGGACATGGTCAACAAGACAAAGCAACAGCCTACAGAATGGGAAAAGGTCTTCACCAACCCCACATCTGACAGAGGGCTGATATCCAGAATATATAAAGAACTCAAGAAATTAGACATCAAAATGCCCAACAGTCCAATTAAGAAATGGGCGAAGGAACTAAATAGAGAATTCTCAACAGAGGAAGTTCAAATGGCTGAAAGACATTTAAGGAATTGCTCAACATCCCTAATTATCCGGGAAATGCAAATCAAAACGACTCTGAGATACCACTTACACCGGTCAGAGTGGCTAAGATCAAAAACACAGAAGACAGCTTATGCTGGAGAGGATGTGGAGCAAGGGGATCTCTCCTCCACTGCTGGTGGGAATGCAAGCTTGTACAGCCACTTTGGAAATCAATATGGCGCTTCCTTAGAAAACTGGGAATCCATCTCCCCCAAGACCCAGCTATAGCACTCTTGGGCATATACCCAAGGAATGCTCAATCATACCACAAGGGCACTTGCTCAGCTATGTTCATATCAGCATTGTTTGTAATAGCCAGAACCTAGAAACAACCTAGATGCCCTTCAACTGAAGAATGTATAAAGAAAATATGGTACATATACACAATGGAGTACTACTCCACAGAGAAAAACAATGACATCCAGAGGTTTACAGGCAAATGGATGGATCTAGAAAAAATCATCCTGAGTGAGGTAACCCAGACTCAGAAGGACAAACATGGTATGTACTCACTCATATTAGGATACTAGATGTAAAACAAAGATGACTAGACTGCTACACAACTCCAGAGAGGCTACCTAGAAAACGGGACCCTAGGAAAGACCCAGCGATCACCCAATGACAGAGAAATTGATGAGATCTACATGAACAACCTAGATGATAGTGGGAGTAATGAAGGGCAAGATTTGAGGGAAAGAAAGCTTAGGGGAGCAGGAGATCCCAGCTGGATCAAGAACAGAAAGGGAGAATGAGGAATAACAGACCATGATAAATGAAGACCACATGAGACCAGGAATAGGCAGAGTGCTCGAGAAGTCCCCAGAAATCCACAATGATATATCCTTTGTAGACTGCTGGCAGTGGTCGAGGGAGGGCCTGATCTGACCTAGTCTGGTGATCAGATGACTAAACACCCTAGCAGTCATCTTGGAACTCTCATCCAATAACTGATGGAAGTGGATGCAGATATCCTCAGCCAGGCCCCAGGTGGAGCTCCAGGTGTCCAACTGTGGAGAAGGAGGAGGGACTGCAAGAGCGTGAATTGTTGAATCCAAGATTACAAAAAGCACAGGGACAAATAGCCAATCGAATGGAAGCATATGAATTATGAACCAACAGCTTTGGAGCCCCCAGCTGGATCAGGCCCTCTGGATAAGTGAAACAATTGAATAGCTTGATCTGTTTGGGAGGCGCCCAGGCTGTGGGACCGGGACCTGTCCTTGGTGCATGAGCTGGCTGTTTGGAACCTTGGGCTTACACAGGGACACATGCTCAGCCTGGAAGGATGGGACAGGACCTGCCTGTACTGAATCCACCAGGTTTAAATGAGTCCCCAGTGGTGTCTTGGTCATGGAGGACATGGGAATGGAGGGGAAGGGCTGGGGAGAAGTTGGGGATGGGGTCGGGAGGGGGGAGGACAGAGGAACCTATGGCTGATGTATAAAATTAAAACACATAATAATAATAATAAAAAAAGAAAGTAAGAAAAAAGATATAAATGCAAATAAAAATGTAAATAAATGATTTAGATTATTAAAAATGTTTCAGATTGAGCTTTGTTTTATGATATAACAGTTCAGAGCTGTTAACATTTAATAGAGTCCTGATAAGCTGGTAGAGCAATGACTGCTTACTGTTCAGTCACAAGCTCAACATTTTAGGTGTTATATAAATACAAACTAAAAATGCTTCTCATCAGGCCGAAAATCTCTGGCTAATTTATAACTGGATCTCTGGACAGAAGAAAAATGAGCATGCTTTTAACCAAAATCTGTAGTTCTTGTTGGGACTGAAAGTTATGAGTCCACTTCTGTTGTTTTGCAGATACCCATTACCTGCTTTGTCTATGATTTAGATTTCACTACAGATTGGTAATACTAATGTATCTAAAACTTTTATGTCATTTTTAAGATAGTTTTTGTAGGCCTCAGAGGATTAAAAATGTCATAAAATTAGCATCCATCTACTTCACAGAGGTCAGAAGGAGTCCAGATAAGTACAGCTTAAATTTTCTCCACTTGTCTATTCCTAAGGATGGTATCTTCTGGTCTTCTGGTCTTGGGACTCCTGCCCTTACCAATTACTAAGACTATGGGTCTAAATGTTCCAAATAAGCTGATAAATTTAAACTTCTGTTCCTAGTTTAAAATAGTAAAAAACAAACAAACAAACAAACAAACAAAAACCTATTGTCTCAATAGGTTTCCACTTGGCTGACAGACACTCCAAGTCAGTTACTGACTACACTGCTCTGGACTTGCTAAAAGCTGACATGGACCAGCCCAGCCAGTGTGAATGTTCCTTGTCTACAGTTGACTCAAATCAGATGCTTTTGATAAGTACCTCATTGCCTAAATCCCCTCCTTACTTTTGACTAGCCATTTTAGCCTTCCTGGGCCCCAACCAACTACATCCCAATTCATCTTGAAGCAACTTTAGAAGAGAATACATAATCCCTTCTCCCAAAACAGGCTAGAAAGGCCATGTCAAAGGAAAAGTCCCTGGCATAAGGCAGTCAAATTGTCTAACTATAGTGCCCATTGATATACCAAGAAAATGGGCCCTGGGTAGTCAATTGATAGATTCACTAACTAAAATGATTCTACAATAAGATAAGACACTTTTATATAAAACCACAGAGATTATTATATTGCTTAAAAATTTTTTTATGTATAAATTATTCAAGATCATAATCCAGCTCATATTTAGACCTAGAAGACTCAAAGACTTGATTCTTGCTATAACTCAAGGAGGAAATGAAGGGCCCAGGAATATAGAAATATAAAATTATAAGCTTAAGAGATGAGAACTGACAGTCATCAGCTCTAAAGTCTAACTGCTAACAATGGCTGTCTGCTTTACAGCAGCTCCTCTGTCAACAGCCAGGGGTTAACTTTAACCCCCTTGTCCCTTATAGCCAACCACTGCCTGACAAAAGTTAAATTCTAATAGTTGTTCCTACTTGACTCCTAGCAATCACCCCGTGTCTGATACTACAACAGGGTCCCAGTACACACCTCCATTGCCAAAGCCTGAGAATTCAGCATTGGCTGTGGTCTCAGCTAGCTGATAATCTTTTGTGCCCTCAGTGATTTTTATTTCATTTTACATTTAATTTTATACAATAAATTTTGCTTCTGATTGAAGAGACTTTGGGGTTCTGTCTTCTATTATTTCCAGACCCCAGAGGCAACAGGGGGACACACAATTCAGTACTGCTCTCCCTGAGATTACTTTAAATATTTACTCTCATGGCTTTACTTCAGCTTGGTGAAAATTTCACCCTATGAACAACAGATGTACTGGTTCCCAGGAAGTGTCTCTTCTGCCATGGCTGATTCCAGTTGCCAACTTAATTGGATCTGTAATCAACTAAGAGATGCATCTCTGGGAGGGTGGCGCTGTGGAGGAATTTCCCTGAAGGATTAGCTAACTGGGGAAGGCTGTTCCCAGAATGATTGACACTTTCTGACAATGGCTTAGATATAAAGATGTCTGAGGGGAAGGGTGGGCATGGTGGTTTGCCCTCAATCCCAGCACTGAGGAGACAGAGGCATGTCAGTCTCTGTGGGTTTGTAGGCCAGCCTGATCTACATAGCAAGGTCCAGGATGGTCAGGACTATATAGAAAGAAAAAAGGAGTCCGAGGGGAGGAAGCACCGCTGGTTTTCCCTGCTCACCTTTGCCCCTTGCAGGTGAGGGCATCTACCTTGATGCCGTCCTGCTGCCATCCTCTCTGCCCTCTGAACCCTGCAGTTCAGCCTTCCAACATGGAATGAAGACCAGCAGTTCTCCAGGAATCCTCTGGCCTCTAGCACCATCACACTGGGACTGTTGAGACATCCAACCTCATAGACTGAGTGCCCCTGGGTTCTCCATCCCTCCAGAGAGCAGCCAGCCTTTGTGTGATCACCCATATTGTGTAAGCAGTCCAATGACTCCCTGTTTGAGAACCCTACTACTATTTCCTCATCAGATCCTCTGCCTGCCCCATCTGCATGTCTATTCTCCCTCAGTTACCACGGATGGCAAGAGGCTCTTCTCATCCATCGGTCTCACCAAAAGGGACTTCAGTTGGAGTTTGCTTAATTTTTCTGTGAGGGAATATACTCATGTGCTTCTGGCATCTAAGTTCATATCAAAGGATTAGAAAATCAACACCCCTTACAACAAAATAAATATAGCACATGGTTCTCCATCCATTTGTAACTGTGCTAGCAGGAATAAAAGCATTGTAGGAAAACCATGCCTCCTCAGCATGGCTGTCAAAGTATTAAAACAAAATGAGGAATTGGCATTTCCCAGTAATCTCTTGCTGGCATTAGGATAAGGCTTAGTGCCAAGCAGGAGGGTAGCTAGTCTCCAGGAAGACTTCACACATTTCCAACAGCTGCAGACCACCTTTAGGCCAGACCGTGAGCAGCACCACAGAGCAACCACCCACCAGAGACTGTTACCTATGCACTCCTCTGGTCTCTATGGAATTCTTAATCCCATGTTAGGACTCCCAGGTCAATTCAGGTTGTCACAGAATCTCTTTGTTCCTAACCTCAATTGTGGACATACTGGATTTTCTTTTTTAGACTTTCATTATTAGGTATTAATTGGTCTATTGAGAAGTGTGGTGGAGCCTGGCTTGTTAGGAGGCTGCCAGGACTCAGACTCTGAGCCTAAATGCTTCTGAAACACATTTATCTGAACAGCTTCACTGCAGGTAATTTTGTACCTTAGTATATAATACCTAGACCAGGAGTCAAAAACTATAGTTTATGGGCCATATATGGTCAGGCATTGCTTTTTATAAATAAAGTTTTATTGAACACAGCCACACTCAGCATGTATATATTCTTTATGGTCCACACAACAAAGGCAGAATCAAATAGCTACAACAGAGACTTCATAGATCATAAAGCCCCAAATATTTACTATCTGGCCCTTTATAGAAAAATTTGGCTAATTCTTGTCCTGAGATTCTAACTTTAGTTTCTCTTCATTTATTGTTGTCTCCTTAGGTTCATCCTCCACATAGGTACTTGAGATCATTCAGACCCTATTACTTCCTGGCTTCTTGAGGCTCTTATTGTAAATTTTAGTTCTGACCAACAGGAATGACTCTAATGTATTCACCCTCTCCAGGCTCTGTGTCTTCCAGGCATGGGGCTGACCCTTGGCTGTAGGATGTTGCATCTCCCTCTCTTTACATGGGTGCTACCAACCCAGAGGGAACTTCATGGGGTCCTGCTCACTGCCCTGTTTCCTCCACATTTCTTTCTCCTTGCATGCAGTAAATGTTTTGCCTTCTCTTCTAGTTCTGAAACAAAGGCAGAACCCTGCAAAGAACACTTGTAGACAGAAAGGCAGAGTCTAGCCATACCCAGGCCAGACCCAAGTGATCTTGGACAAATAACTGCTGCTCATCTATGGTCAAGTTCTCAATAAGAAATTGGTGGTAATGAGAGCAACTTACTTCCAAAACTACAATAAAGTTAAAGATTGTAGTTGGCTTTGGTGATTCTACAATCGGGGAAGCCCTTAGTTTCTTTTTATTATTTATTTTTTATTTTATGTGCATTAGTTTTCATCTGCATTTATGTCTGTGTGAAGGTGTAATATCAGTTTGAGCTGGATTACAGATAATTGTGAGCTACTATGGGGGTTCTGGAAATTGAACCCTGGAAGAGCATCTAGTGCTCTTAACTAGTGAGAGATCTCTCTAGTCCACCCTTGTTTCTTAGAATAGAATGAGAGAGGTTGGCTTTATGGTCACGAAAAGCCTGAAGAAATCGTAAAGTAGGAGACTGGCAGTTTCAGTGACTTCTAGGAGGGACTTCCTCATCATGCCTGTCTGAGGATTTGTCTTTTCTTTCTTGACTTCTTGGAAAACAATTTAGCTGCAGCTGGCCACTTTAGCCTGAGTGACTGCATGCTGGTGTGGTCAGCTGGTCTTCTATAGGAGCCTATCCTAAAGGAAAGCCTCTTCCAAGTTTCTCATTTCTTTGTTAAGGCTTGAAGGAGATACTCTGTGATGACTGTACAGTTAGCATACTGTAGTCACTTTAAAAGATTGTGGGCAGTATATGTGTAGGTGCTGTGCTCACACATGTTTGTGGTCAGAGGTTAGAACCTTAAAGACATCATGCTAAGTGAAACAAGTCAGTCACAGCAGGATGAATCCTGCTTGACTCTATTTGTAGAAAATCCCTAAAGCTGTGCAAATCTTAGGAACAGTCAAAGAAGTAGTGACTGCCAGGGGCTGTGGAGGGGAGGGAGTGGGAAGCAGCCATTCAAAAGGCATGCAGGGAAAAAGTTCCTGAAACCTGCTGCAAAGCAGTGCTCATAAAAGTAACAAAACCTTTCCATTCCCTCAGAAGTGGACTAAAGGAAGATTTCACGTCAGGTGCTTTTTATCACAATAAGTTTGGGGCTAGGGAAATGGATTAGTCAGTCATGTCCTTGCCATGCAGACATGAGGACCTGAGATCAGATCTTCAGCATCCACATCAAAAGCTTTCACATTAGGACACGTGCAGGGACAAGACCCCTGTGTCTTGAGTCTCATGGTGTCCTGTGACAAGATGTCCAGGTTCTTGGTATCTCAAATGGCAAACTGGACAAGATACAGAGTGGCATTGAAAAAGCACAGGATGCATTCTACAGACTAGGAAGGGGCTTCAGAAAACTCATCCTTCTAGAGGCCTGAGTGGGCAGTTTCTTGAATAGAGCTGACCTTGCAGAGAGGGGGCATTTACTGATTCCTTGGCGATTGACAGATGAGATATTATATAATTTTAGATGACCTGTGTGTCCATATGTGGAACATACATAATTTTAAGCATATGTATACCCTGTCATGTATACACATGTGATTGTAAATAGGTTTGTTTTCCCCCCACCTAACAGGTCACAAGGACAGACTTGGCCTCACACTGTTCGGGTCATACACTGGCTTGGGTAGACCTTATTCCTCAAGCAGAACGTTCCTAACCACAAATTACTCATAGGTATGGAGGCAGGCAAAGAATGCAAGGTCAGGCCACAGGGAGACTCTTTTGTCAATGTTTAAGCTATTAGGGTTCTGTCTTGCACAATTCAAGGGGAAACTCTAGTTATAATATTCCTTCTGCATAATTTTTTTTCCTTGTGAAATAGAACCAGCTTTCAATGAAGCCACTTGCCTGGCCCTGCCCCACCCCTGTGCTTGTAGTATCGGAGACAAAGGTGACAGAAAGAGCAGGAGATGGCTCCCTGTCATCCTCAAGGAGAAGGACGAAGCCAACAAAGGAAACAACACCATGTGTCAGTTTGGTATTAGTAAGCTTGGCTTTGTTTGGCTGGCTGGCGATTTGACTTATTTGCAGTTTCAAAATAATATTTTCTCATTTAAATAGTTTGCCTTTTTTTTTAAAAACATGCGCAGTTGGGTGTCTCTTCACAACTGCCCATGTACATTTTCCTTTTCTGTCAGTTTATTAGAGCCCTTCCCTATTTTCTATGTGTGTTTCTATTAGTTTTTGATTGATGAGAGCTTTTTACATATATTGTGAATGAGCGCCATGCTAATTATTATTAGAATGTTTCTTAAATCCATTTTTAACTTAACATAAAAGTTACACTTCTAGGCATTTTACAATTAACCAGACTTTCCATTTGTCTGTTGCTTTGTGTTTTTTCTATCAGAAGATTGCATCACCCAAGATCTCAGAATATTTCCACATATTTACTTTCTAAGGTTAGTGCACATGGCAGGCACACTTCCATTTAATCATTTGGTGGTTCTTGCCCCAGCCTAAAGACTGAGATTTGTGCTGGATCTGGAAAGTCCCTTCTATAATGTGACAGAACTTCAGGTCCCTTGTTTCCTAGACTGTCAAAAAGATGCTACTTGGGAACCCATGTAACAGAAGGAAGCTGAGGAAGGTCAGAGGCTAGACAGGTGCTTAGTGGGCAGAGTGAAGTTTTCCAAGCTTTCTGAGGAAGATAAAGATTCCTGGGATGTGGGACAGTGTCTGGGAGCCATATGGTAAGAACAGAAAGCTCTGGAAGGGTGGCATGTCCTGACCTCACCAGCAGTTGGGTGCAGTAGGTTTCCCCCAAGACTTTTGCTGAATCCTGATAGAGGTGGAATAATACAGAAACCTGATGGGTATCAAACATGCCAAGGTCACTTTACAACTCTAAGTGGCTCAGGATGAGCAAAGCTGTGGTCACTGAGGCCAGGCCAGAGAGCACACACTGACTTATCAGTTGTCACCTGACCTTGACATAGCTTTGTTCTTATTAGGGCTGTTCAAAGACTCACCATCTGCCCAGCAGAAGAATGGGTTAGTTCTAACTGTGTGTATGTGTGTATTGGGAAGGACATTCACTAGAGTATGTTAACTGTTGTTTATACTCAGTGCTCTATAATTACACCAGGAGAAAACACCAGTGATCTGAAAACCAAGAGGAAAAGCAGGTGATAAAAGTAGACCCACAGATAAGCTGAGGCCTCAGTGGTCACCACAAGCATGACTAGTATGTGTAAGGAGAGAGAGAATGGTGCATCCATTGGGGATATATATATATATATATATATGCCTGTAATTCCCAGCTGAGGTGGGAAGCTGTTGCAGAAGTTTGGAGAGCCTGAGAACAGTTTGGGTTTCATATTGAGACTATGTTCCAAGAAATCAAAATAAAAAGTGTGTGATAGACAGATGGCTCAGCAATTAAGAGCACTAGCTGCTCTTGCAGTGAACCAGCACCTAAGTGGCAGCTCCCAAGTGTATATAATTCCAGTTTCAGGAGATCTGTGTTCTCTTCTAGCCTCTGTCATCTCTGCATGCATGTAGTACACTTACATTCAAATGATACACTCATTCACGTAAAATACAAACAATCCTTTTAAGTGCATCAAACTAATGGATGTGATATTTACAGTTAAATCAATTGTACGGTTTAAGAGCAGATTAGACAAAATGGCAGATTTGGTAATCAGGAATATAAGCTAATAGAAAACATCAGAATGTAAGCTTAAAGGGGAAAAACATAACAACAACAATAACAAAAACAAAAAGAAAACACCATATGATCTCAGTACACAGTTTAAAGGAATTACATCCAAGCAATTTGATTCATCATTGAAGAAGGAAAGTTTGAGCTAGCAATCACTGATGATGCAGAGGCATCTGTCCCCAAGCAACAGAACATAGTGATTAAGTGAGTCATCACAGTTCTCGGGAAACATTACCAGTAACAAATACTTCTATGTCTATTATCTTAGTAGCTTTTCTATTGATGTGATAAAACATGATGACCAAGGCAAGTTGTAAAAGAAAGCACTGAGGTTGAGACTTATGGTTCTGAGGGTTAGTCCATGACCAGCATGGTGGAGAGCATGGCAGATAAGCAGGCATAGATGCTGGAGCAGCAGCTGAGAGCTTACATCTTGATCCATAGGCATGAAGCTGGGAGAGTTAACTGAGAATGGTGTGGACATTTGAAACCCCAAATCCTACCCTGAGTGACACATCTCCTCCAATAAGGCCACACCCCCTAACCCTTCAGAAACAGTTCCACCAACTGAGGACCAAACATTCAGATATATACACCTCTGTGGGCCATTTGCATTCAGACCACATCTATCCTGTTAGCAATCACATAGAAAACTGAATTTTACGAAGCAACATTTAAAATAGCATGATTCTAAAAACCTAAAAATAAACAACCAAAACAATAGAATAAAATTAACAACAGCCTAAAACACAGAGACATATGGATTGTCAGTTTCAACATGGTGAACTTCTTAATTCTTTTCTCATAAACCCAGAGATTAAGATTATGCAAATCAGAATCACAACAGGCTTTGGGACTGGGGGTAAGATGGTTAATGTGACAACTCTAAATTTAACTTTGAAATGTAAGGGCAGAGGCTAACTCAATTATTTCCCAATCTCCAGAGAAACAGAACCAATGGGCACCTGTGCCTCCTGGCTTGCTCCTCATGGCTTGCTCGGCTTGCTTCTTATACTCCCAGGGCCACCAACCTAGGGGTGACATCACCCACAGTGGACTAGACTCTGTCTACATCAATACTGGCTCGTGTCAAGTTGACAAAAACAAAAAACAAACAAACAAACAAAAAAACTAAGCAATATGTGGAAATTGGTCTTTAAAATTTTAATAATTTTAAATTACAAAATCACAGTGTGCATTTGCATGTGTATGTATTATGGTTTATATGTGGAGATGAGAAGATAATTTGTGGGAGTTGGTCTTCTCTTTCTATCGTGTGGGATCCAGGAATCTAACTGAAGTCTTCATGATGAGTGGCAAACACCTTTACTGTCTGAGCCATCTCCCCAGCCTAAGGACAGCCTTTATGTGTTGTTGAGATCCTTCAAATGATTGGATCACTTTAAGGAAGCCAGTCTGCTTTACCCAAAGTCCACTGACTTTATGTGAACTCTAAGTTGACAGGTAAATTTGAACACGTCAATAGGTGATCTACAAGAATAGCAAACCTTGAGGAGGTGGGTAACACTATAAATTGTCAAGACCCATTTTAAAGCTACAGTTGTTAAAGAGTTAAATGTCAGCTCAAACAATGTTTGCCTGGGACGGAAATAGAGCCCAGAGGCAGACATGGGTATACATTCTTCCAGGTTCACCATGGCAGTGAAAACCCTGTACAGCAGGGACGGCCCTGGCTTTAGGAATAACATGACGCAAATTGTCTATCTGGATGTATTAGTTACTTTTTTGTTGCTATGATAAAACATCATGACCAAAGCAACTTCAAAAAGGAAGAGTTTGTTTGTGGCTTATTTGAGTGATGAGTCCATCATGGCAGGGAAGCATGGCATAGGAGCAGGAAGGTGAGAACTCACTTCTTCTACAGCAAGCATGAAGCAAAGAGAGAGAATTGGAAGTGATGAGGTTTCAACTCTCAGGCCCTGTCCCCAAGACTACTTCCTCCAGCAAGGCCACACCTCTTAAGGCTCCCCAAATAGTGCCTCCTTCTTGGCACTGAGTGTTCAATTATCTGATTCCAGGGAACATTCTCAATCAACCCACTAGAAACTCAACTGGATGTTGTTGGTTTTTACTCTTTTGGGGGGACTGCAACACAGCTCCCTAATAAATCACACTGGAGGCATATTCTTCAGTATAAATGTCCAGCCTTCACTTGGCTTGTTTCCAGCCAGCTTTTCTTAACTTAACCCATCTATCTTTTGCCTCTGGGCTTTTCCCTTTCTCTATTTATGTGTCTTTTCTTTCCATCTCACTCCATGTCTGTGTGGCTGGGTGGCTGGCCCCTGAAGTCCTCCTCCTTCCTCTCCCATTCTTTTTTCCTTTCTTGAGATCTCTTTCTATTTCTTCTCTCTGCCTGCCAGCCCTGCCTGTCCTTTCTCCTGCCCAGGACATATTAGCATATGTCAGCCATGATGTGGACAAAGACTAGCTGGAAGTAAAAAGACCCACCTTCTGTGCACATCCCTTTTCCCCAAGAAGACATTCTGAGCCTCCACCTGGGCCCCCTGCAACTCTAGGGACTCAGCTAAGATTGGGAGCAAAGTGTCAGAGCCAAGAATAGGTGAGTCACAGGTTTGTACGGCCACCCACCTCACTCGGGCCATGCCATTCATGCCTCAGTTTCTTCATCTGTAAAATGTGGTCTGCAGGCTCTAGTCTAAAGATGCAGTGTCCAGTGACTTAGGGTCACTTTTGTTACAATGAAACACCATGACCAAAAGCAAGTTGGGGAAGTGTTTATTTGGCTTACACTTCCATATTGTAGTCCATCACTGAAGAATGTCAGGGCAAGACTCAAACATGGCAAGAACCTGGAGGCAGGAGCTGGTGCAGAGGCTGTGGAGGGTTGTGGCTTACTGGCCACCTCTCATGGCTTGCTTTGGTACATTTTCTTACAGAACCCAGGACCACAACTCAGGTCCACCCCCAACTACAATGGGCTGGGCCCTCCCCCATAAATCACTAAGATAATTCCCTACAAGCTTGCCTACAGCCCAATCTTGGGGAGTCATTTTCTTAATTCAGGATCCCCACTCTCAGATGACTCTAGTCTGTGTCTAGTTGACATAACACTAGCCAGGAAGTGCCTGACATCAGGCTAGGGGTAGAAATCCATTGGTAGAATGCTGGCCTAGCACGTGCAAAGCTCTGGGTTGGATCTTTAGCCCCACATAGAACTGGGCATGCTGATGGAATCCCAGCACTAGAGAAGCTGAGGCGGGAGGATCAGGAATTCAGGGTCATCCTCAGCTACAAAGTGGGTTTGAGGACAACTTGGGATTCAGGAGACTTCTGAGAGGAAAAGAGAGGAAGGAAGGAGGAGAGGGAGGGAGCAGGAGGGAGAGAGATGATTGACATGGCACAGGTGTTCCACATGTTCTGGGGTGAGAAGAAAAGAATCTGGCTTGTGGTTTTCAAAAAGAAAAAGGACGTATTGACCAGGTCTTCATGGAACAGGGTGTTGCCATTGTGAGGGTACTTTATGACTGCCCTCAGAAAAGCTGAGGAAATGTGCTAAGGACATAGCCCCATGGGTATTCAGACTCCAGGGCCAAGGACAAGGCTAGTCAGAAGCCCCAGCTTCCCTTCCCAGACTCAATCATGGTTTATATGATCTTGATCGCAAACATCTGAGGGGTGTAGCCTTGTTATCCAGTAGAAGAAACTTAGCCCAGGTGTGTCTTGCCTGGAGAATCCATAGGGCATTGGTTCTCAACATGTGGGTTGTGACCTTCTTACAAACCTTTATCTCCCAAAGATTTGACATTACAATTCACAACTGTAGCAAAATTATAGTTATGAAGTAGTACCAAAATAATTTAATAGCTGGGGATAACCCCAACATGAGGAACTGTATAAAATCATTGCAAGCCACTAGATCCAGGGAGGTCAGCTAGGTTCCTGATGGAAACCTGGTGGAGACATAGTGATCAGAGTACACACAGAAAGAGCCCTGCAGAGGGCTAGCCTGAGGACACAGGGCACCTGGAGAAGCAGGCAGCTGTTTCCAGGGAGTTGAGCTCCTGGCCCAGCTGCAGAGGAACTGGGTTTCTCATGCCTTACTCTCCCCACCCCTGCTTCAACCTGTGATGAGTTCTCCACCCTGCCCTGCAGGACTGCATTTTAAAGAAGCTGCCAGCTCAAAGGGCTCTGCACCATGGCTGCCTCTCCACAGAGGCCACCTCCAATCATTCTGAGCCGTATAAGGCCTGGTTTCTATGAGGATGAGAACAGGAGACTCTGGACTATTGGAAGCCTGGACTATACACCCTACCATTTAACTCCTTCCACAGTGAGTTTGGGGGCTCCATGGAGGCTGTACCCTGACCATTGTCCTTGTGTTCTAGGATGTGTGTATTGGGAGGATGATATCATCGTGTCAGAAAATAGTTGATACTGGTCTGTGAACAGGACCATGTCCTCACCCATGCATCAGCCACAGAAGCCCCTGCTTGGAGACCCCACAGGCACAAGCTTATCCACAGATGCAGGGGCCCTTGTGGTGAGACCTAACTTACCAATAGAGGGCCTAATCAGAGGAGCATGCTGAGAAAGCTTACAGATAGGATAGTTGATTGGCTAGGCTTTGTGGGATGAGTAGGGTTCTCCAGGTCAGAAATAAGGCACACACTTGGAAGGAGCAGATAGGAATGTAAAGCACAAGCTTCTGATTTTTCTGCACATAATGACACACCTGCTGTTGCTGTCCCCAAACTTGAATGTCCTGGGGAAGCATTTAACAGATAAGGGTCCTTACACTGGAAAGTGACTGGGGCCTTGTGGGAAATCCACATGGCTTTCGGGATCTGCTGACTACATAGACATTCACTCTGAAAACTGCTCTGGGCTGTGGCTTTAGACCAGGATGTAACCTGGGAGGCTAAAATACTCTGTAAAGCAGCAAAATCTTTTCTAGGCATGAAAACTGCTCCCCAAGGACCAGGGATGTCACTTAAGGGCAAAGCCCTTGTCTTGGTATGGTGGAGACTATGGGTCCCCTCCCTGGTACCAGGGTGAGGGTTGTTCCATTTTATACCTGGACAAGTGGCTGATGTGCCGATTATCATGTCAATGTGGATATTGGTCTCTAGGTTTTCCCAGCATCCCCCAGTCCCTACCTGTTACTGAGTATGGCCAGCTAACCCTGTACCCTGCATCCCAGGACCTGAGCCTCCTCCTTCCTCTACCACCGCCCCTCCCCCCCCCCACCCCGTGCCTCCTTTGGCCTGTATATAACTCAGTCATTTCAGCTATGTCTCTTAGTTCAGATCACTCCATTGGTTGGCATCTCCTCTCCCCTCTCCTCTTCCTTCTCCTTCTCCTCCCCTCTCTCCTCTCCTCACATGGCCAGCCTCACAGTCATGGTCACTCTGGACTCTCCAGATGTCTCTGTCTCTGCCTAGGCTCTTCCTTTATGTACAATAAGCCTTCTCCTCCACCATACCTGGGAGCAGTCAAGTCCTTCCTTTTTTCCTATTTTTTCCATTCATCTGGTACTTCATGATATGATAATGGACCTCAGTTTGTCCCAGGTCTGAAACCTAACAAGGTGTAATTCACCTATTGCACCATTAAAAGAAAATCAAATAGATAAGTGTTTAACTCTAAACATATACCAAGTAAAGGATGGAAAGGTTTATGGACCAAATATTTTCAGTTAAAAAAAAAGACCCACTAAAGAGTTCTGTATGTGAGGGTGTAAATGAGGCAGCTTCCATGGGAAACAGTGTGTCGTCAATTAAATTCACACAGAGTCACGTGCCTCCCGCCATCTCAGGTTGAAGTCACTATTGGCTCCAAGTGTGCATAGAGGGGCAGGTGTGCAATCAGAATAGCTTCTGACAGCTGAGTTGAACAGGGGCGGGGCTCCTCTGATGGCTGCTGTCAAAGAGTGAACCTGAGGTCCCCAGGCAGAGCTGTTGCTAAGGACACAGCACAGGAAGTGCCCTGGAGTGGCACTTGAGCTCACTGTGTGGTTCAGGCAGGCCTGGAACTTGTGAGCCTCCTGCCTCAACCTCCTGAGTAGTTTGGGATCCCAGGTTGCTACACCAGGCCCAGCATTGAACTTCTCTTTCCTCCTTCCCTTCTTCCTTCATTCCCTCCTATTTCTGTCTGTCTGTCTGTCTGTCTGTCTGTCTGTCTGTCTGTCTCTGTCTCTGTCTCTCTTGGTTAGTATACTAAGAAATATGTTGCTTTCTTTATTTTCTCTCTCTCTCTCTCTCTCTCTCTCTCTCTCTCTCTCTCTCTCTCACACACACACACACACACACACACACACACACACACACACACACACACACACACACCAGAAGCAGGCACATCTCTCTAAGTTCAAGGCCACATTGGCCCATATAGCCAGTTCCAGGCTAGCCAGGTCTCCACAGAGATCCTGTCTCAAATAAGCACACAGGTCAAGGAGCCAGAGATGTTATGTTAAAGTTTCCATGCCTAGGAATGCTTTTGCAGTTTTACAGAGCATTTTAGCCTCCCAGGTTCCATTGTGGTCTAAAGTCACAGACCAGAGCAATTTTCACAATCCCTGCTTCAAAGGCTGGAGGAGAAAGTGACTGAGCAGACACTGAGTTCTTCTTTGGCCTCTCCAGGCTGGCACATGTGTGCATCACACACTCACACACTTTCACACTCTCACATCACAAATCCTCTACTCACACTCATTCACTCCTCATGTACACACAGTCTCACAACTCACTCTCACACTCTCATAACTCACTCTTACACTAAACTCTCACACACTCACAACACACACACTCTTACAATATGCAGACTCTCAACTCTTACACACTCTCTCTCAGAACTTCACACACTCTATCAACTCTCATACATTCTTTCAGTCTCTCTCACACTCTCACACACTCTGTCACACTCACTCTCACATACTCCTTCACACTCCCTCACACTCCGTCACACTCACTCTCACACCCAGTCTCCCACACACTTGCCCCCACCCACTGGCTCCCATGTTCTCCCTCACACACTCTCTGTGTCTCCCTCAAACACTCTCTGTGTCTCCCTCACACACTCTCTGTGTCTCCCTCACACACTCTCTGTGTCTCCCTCACACACTCTCTGTGTCTCCCTCACACACTCTCTGTGTCTCCCTCACACACTCTCTGTGTCTCCCTCACACACTCTCTGTGTCTCCCTCACACACTCTCTGTGTCTCCCTCACACACTCTCTGTGTCTCCCTCACACACTCTCTGTGTGTGTCTCCCTCACACACTCTCTGTGTGTGTCTCTCACACTCTCTGTGTGTGTCTCTCACACTCTCTGTGTGTGTCTCACACACTCTCTGTGTGTGTCTCACACACTATCTCTCCAGCACACTCTCATACACACTCTCATGCACTATTTCATGCAATCTCTCACATGGCTTCCCACTCACTCTCACAAACACTGTCTCACATTCACACACTCAAATCCACACACATTCACACACTCTCATACTCTTTCACTCACACACACTCACACTCTCATATTCACTCACAACATTCACACTGTCACCTGTATGTGTGAATATGTGAGCATGTGTATGTGTGAGCATGTGTATGTGTGAGCATGTGTATGTGTGAGCATGTGTATGTGTGAGCATGTGTATGTGTGAGCATGTGTATGTGTGAGCATGTGTATGTGTGAGCATGTGTATGTGTGAGCATGTGTATGTGTGAGCATGTGTATGTGTGAGCATGTGTATGTGTGAGCATGTGTATGTGTGTAGATGTAACTGTCTTGTTCAATAAGAAACACAAAGCCAATGCAGAGTTAAAAGCCAAGAGGTCAGAGCAATAGTTAAGAGCTGAAAACCTTACCCTTCACTGCCACTCCTATCCTTCCCTCAGCAAGAGAGCTACTTCCTGTGTGTTTGTCTTTTTTATTGACTTTCTGTTCTGCCTTCTCATTGGCTATAAACCCAAGCACATGACCTCCTTGTCACTGCCTGTCTGTACAGACCTCCAGGTCTTCTATGGTTGGTATCAAGATTAAGGCGTGTGTCTCCATGCTGGCTATACCCTTGAACGCACAGAGATCTGCCTGTCATGTGATCTGGATTAAAGGTGTGCACCACCACCCAGCTTCTGCTCTGGCTTGCTATTAGCTCTGACCCCCAGGCAACTTTATTTATTAACATATAAATGAACTCTCATTTCAGAACACATAAAATATCACCATATTTGTGTGAGCGAGTGTATGTGTGAGCAACTATGTGTGTGAGTGTATGGGTGTGAGTGTTTGTGTGTGTGTGTGTGTGTGAGTATGTGAATGTATTGTGATTTCCCACATACACTGGCAGGTTGGGACAGGTCCTTCTCAGTGTGATCTCAGCAAGGATCAGCAGCTTTTTCAATCACAGGCCTCAAAGGGAAACTTTCATTTTGCAGGCACTGAGGACTTGGAAACACTCCCCGAGCCACCTTAGTGCAAAGCATCCAGAGACAGTGGTTGTTTTAAATAAAACTTTATTTAGTACAAAAGCAGGTGTCTAGTCAATGTGGGCTCTTGTCCCTTCCTGGGTACCCCCCTTCCCTCCCAACCTAAACTCAGAATACACACAGAGGGGCAACTCTCACAAATATGTCAGGGTGACAATCAGGAAGTGATCTGCCACAGTGTCACAGGTGAGGGTGTGCATCTTCAGCTTATAAGAATACAGGGATTTCTCAGGAAGAAAGGAGGACATTGGTAGGGGGTCTGTGACATGTTTTCTGTGCTGTGGCCACACCTGTCACTTGGTTATGGTTTATAGCTATGTTTTCTTTCCTTTTTTGTTTTGGTTTGTTTGTTCATTTTTTTGAGACAGGGTTTCTCTGTGTAACAGTCCAGGCTGTCCTGGAACTCACTTTGTAGACCAGGCTGGTCTCGAACTCAGAGATCTGCCTGCCTCTGCCTCTTGAATGCTGAGATTGAAGGCTTGCGAGACCATGCCAAGCTATAGTAGCTTTTTCACTTTGTAAATTTCTATGTTGGCTCAGGTTTATGTTGTGAGTTTATTAAAGACACACGAAGCTCTCCATCAACACTACATTGCATTTCTCTTGGTAAAATCACTGCCCTGGGCCCTGCTGTTTGCATGTGTGGGCAGTGTGTGTGTGTGTGTGTGTGTGTGTGTGTGTGTGTGTGTGTTGAATGTTGAGGCAGCTGCTCTAACTCTCCCCCTTACCCCTGAGACAGCATCTTTCACCAAATCTGGAGCTAGACTGGCAACCAGGAAACCCCAGTGATCATCCTGCCTCAGCTTCCCACAGCACCGGCACATGTGTGACTGTGTGTTTTTACATGGGTGTTGGAGAGTCACACTTACGCCCTCATGTCTTTGCACAAGCACACTTACCCATGGAGCCATCTCCCCACTAGCTGTCTTACTTTTCAAAGGAGAAATTTGAAAACTCTGGAAATGGCTGAGACAGAGCCCCAGGGGCAACCCAGTACCAAGAAAGGTGCTGTGTGGCTGGAGACTGTGGCTGCAGTGTGGGAGATGCATGGGGGATGAGCAGGGATGCTGGAGGGAGTACTGGTCAGAGCAGGCAGAAGAGCAGCAGACATCAGGGTCCTGGGGAAGACTTGGTGTTGGGGACAAGGCTGTGGGTAGGGCTGTTGGAACAGGTACCTCGGATCCTGACCTTTGCAAGAATAAAGCCAGGCCAGCACCCAGCCATGGATGCTGGAACCTGTCCCTAATGCACCTCTCCCCTCTCCTCCTTCAGATTGGAGCTATTATAACTGTCAACTTGTGGCAGGTGAACAGATCCTGCCTACAGTCCCAGACCCCCTTCTCCTCTACTTTGGCCAGTCTTCCCAGGGAATGGCAGCAATATTCCCAGATATTTTACTATGCGACAGAATCAATGTTATGGAAATTAGTGGACCATAACCGGGTAAGTGTTTGGTACCTCATGGTGAAAGCTGGGGTGGGTGGAGTGTCAAATGGCAAATGTTTTATATCCTGTCTGATCCCCAATGAGGTTCTTTTTGTCTCCCCTGCCTCTCTGTCTTATTAATTCCTTGAGTCTTTCACATCATATATCTCCATCCCATTCATTTCCCCATCCCTTTGTTTCCATTTCATATACAGCCTCTGTCCTTGCAAACTTCCAC
This sequence comes from Onychomys torridus, assembly GCF_903995425.1. Taxonomy (NCBI): domain Eukaryota; kingdom Metazoa; phylum Chordata; class Mammalia; order Rodentia; family Cricetidae; genus Onychomys; species Onychomys torridus. Next base: position 72,051,646 of record NC_050456.1, on the reverse strand, counting down.
CCAAAATAAAATAGACTTTAAGAGAAAAAAAGAAAAAAAAAAATTGTCAAGCTGTAGTGTGACACAGCGAGTCACTCAGTAAACACTCTTATCCATGTCTCTTTACAATCAAGTGTTCATTGCAGAGAGTCATTGGTCTAGTTTGAGGCCTCTGGTTTCCGCTACACTATCGATGCTGGGCCCTCACTGGAACTCCTCTGGGTTATCCTGCTGTTGCCTATGATGTGGAAATCCCTGCACCTTTGGGTCTGCAGGACTGGTCCCTTCACATGCTCCAACAGACTGTAGATGGGGTAGACGTTGGGATGGCCAACCCATAACCCTGGTTCTGGGTCTGGGTAGTTGTGAGGATGGTTATCAAGTCACCTCTCCCTTGTCCTCGCCACTGGGTGAACTCTCCTGCATCACCCAAGCTAGTTCACTCCTTAGAGCAATATGCAAGGGGTGGTGCCAGTTCTCCTGCTTTCCTGTCCTCAGGGTCAAATCTGCCACACCTACACCTTCAGGGTCAGCTCTATTGTGTTCCCCAGAAGTGGCATAGGGGCCACTCTCCCAAGAGAAGGAGCAGGGTGGGAACAGCTCTTCCCAGGGAGGTTCTTATCTCTTCTTCACTCAAATCTTCCTTCAAGGGCTCTAACATGGTCCATTTTTAGTGGAGGATTTGGGAAGTGTTGTTGTGTGACAAAACCTTTCTTGGGGAGTCAAAACACACTAGTCTACTCACCCCAGAAAGAGAACCCACAACAGACCAAAGTACAGATGCCACCAAGGTCCATCTAGACAACCATTGAGTTTATTGGGGTTACTTACAGGAATCTGGATGAGGGATCACGTACAGGAGCAGAAATGACTCAGAGAGCTGCATCACCAAAGCCCACCCCAGCATGGGTGACAAACAGCTCACAAAAGCTGGGACACTGAGCACACTGCTCAGCCTGCAGGCAACTCAGCAGGTTACAGAGTGTCCTTTCCAGGTACTTCAGTTGTGCTAAACCCTTCCAGGCAGCCTGACTGGTTTCTTCTTCTTCAGGGTTGGTTCTCTTGTATTAGAGTCTTTGGGGCTTGGCTCTGCTTCCTCTGGCAGGGAGGGGCCTAGTGAATCTGGTCAGTTTTAGGGAGTTGAAGATATTTTTCAATTGACCACTACTTAAGAAGGAGGCTATACAACACAGTGGGATAGGGAGGGAGGGGAGAGAGAGAGAGAGAGAGAGAGAGAGAGAGAGAGAGAGAGAGAGAGAGAGAGAGAGAGAATGAATCTGTGCACACATGGGGGAACTCTGTCCAGTGGGGCAGGTATGGAAGAAATACTTCCCTCTGACTACAGAATCCACAGACCAGATCCCCTTCTGCCCCTTAACCCTTTCTGCTGCCTCAAGTCTGAATGGGTCATTGTCCTAGAGCTGATTGATGTGTGTCACCCAGGATCCTGATGGCTGTTCCCTCTCCTGCAGATTGGAAACATGGAGGTACTGGCTCTAAAGCTGGAGGACTGCCTTGGTAAGTCAGGGACAGTAGTATTTCTCTCTTTATAGGAAGACAGAGCTGGTCTCTCCCTGGACTTTCCTTGTGTGGCCAACCCTCACCCTTCTCCTCTGGACATAAGTGCTGTGAGCTGACCCCCACAGTAAGCATAGGTCCTCACTGAATCGGAGTCACTATCAGCCCTGGAAATAGTTCCATGTGTCCAGAGTTCCACTTCACAGCCAAGGGTGTTGGAATACAGTTCCTAAGGCCACGGAACCCTGGGATGGCAGTGATCAGACTAGAACCTAGAGACTTGGTTCTCAAGTTTAATCACATCTGAGTGCCGTGTGGTATCTGCCCAAGAGGACCCACTGGGCATCTCCCCCAGCTTGGTAGCAGCTCTGCCCTGCTGGGTAGAGCTTGGCCCATGGGCAGGACTGGAGCTGGACTGGCTGGAGCACAGACTGTAGATCCAGCACCCAGTTCTGCAGGGATCCCCTAAGCAGTCTCGCCCTGGTCTTCTCTAGGTCTTGGTAGACATTCAGCCCTGCCCCTTTTCCCTCAGTGAAGGATTTCTGCATCTACTCCTCTGCTTGTTCCTCAGATGTGCAGTTTAGCTTTCTGTCCAGCCCTGCTGAGACCAGAGCCTGAGATGATCTGCTTCTGGAGCCTGTCCTGTCTGTGTCCTGAGCCTTCTCCCTTGCTGAGTACAGCTGTGGCTTTCCTGCCCCTTTGGGCCTCTGATGCTGACCTTACAGATGGTCTTTCTAAAGACCCTCCTCCCTTCGAACCCCTCTCCTGGGCTCCCAGTGCAGCATGAATTTCAGGTTGCTCTGACCTGGAGATGCCCTGGAGCAGGAATGCATGGGGGACTCCATGCCCTGTGAATCTCTGAGTTACCAAGACTGGCTAGAAGTTGACCTGGTGTTGGGCAATGAACACTGTGTTCAGTCGGTTGAAGACATCTTGAGATTTGTACAGGGAACATCTGGTGTGCTTCTCCCACATGTTCAGTTCTTGGCTCCTAGAAGTGATGTGACCCTATACCCTATACCCCCTGAACAAACTTGTTTTAACTAATTAAAACTTTACTGCTTTTACTTAGATTCTGTGCTGAGCCAATCTGTCTTTATCTGTGTTCTACTGCAGAAAGTGGATGCTGACCCCCAAACATTTCAGGGACATTTTGTGATCTATTCTAGAAATTTCCACAGTGGGAGGAATGGTTACTGGTCCATTTGGCAATGGGATACCTGGGGTAAGTTCTAAAAGGGAGGGTTTGTGGGAGCTGGGTGAATCTGCACTTAGAATAGGCTGAGAAGCTGTGGCATCACATGGAGGGAGGGGTGTGGTCCATGACCTACAGTGTCAATGCAGGATGCACACGGATCAGCTGCAGAGCAGAAGGAGAAAGTGTCCTTGTACATGAAGACACCAGATAATCAAGGGAGCAGCAGACAGGGACAGAGCCCAGGTACTGTGGACATGTCCTTCCTTCAGCTGGTCCACAGAAAGAGGGGCATCCCTTCTGACACAAATCACAGAAGAAACTGTCAGCAGATGGAAGGTACAACTTTACAGAGAAAGTCCATAAAGGCCCTTAGAGGGCTGGGGCTGGAGCTTGGTTGGTAACATGCTCACTTAGCATACACAATGCTCTAAGTTGATTCCTCAGTATTTCATAGTCAGGGTGTCAAACCAGGTGTGTGAACACATGCTAGAACTTGAGATGTAGAGGCCAGAGAATCGGAAGTTTAAGGTGATCCTTGTCTATGTAGTGAGTTCAATGCCAGGCTGCACTACCTGAGACCCTGTGTATGTGTTTTGAAACAGTGTTTTTCTGTGTAGCCCTTGTGTTTTGGGAATTTTTCTGTAGACCAGGATGACCTCAAATTTAGAGATTCTCCTGCCTCTGCCTCCTGAGTAATGATATTAAAGGTATGAGACACCACTGCCTGGCGGAGACCTTGTTTTTAAAGAAAGTGTTTGTAGGAAATATAGAGAAATATGTTTATGATTGTGGGGAAGCAAAGGTCCCAAACAGGATAAATGTTAATATTTTAAAATTATACTATAAGCTCATATATAAAGACTTATAAATTGCTTATGAGATATGGTTTAAATCTATATAATTTTTATCAAAATTTGGCTTTAGGCTTATAACAAAGGCTTATAATTAAAGTTCCATACATGGTCATACATATATGGTTCAACTCCTGTTTACGATAGATATGCACACATATGGCTTAAACTTCTCTCTCTGTCATTCACATATATGTGTGTGTGTGTGTGTGTGTGTGTGTGTGTGTGTGTAAAATACATATGAGCTGGATTAAATTATTCATATATATGCTTATAATTTAGGTCCAATTAATAAAGAAAACCTGCTAGTTTCAGATGCTTCATGTTGGTACAATGTTGATACAAATTTTAGAATTATTGTTGTTAGGGTATATGTATATGTTTTTGTTCTTATTTAAAACATTGTAACCATACAACATATTCTAGACTACTAAGGGAAACTTCTAGACAAGATAGAAATTTTACTAAAATCTTTCTTGTAATCAAGAGAAAAAGCCAGCGGGGATATAAAAAAATTCATTTTTTAATATACTCAATCACAAGTTCTACATGCTTGCTTTGTGTGGTGTGTGTTTAATATTCTTGGAAAGGGTTTCTCTAATTTGGGGTTCATGTTTTTCATAAGTGAGTTGTAGTTTGTTTTCTTTAAATCATTAGTCCATCTGTGATTCATTTAAATATGAAAAATGTAGCAATATAACCATGTAGCCAAGATGTTTTAAATTTTCTGGTAGCTGTTGTTTCTTTTTCTTTTTTTTTCTTAAAGTAAGATCTCAATGTGTACTTAGCCCTGGCTGGCCTGCAAGTCACTATGCAAAACAGGCACTGGCCTCAGACTTCAGAGAGAACTACCTGTATTTACTCTGGATTGCTGTGATTCAAACTAAAAATAGTTACAAATAATATATTGCTTAATGTATCCTTTACCAGCACCTTGAAATGCCACCTCAATGTATGAGGGAAAAAATATCACTTCGAGCCTAAGGCTTTGGGCTCTCCAGGATAATTCAGTTGACACAAAATACATTAATAAGAGAAAAGAACACACATGTATTTAATGTAAGTCTCCGGTGAGGCAGGAGACATCATAAGGAAATGGAGAGCCAGGTAAACAGAGGTGAATAGTTAAAGTTGTACTGAGAATTGGAAATGGTGGAAATGTGACAAGCCAGGTGCCTGGGCAGGGATAGCTGATTGCAGAGGAGAACATAGGATGGAGACTTGTAGAGATTTCTCTCAGCCTGTGGTCTGCCTTAAGGGTGACAGGTCCTTCACAGGCTCATGGATTTGAGCACACTCAGCAAGCAGTGCAGTTTTGCAAGGCTGTGCAACCGTTCAGAGATAAAGTTTAGTTAGTATACAAGGGGTTTGCTAGAAGAGGGAATGCCTTTGGGTGTCAGAACCCAGCCTGCTTCTGCTCTGATCTCTTTCCAGATCCACCAAGATGTGCATAGACAACCTCACATTCTTGCCACCACACAGCCATGCACCACCATGCCTTGCAAACCATGATGGACTGTATTCGATCAATCCATGAGCCAGGATAACCTACCTTTCTGTTTCTCCTCAGATAATTGGTTCAGTGATAAGTTAGCAGTGAGCCTGGATCCCCATCCCTGGCGTTACCAATGTTACTTTACCCTGGTATAGGACCAGATCCTTGCCTGTTGGGTTCAGCAAGAAAGAAGATCCAGAAGATGCTTATACTCATTGCCTGTCAGGAGCTTTAGCACAAACTAATCTTTATGCAAAGTGCTGCATATTGGACTCCATGTTCTCCCATAATTCATTTGTGAATCCCATTCCCGTGCATGTTCTGTCCTCTCTTAGCCTCTCCTGTACCTTGGTGCCCAGACTGCAGCAGCCTCTGGCTGAGGCAGGGCCTGCTGGGAGACACAGGATCGTGCCCCATAACTCTACCCTGTCCTCTGACTCTTCTCAGCCAGGGTTTCCCACCTTTTCTCACACACAATTTTCACATTCATTTCTGAATCCGATCATGCAGGTAACAAGGTGGTTTTTTTTTTCTTTGTTTTGCTGTATTTATAAATTAGTTTGGAAAAGAAATCCTTATACTGACTTTAATTTTTGGAAATATTGTTTCTAGCTATTACACTAATTCTCGTCTGCTGACTTCTTTATTGTAATGAAACCAATTTGATATAGGGAGAAACTGAGGTACAAAAGTGAAATGCCCAGTTCATGGGACTACAACACAGCCTGTCTTCCCATTTAAGGCTTGTGTGGGAGCCCTTATCAGTGTTTAAAATCTGCTTCACAGTGTGTTTTCAGTGATTTTCCATTAGCTTGCTTTCTGAATCTGTATGCAAAGAAAGCTTGGGTGTTTATACCCTGAATTGTTATAAACATTTGACTGACTGGGTTCTCTTATGGGTTCAGTAGTAATGGAGAAGGTTGTTTTCCTCATAATAAAACACACAGTCTTCACTACATATTGAGCTCCTTGTACAATTAGCAAATTGCTCTTTTTGCTCAAAACATCTCTCAAGCCTCACCACGGGGGTGGGGGGTGGGACTTGGTGCTTCTCTCTCATCATGATGGTTTCCTCTGTGACTGAATTCACCTCACTTGGGAGACTGAGGCACCCCTCTGGGGTGTTTATGAGGGTATGACGGGGCACACCCCATCAAGATAGGTATGCTATCCCATGGGCTGTGATGTCCAGTCGGAATAAAAGAGAGGAAAGAGAAAGCAGGTGTGCATTCTCTTTCCACTTCCTGACACACCATGATATGAACTGAAGTGCTTCTCACACACCCCACAGGAGCCAAACAAGTCCCTACTCATTTGTAATCCATTTCCATCGGGGATCTTGGTCACAGCAGTGAACTAACGCAGGACTCCAATACTTCTCTCCCACATCTGACTTTGCTCTGTCTTATTTATTCTACCTGAAGCCATTCTCCTTTAATATCTTCTTAGATCTGTCAAGTCCAGGCTTCAATGGACTACTCCATCACCAGTGTCTCTGTTCCAGTTTGTTTCTGAAGAGGTATTTAGTAGTACAACCCCCAAGGCTGGGTAACACCATCACTTGGACAGGACATCCAGGCAGAAGGATCTTGCAGTGAGGGAAAGCTGTTCACTTCATGGATGACCAGGAAGAAAACTGGGGGATGCTGGATCTCAGCTGACTGTCTCCTTTCCCTGTTTGTTATTCTACCAGACCTGCAGCCCATGGAGAGGGTGCCACTCACACTGGGTCTTCCCCTTCAGTTCTCTTTGGAAGCACACTCAAGACACTCGCTGACATGCCTTAATAGCAATCTAAGTGATTCTGAACCTAGTCAAGTTGACAACTAGGCTTACTAGTGGAGGAGAGTTTCCTAAGGCCAACTCAGCTTCTCATATGAAGGGGCAGTGTCAGGCTTCAGGGCTTCAGGTCTTGGAAACTCATGCATGGTACCCTTAGGACTCTTTGTACCCTCCCTGTACTGCCTGAACGCAATTTCAAATCCCAAACCCCAGACATGGGGTGGTGTCTGGAGACATCCTTAGTCCAGTGGACAGATGTCTGGGATGCTGCTGTTCATCCTACATGCTCAATCAGAACATGCCAAGACAATGCAGGATCTGACCTAAATGCTCTTGGTACCCACTTAACAAAGCCTGCTTCAGGTAAAGGCCCAGAGACAGTCCTAACTTGCTCTTTAAGCCACCATACATCTCCCTATGTGTAGAATTGTCTCCAACCCCCCAATGTTTCTGCCCGGAACAAGAAGGTTTTAAAACCTGCCTCCCTCCTCCTGTGTCCCTGTCTCCACTTGTGTGAGTTGCTGCTCTCTCGTTTTCTGTCCTCAGAGAATCCCTAGTCATTTGTGAACTTGTGTCCCAGGGCTTTTCATAGAGCCTGCTGCTGTTGTCTTGTTTGGTCTTTTACATAATCAAGATCACAAACATTTATTTTTTACAATACTTTTTAAAAACAAGGTCTCAGCTGGGCAGTGGTGGCTCATACCTTTAATCCCAGTTCTCAGGAGGCAGAGGCAGGTGAATCTCTGATTTTGAGGTCAGCCTGGTTTTCAGAGCGAATTCTAAAACAGCCAGGGCTACACAGAGAAACCCTGTGTCAACACACACACACACACACACACACACACACACACACACACACACACACACACACAGAGAGAGAGAGAGGAGGGGGGGGTCCTCTGGTAGCCCAAGCTGGCTTTGAACTCACTACATAGACAATTATCATCTCAAACTTCTCATTCTCTGGCCTCCACATCTCAAGTGCTGAGGTTCCAGCATGTGCTCACACACCTGGTTTGACACTCTGATTATGAAATACTGAGGAATCAACTTAGAGCATTGTGTATGCTAAGTGAGCATGTTACCAACCAAGCTCCAGCCCCAGCCCTCTAAGGGCCTTTATGGACTCTCTTTATAAAGTTGTAGCTTCCATCTGTTGACAGTTTCTCCTTGTGAAATGTGTCAGAGGGGATGCCCCTCTTTCCTGTGGACCAGCTGAAGGAAGGACATTCCCACAGTACCTGGGCTCTGTCCCTCTCTGCTGCCCCTTGATTATCTGATGTCTTGTGTACAAGGACACTTTCTCCTTCTGCTCTGCAGCTGATCCGTGTGCATCCTGCATTGACACTGTAGGTCATGGACCACACCCCTCCCTCCATGTGATGCCACAGCTTCTCAGCCTATTCTCAGCCCAGCTTCACCCAGCTCCCACAAACCCTCTCTTTTAGACCTTCCCCCAGGTACCCTAGTGCCAAAATGGACCAGTAACTATTCCTCCCAGTGTGGAAGTTTCTAGAGAAATCACAAACTGTTCCTGTAATATTTGGATCCAGCATCCACTTTCCTCACTAAAACCTGGATAAAGACAGATGGACCCAGTGCCGAGTCTAAGTAAAAGCAGTAAAGTTTAATTAGTTAAAAACAAGTTGGGGGGGGGGGGGTGGGGTCAGCATCAGTTCTAGGAACCAAGAATTGAGCATGAAGAAGTAGCACACCAGATGCTCCCTGTATATATCCCAAGGTGCCTTCAAGCTACTGAGCACAGTGTCTTCAGCCCAGCACCAGGTCAACTTCTAGCCAATGTTGGTATTTCGGAGATCCACAGGGCATGGAGTTCCCATCCATTCCTGCTCCAGAGGCACCTCCAGGTCAGAGCCACCAGAGGTGTATGCTGCACTGGGAGCCCAGGAGAGGGGTTTGAAGGAGGCGGGGTCTTCAGATGAACCATCTAGTAGGTAAGGATTTGAGGCACGAAGGGGGCTGGAATGCCACAGCTGTACCCAGAAAGAGAGAAGGTTCAGGACACAGAGAAGCCAGGCTCCCAGAAACAGATAATCTGAAGCTTAGATTACAAAAGGGTTGATGGAATTGATAAATGGAAACCTGAGGAACAAGCAGAGGAGCAGCTACAGAAAACCTTCACTGAGGGAAAAGGGGCAGGGCTGGTAGGACCAAGACCAAGAGAGGACCAGGGCAAGACTGCTTAGGAATCCCTGCAGAACTGGGCGCTGGATCCACAGTCTGTGCTCCAGCCAGTCCAGCTCCAGTCCTGCACATGGGCCAAGCTCTACTCAGCCAGGTAGAGCTGCTACCATGCTGGGGGAGATGCCCAGTGTAGGTCCTCTTTAGTAGATACCACAAAGCACTCCAGTGTGATCAAACTTGAGAATCAAGTCTCTAGGTTCTAGATTGGTCACTGCCATCCCACGTTTCTGTGGTCTTAAGATCTGCATTCCAACACCCTGAGCCTGTTTGCTTGGCTTTGAAGTGGAACACTAGACATATGGAACTTTTTCCAGTGCTGAGTGATGACTCTGATTCATTGAGGTCCTGTGCTTACTGTGGGAGTCAGCTCACAGCACTAATATCCAAAGGAGAAGGGTAAGGGATAGCCACACAAGGAAAGTTCAGGGAGAGAGACCAGCACTGCCTTCCTATAAATAGAGAAATACTGCTGTACCAGACTTACCAAGTCGGTCCTCCAGCTTTAGGGCCAATTGCTCCATATTTCCAATCTGCATGAGAGGGAGCAGTCATCAGGATCTTGGGAGACACACATCAAGCCAGCTCTAGGACAATGGCCCATTCAGACTTGAGGCAGCAGAAAGGGTTAGGGGGCAGAAGGGGATCTGGTCTGTGGATTCTGTAGTCAGAGGGAAGCATTACTTCCACACCTGCCCCACTGGACAGAGTTCCCAATTGTATGCATAGATTCATTCTCTATCTCCTTCCTGTCACCCTATGTTTTATTAATAGCTTCTTCCTTAAGTAGGGAGGTCAGCAACACAAATATATTTAAGAACTCCCTAAAACTGACCAGATTCACCAGGCCCTCCCAGTCAGAGGAAGCAGAGCCAAGCCCCAAAGACTCTAAGACAAGAGAACCAACCCTGAAGAAGCAGAAACCAGTCAGGCTGCCTGAAAGGGTTTAGCCCAACTGAGGCACCTGGAAAGGACACTCTGTAACCTGCTGAGCTGCCTGCAGGCTGAGCAGTGTGGTCTAGCATCCCAGCTTTTGTGAGCTGTCTGCCATCCACGCTGGGGTGGGCTTCTCTGAGGCAGCTCTGTGTGTCATTTCTGCTCCTGTAAGTGATTCCTCACCCAGATCCCTATAAGTAACCCCAATAAAACTCATGGACTTTGATGTTATCTATACTTTGGTATGTTGTGGATTCTTTATCTGGAGTGAGTAGAGTAGTATGTTTCATCTGTCTAGGAAAAGTTTTGTCACACAACAACCCTCTCTAAATCTTCCTCCAAAATGGACCCTGTTAGAGCAGTTGTAGATTTGAGTGAAGGAGAGATAAGAACCTCTTTGGGGAGAGCTGGTCCTGCCCCTCATCAGATGCAGCACTTGGAAGATTGGTTCCTATGCCAAACCTGGGTAACACAATCGAGCTGTCCCTGAAGGGGTAGGTGTGGGAGAGCTGATCCTGAGGACATGAAAGCAGGAGTACTGGCTCCACTTTTGCTCATACATATAAGGGGGTGAACTAGCCTGGGCCATGCAGGAGCTCACCCTGGTGGTGAGGACAAGAGAGAGCTCACTTGATGACCATTCCACCAACTACCCAGGCCCAGAACCAGCGTAATGGGTTGGCCCACCTCAACATCCACCCCATCTCTGATCTTCTATAGGACCTGAAGAGACTGGTTCTGCAGACTCAAAGCTGCAAGGATTTCCAGAACACAGAGCAACAGCAGGATAACCCAGAGGAGTTCCAGTGTGGGTCCAGCATAGACAGTGCAGCAGAAATTAGAGATCTTGAACCAGACCAATGGCCCTGGGCAATGAACACTTGCAAGTAAAGATACATGATAAAAGTGTATCACACTACAGCTTCCATGACACAATTGATTTTTCCTTTTTGTCTTAAATCTGGCTTGATTTTATTTCAGGGGAAAAGTCACAAGAGCAGAGGATGGATACGAAAAAAGAGGGAAATGAAAAGAATGGAGATGCTTGATGTGAAAGACAAAAAGAATAAATAAAAATGGGAGAGAGAGAAAAAAGGAAACTTCCTGGGGGTAGGACAGGGTGAAGGTATTTGACATTTGATACTCTACCTATTGCAGCTTTTACCATGAGGTATCACTTACCAGGATATGGTTTGCTAATTTCCAGAACATTGAATCTGTCCCCAAGTATACTACGTCAGAATATAGATACCATTTCCTGGGAAGATACTCCATACTCAAGGAGAAGGGGGACAGGGGCTCCTGGTTGGATGTGTTCACCTGCCAGAAGTTGACAGTCACAGAGTCTCCATGCTGAAGGAGGAGAGGGGAGAGGTGCATTAGGGACAGGTTCCAGCAGCCATGTCTGGTAAATGTTCCAACAGCCTAACCACAGCCCTGTCCCCAACACCAAGTCTTCCCCAGGACCCTAATGTCTGCTGCTCTTCTGCCTGCTCTGACCCAGTACTCCCTCCAGCATCCCTGCTCATCCCCAGTGCATCTCCCACACTGCAGCCACAGTCTCCAGTACACAGCACCTTTCCTGGTGGTGTGTTGCCCCCTGGGGCTCTGTCTCAGCCATTTCCAGAGTTTTCAAATTTCTCCTTTGAAAAATAAGACAGATATTAGGGAGGTGGCTCCATAAATGAGTATACTTGCTGCACAGACATGAGGACACCCATGTAAAAAGGTAGTTATACATGTGCCAGTGCAGTGGAAAGCTGAGGCGGGATGATCACTGGCATTTCCTGGCTGCCAGTCTAGCTCCAGATTTGGTGAAAGATGCTGTCTCACAGGAATAAGGTGGAGAGTTAGAGCAGCTACCTGAACATTCAACAGGTATGCATACACATACAGCAATGGCTTTACCAAAATAAAAGCAATGTGTTGTTGATGGTAAGCTTCATGTGTCTTTAATAAATACGAAACACAAACCTGAGCCACCATAGAAAACTCTGAAGTAATAAAATCGCTATAGCCGAACACAGTGGCCCACGCCTTTAACCAAAGCACTAAAAAGAGGCGGAGACAGGCAGATCTCTTGAATTTGAGGCCAGCCTAGTAGGTTAGTGAGTTCTAGGGTGGCCAATACTGTTAAACAGGAAAACCCTGTCTAGAATAAAACAAACAAAATCAAAAAAAGAAGAAAAAAATGTCTGTAAACTATAACTAAGTGCCAGGAGTGACCATAAGGCAGAAAGCACGTCACAGACATCCTACCAATGTCCTCCTGTCTTCCTGAGAAATCCCTGCATTCTTATAACCTGAAGACGCACACCCTTACATGTGACGCTGGGGCAGATCACTTCCTGATTGTTGCCCTAATTTTTTGTGATATTTGCCCCTCTGTGTGTATTCTGAGTTTACGTTGGAAGGGAAGGGGGATAGCCAGGAAGGGACAAGGGCCCACACTGACTAGACACCTGCTTTTGTAGTAAATAAAGTTTTATTCAAAACGACCATTGTCTCTGCATGCTTTGTATTAAGGGAGTGTTTCCAAGTCCTCAGTGCCTGCAAAATGAAAGTTTCCCTCTGAGGCCTGTGATTGAAAAAACTGCTGATCCTTGCAGAGATCACAGGGAGAAGGTCCTGTCACAACCTGCCTGTGTATGTGGGAACTCAAACACACACTCACAAAACACACACAATCACAGTCTCACATACACACATACTTTCTCTCACACAAACACACTGTCACACAAATACACTCATACACAATACACACACTCACATATAGTCTCACACAAACACTCTCACACACACACACTCCCATTCACAATATACACACTCACACATACAAACTCAGACATACACACACTCACACATATACACATACTAGTGAGTGTGTGGGTGTTTTGAGTGTAAGAGTGTGTGAGAGAGTGTGTGAGAATGAGTGAGAAAGAGTGAGAAAGAGTGAGAAGGAGAGTGTGAGGGGGTGTGTGAGAGTGAGTGTGACAGAGTGTGTGAGAGTGTGAGAGACTGAATGTATGAGAGTTGATAGAGCGTGTGAAGTTCTGAGAGAGTGTGTAAGAGTTGAGAGTGTGCATATTGTAAGAGTGTGTGTGTTGTGAGTGTGTGAGAGTTTAGTGTAAGAGTGAGTTATGAGAGTGTGAGAGTGAGTTGTGAGACTGTGTGTACATGAGGAGTGAATGAGTGTGAGTAGAGGATTTGTGATATGAGAGTGTGAAAGTGTGTGAGTGTGTGTGATGCACATATGTGCCAGCCTGGAGAGGACAAAGGAGAACTCAGTGTCTGCTCAGTCACTTTCTCCTCCAGCCTTTGAAGCAGGGATTGTGTCGACCCCACAGCACTGAAGTCACAGCAGCAAAGCCACAGGAGCTTTCCATGTGGCTGCTGGAATCCTGACTCGGGCTCCCAGGGCTCTGTCTTCAAGGTTCTTTATTTGCTTATTGACCTGTGTGCTTATTTGAGACAGGATCTCTGTGGAGACCTGGCCAGCCTGGAACTGGGTATATGGGCCAATGTGGCCTTGAACTTAGATGTGCCTGCTTCTGGGGTGTGTGTGTGTGTGTGTGTGTGTGTGTGTGTGTGTGTGTGTGTAACCTATTTCTTAGTATACTAACTGAGAAAGACAGAGACAGACAGACAGACAGACCGACAGATAGAAATAGGAGGGAATGAAGGAAGAAGGGAAGGAGGAAAGAGAGAAGTTCAATGCTGGGCCTGGTGTTGCAACCTGGGACCCCAAACTACTCAGGAGGTTGAGGCAGGAGGATCACAAGTTCCAGGCCTGCCTGAACCACACAGTGAGCTCAAGTGCCACTCCAGGGCACTTCCTGTGCTGTGTCCTTAGCAACAGCTCTGCCTGGGGACCTCAGGTTCACTCTTTGACAGCAGCCATCAGAGGAGCCCCGCCCCTGTTCAACTCAGCTGTCAGAAGCTCTTCTGATTGCACACCTGCCCCTCTATGCACACTTGGAGCCAATAGCGACTTCAACCTGAGATGGCGGGAGGCACGTGACTCTATGTGAATTTAATTGACGACACACTGTTTCCCATGGAAGCTGCCTCATTTACACCCTCACATACAGAATTCTTTTCTGGGTCTTTTTTTTTTTTTTTTAACTAAAAATATTTGGACCTAAACCTTTCCATACTTTATTTGGTATATGTTTAGAGTTAAACACTTATCGATTTGATTTTCTTTTAATGATGCAATAGGTGAATTACCCCTTGTTAGGTTTCAAACCTGGGACAAACTGAGGTCCATTATCATATCATGAAGCACCAGATGAATGGGAAGAAAAAAAGGAAGGACTTGACTGCTCCCAGGTATGGTGGAGGAGAAGGCTTATTGTACATAAAGGAAGAGCCTAGGCAGAGACAGAGACATCTGGAGAGTCCAGAGTGACCATGACTGTGAAGCTGGCCATGTGAGGTGAGGAGAGAGGGGAGGAGAAGGAGAAGGAAGAGGGGAGGGGAGAGGAGACGCCAACCAATGGAGTGGCCTGGACCATAGACATAGCCAAAATGTCTGAGTTATATGTACAGGCCAGAGGAGTCTGGGGTACGGGGGTGAGGAGGGTGGAGGGGGCTGGAAGAGGTGTAGGGCCCTGAGCTGGATCATTCAGGGTAGAGAGCAGGGTAAGGTGACCATACTCTCTAACAGGTAGGGATTGACAAATGCTTGGAAAACCTAGAGACCAGCATCCACTCTGACATGTTAATGGGCACCTCAGCTATTTGTCCCAGGTTTAAGATGGAACAACCCTCACCCTGGTACCATGGAATGGACCCATAGTCTCTGCCATACCAAGACAAGGGCTTTGCCCTCAAGTGACATCCCTTGTTCTCGGGGAGCAGTTTCCATACCTAGAAATGCTTTGCTGCTTTACAGAGCATTTTAGCCTCCCAGCTTCCATTGTGGGTAAAGCCACAAACCAGAGCAGTTTTTAGAGTGATTATCTATGTTGTCCAGAAATGCAGTTGGACTTCCCACAAGGCCCCAGTCTGTTTCCAGTGTAAGGACCCTTATCTGTTAAATGCTTCCCCAGGACATTCAAGTTTGGGGACAGCAACAGCAGGTGTGTCATTATGTGCAGAAAAATCAGAAGCTAGTGCTTTACATTCCCATCTGCTCCTTCCAAGTGTGTGCCTTATTCTGACCTGGAGAACTCCTACTCATCCCACAAAGTCCAGCCTATCAACCATCATATCTGTAAGCTTTCTCAGCAAGCTCTCTCTGACTGGGCCCTCTACTGGTAAGTCAGGCCTCACCACAAGGGCCTTCTTCATCTTTGGATTAGAGTGTGCCTGTTTGACCTCCAAGCAGGGGCTCCTTTGCCTGGTGCACAAGTAAGGACATGGTTCTGTTCACAGACCCATTATCAGCTATTTTCTAACATGATGAAAATATCCCCCTAACATACATGCCCTAGCACACAATGACAATGATTAGGGTACAGCCTCCCTGGAGCTCCCAAACTCACCCTGTTCTCAGTTGGATGGTAGGTACTATAGGCCAGGCTTACAACCATCCAGATTTTCTCCTTCTCATCCTCATAGAAACCAGGCCTTACCCGGTTCAGGAGGACTGGAGGTTGCCCCAGGGGTGGATCATCCATAGTGCAGATCCTTTGAGCAGCCTGCTTCCTTAAAATGCCGTCCTGCAGGGCAGGATGGAGATCTCCTCACAGGTTGAAGCAGGGGTGGGGAGAGTAAGGCCTGAGAAACCCAGTTCCTCTGCAGCTGGGCCAGGAGCTCAACTCCCTGGAAACAGCTGCCTGGCTTCACCAGGTGCCCTGTGTCCTCAGGCTAGCCCTCTGCAGGGCTCTCTCTGTGTTCCCTGATCACCACCTCTCCACCAGGTGTCCATCAGGAACCTAGCTGACCTCCCAGAATCTAGGGCTGTAGCTCTCAACCTTAACACTGTGACCCTTTAATACAGTTCCTCATGTTGGGGTAATCCCCAGGCATAAAATTATTTTGTTGCTACTTTATTGCTGTCATTTTGGTACTCTTGTGAATTGTAATATAAATACTATGGGAGATAGAGGTTTGCAAGTGGGTCACAACCCACTGGTTGAGAACCGATGCCCTAAGATGTTCTCCAGGCAAGACACACCTGGGCCAAACTGCTCCTCCTGGAAAACATGCCACACCCCTCAGATGTTTGTGATCAAGATCATATAAACCATGATAGAGTCTGGCCAGGGAAGCTTGGGCTTCTGGCTAGCCTCATACTTTTTGCCCTGGAGTCTGAGTACCCAAGGGGCCATGTCCTCAGCACATCCCCTCTGTTTTTCTGAGTGCAGGAATATAGTACATTCATGAAGACAGCTCCAGTGCCATGAAGACTGGGTCAATAGTCTTTTTCCTTTTTGAAAACCACAAGCCAGATTCTTTTCTTCCCACCCCAGAACATGGGGAACACCTATGCCATGTCAGCCATCTCTCTCCCTCCTCCTCCCTCCCTCTCATCCTTCCTTCCTTTATTTTTCTCTCAGAAGTGTCTCTTGAAGCCCAAGTTGTCCTCAAGCCCACTTTGTAGCTAAAGATGAACTTCAATTCCTGATCCTCCTGCCTCAGCATCTTTAGTGCTGGTATAACATCAGTATGCTCAATTCTATGTCTTTAGGCAGGGGAGATGGCTCAGCCAGGAAAGGTGTTTGCCACTAATTATGAAGACTCCAGTTAGATTCCTGGATCCCACATGATATAAGGAGAAGACCAACACCCACAGGTTGAAACCAAGAGCAGTAACTGTGCTGAGTGTATTGGGTCAGCCCCAGCTGCCTAGTGAGAGAATGGACTTGGGGTATCGTGCCTGGGGGAACCTGGCTGTGGTAAGCAGGAGGTAAAAGTGTGTTGTGTTGTTGCTCTGCAAAATGATGAAAAATTCCAGGTGCTCTTGGGCCAGGAATATGTCCCCTTGGGGCCTGCTATGACTCCTAAACAGCTGGAGGCATACAAGATGCCTTCAATATGGTAACTCTACCCAGGAAAATAGTACTGAGACAGTGACTCCATCCTCTGGGAGATAGTGTACCACATCAAGGCACAGCTTAACCCAAGGACTGAGTGTGGAGTAATCTCCAGTGGTCATGCTCTCCCCCTGGGGCTGGCCTGGGCAAGCTCTATATCCCTCCATCCTAGCACTGGGAGATAAAATAATGGAAAGGGAACTAACTGCAAGTGTGGTTTTGTTTGTTTTGTTTTGTTTTAAAGCAGGTTAGAGAGACAGAAAAAGCCATCTTCTGAGGTCTCAGCCAAAAACCTGGGCACACGGAACCCTTGTGGAAGTCACGGACTGAGACCAGTGGAGAGGGCTGGGTCCCCTCCCAACTCAGGTCCCATTACTGCCCCAGGCTAAAGAAAGCTGAGCCAGAGTGGAAGGGGAATTCTCAGGGCTGGGGCTGATCACTCTTGTCTCTCTCCTTCCCCATCCTCAGTTCAATGACATAGAGGACATGTTACTTCAAAAGATGGAGTCAGAAGAATATCATCTGTGACATTTTGAGCGCACCAGGGCTCCATCAGGAAGAAGGAGTGCCATTTTCTGTGAAATCCATGACAACCCCTCCCCAGCAGCTGCCCTCAGAGATGTCTAGGGTGGGACAGCCTTCCCACAAGTGTCCATGTCACTTCCTTAACACCTTCAGAGCTCCACTACAACCAGGTTCACAGGGCCCCATAGGTCACCATTGTTCACAATCAGTTGGCTATCAAGAGAGGGATGCTGGGCATCCCACCAGCTCAGCCAGGGAGCCAGAGATGTTATGTTGAAGCACTGGGTGACTGGTACAGAGGCAAGGTGCTCCACTTTTTCCCACCCACCTCTCCTCACATGTTGGTGTTGTCTCTGGTATAAGATATGAGGCTCAGCATCAGGAGCCAACTGAGCAGCCCCCCAGCAGCCCAAAGCCTGGCCCTCCTCTGTGTCTCTGACCCTGCCTTCTCATCTTTCCCCAGGTCCTACAGCTCCTGTCTCCCTTGCCTCCCCCAGGCCCACAGGAGAGATGCTTGTGCTTATATTCACTCTGCTGGTCCCCTCTTCTTCTCCACCCTGGGCTCCAGGAAGAAACACTAGCTCAAGGATTCCCCTGCCCATGCTCTGTATTCCTCTCAGCTACCTTGGTTGGCCCTCAGCTCTACTGCCTGCTGGGCAAGTGGCACCTGAGAAGAGCCTGGTTCTTACCATCTTCTCTCTCTGCCCAGTGGTCACTGTGCCCCTGAGACTCTCAGCTGACTAACTTCTCAGCCTTTCTCCTTGAACCTAGGTGAAACCAATGTCTGCCTTTTGAACGTGCCCACTCCCTCATTGGTCCCTCAGCTACACATGTACCATGAGGGGCAAGGCCTAGTCACTTTAATCTAGCTAAGCCCCAGATCTGCCATCTCTCAAGGTGCTGTGGCTGTACCCACTTAACCTGTGAACCACACTTATCCAACAAACTTAGGCTCGGTTGCAAAGCAGTATAAGGCCTGGGAACTTCATGCCCCTGCTCAGATCCCAGGTGCTTGTAGCCAGGGATTGCAAACCTGGGGCCTAAGGCCTTCACTAGAGCAGGAGGCCACACAATGGAACTTGTTCAGTTGAACCATCAGATTGTTCTTTTGTGGGATCCCTCCCTTCACAAGTACCCAAGCATCTGTGGGTACAGATACTCATTTAATGTAAACACTGTATGTAGCTGATTAAATATGTTACCTAACCTGTGCTGAACCAGCTCCCATCCTTGGCCTGCAGGCTAGTAGAATTGGGAGTAAGCAAGGTTACCCAGTAAGAATACTGAAAGGGAATGGCTGGGGATTTCATGTGCTTCCAATTTGGAGATAAGTCTGGACATTGAAAGTTTTACACAGTTCACTTCTGAAACCACAGGGCTTTTATAGTTATGATTTGAGACCATTAAGAGGCAACAATCATGAAACATTCTTGTTCGTCAGGCCTGGTCCCCTGATTCCCTTGGAATGATCGTACCTCCTCCCTGAATACCTTCTGAATAACTTATGAATATCTTCTGATTACCTTATGAATACTTTAAACTCCAGATGCCCTGCTGACTCCTGGAAGGCACCAGGTGTGCCATTCCACATGTGGATCCTGTTCTCAATCCCAGGAGGCCTCCCCCTTATAGGAAACTGCCTCCCATCACTCCACACCACCACATGCCCTCCTCACATCCATGGCCTGCAGTCACTCCCTAGCCTACAATGTGCCCTGTCCCCTGCTGGTTTTCATGACCTGCTGGTCCTCATGCCTTGTGAGTAGATCCTCAGAATAACAGGGACACCACACAGAGAAAGGACTTAGTGTCCCCCCGCTCCCCAGCTCCGAATGGCTTTAGTCCATGGGGCTGTCCTCAGATGCAGTCAGGTAAGGAAAGTGACCTGCTCTGAGCATCCCACAAGAGAGTTGTGTAAGAAATCCACCTCCTCACACTGCAGTCTCTCTTCCCTCTCACCTACACTGGGTGGATTCAAAGCATGGCCACCTGAGGTCATGAATTTGATTGTCAGCTTGATGGGATCTGAGTCACCCAGTAGACAGGCTGTAGCAGGGTTCTCTAAAGGATTACTGGAACTGATCGAATGAACGCAGACACGTATAATGTATAAATAGAAAGGCGTCATTAGAATGACTTACAGGCTGTTGTCCAGGTGGGAACAGGAGAGGAGCAGTCCTTTGCAGGACTCTTGTGTTGGACAGCATCCGGCTGCCATGAAGTGCACTGCGTGCTGTGGCTGTAGCAGCCGGCAAAGCAAGGGCTATGAACATGCAGGGCCTGCTCTGAAGGATAAGTTTAGAAATCCAACCCCGAAGAAAGAAGAGGGTGATGTAAGAGCAAATGATTCTTGTGTGAAGGTGGCTTCACAAACATGTATGTGTGCTGTGCATGCACGTGTGTGTGTGTGTGTGTGTGTGTGTGTGTGTGTGTGTGTGTGTTCCAGTGCATGAGGCCAGAGGTCAACTTCACTGTCTTCTTCTGTCCTTTCCACATTTCTTTCTGAGACAGGGTCTCTTGCTGAACCTGAAAATCACTGATTGGCTAGACTAGTATGCCAGGATGCCTCAGGAGAGGTAAGGAAACACAGGGACAACCCAGGAACCCAAGGTACACTTAAATGTTCCTTCCCAGTGGTAGAGCAACATCTAGCACCTCCACACCTGTGAGTAATTTGTGGTCAGGAACTTCTGGTGTGAGAAATAAGATCTACCTAAGCCAGTGTATGACACAAACACTGTCTGGTCAAGTCTTTCCTTGTGACCTGTTGCGGGGAGAAAACAAACTTGTTTACCATCTCATGTATACATAACAGGGTGTTAGAATGATTAAATTTTCTATGGCCCATGTATGCACACACAGGTTATCGAAAATTATATAATATCTCATCTGTCAACTGGCAAGGAAATACCCCATGTCCTCTCCCTACAAGGTCAGCTCTACTCAAGAAACTACCCACTCGGGTCTCTGTCTGGAAAGATGAGTTTTCTGAAGCCCATTCCTATTCTGTACAATGCATCCCGTGCTTCTTCAATGCCACTCTGTGTCTTGTCTAGTTTGTGATTTGATATATCAAAAACCTGAACACCATGTCACAGGACACTGCTAGACTCATGACATGGGAGTCCTCTTGCCCCTGCCCCTTCCACAGTGCTGGGATTACATGTGTGTCCTAATGTGCCCAGCTTTTGATGTGGATGCTAAAGGTCTGATCTCAGGTCCTCATGTCTGCATGGCAAGGACATGACTGTTGATCCATGTCCCTAGCCTCAAACTCATGGTGATAAATACTGCCTGATGTGAAATCCACCTTTAGTCCACTTCTGAGGGAATGGTTAGGTTTTCTTACTTACAACAGCACTGCTTTGCAACAGGTTTCAGGAACTTTTTTCCTTGCATGCCTTTTGAAAGACTGCTCCCCACTTTCTCCCCTCCACAGCCCTTGGCAATCACTAATTCATTTTCTGTTTCTTTGATTTGACCAGCTTTAGGGATCTTCTACAGTAGGATTCATCCTGCTGAGGCTGACTTGTTTCACTTAGCAGGTGTCTTTAGGGTTCTGTCCTCCAATCATGAACATGTGTGTGCACACCTCTTGAACATATGACACACACAATTTTTTAAGTGATTACAGTATGTTAATTATACAGTCATCATAGAGTATCCCCTTCAAGCCTTAACAAAGAAATGAGGAACTTGCAAGTGGCTTTCCTTTAGGATGGACTTCTGTGTAAGACCACCTGACCATACCAGCATGGAGTCACTCATGCTAAAATGGGCAGTTGCCGCTAAATCACTTTCCCAGAACTCAGGAAGAGAATAGCCATATCCTCCCACAGGCATGATAAGGAAGTCCCTCCCAGAAGTCACAGAAACTGCCAATCTCCTTATTTCTGTTATATTCAGGCTTTTCATGACCATAAATCCAACCTCTTTGATTATGTCTTAAGAACCAAGGGTGGGCTGGACAGGTGGCTAAGAACACTGCCTGCTCCTAGGTTCAAATCCTGGCATCGCCATGGCAGCTCACAAGTGTCTGTAATCCAACTCAAAGTGATTTCACACCATCATACAGACAAAATGCAGACAAAACACAAAGACACATAAAATAAAAACTAAATCATTTTAGAAAAAAAACAAGAAGAAAGAAACCAAGGGCTTTCTTGATTCTCGTATCTCCATAGCCAGCTGCAGTCTTTAACTTAGTTGTACTTTTGCAAGCAGGTTGTGCTCATGATCTGAATTTCCTGAACAGAAGCCGGTCACAAGAACAGCAGCACATGTTTTCCTGGGGTCCCTGACATGCGTGTAGCTAGAATCTGCATTTCCTGCTAGCAGTGTTCACTTGCTGGGTTCTGCCTTTGGTTCAGACCAGAAGAGAAGACAAAACATTTACTGCATGCAAGAAGAAAGAGCTGTGGAGGAAACAGAGCAGTGAGCAGGACCCCACAAAGGCCTCTCTGGGGTGGTAGCACCCATGTAAGTAGGGGAAGATGTGACATCCTGCAGTCAAGGGTTAGCTCCATTCCTGTTGCACATGGAGCCTGGAGCTGATGAATAGAGAGTCGGGCCTTGCTGGTCAGAACAAAAATTTATCCTCAAGAAGCCAGGAAGTAATAGAGTCTGAATGACCTCCAGCTGCTGTGTGGAGAATGGACCCTGAGGGGACTGGAAGGAAAGAAGGGAAACTAAAGTTAGAAACCTAGAGCAAGATTTGGCCAAATTGTTCTATAACGGGCCAGATAGTAAATATTTGGGGCTTTATGGGCCACAAAGACTGTTATAGCTATTTGATTCTGCCATTGTTGTGAGGACTATAAATAATGCGTACATGCTGAGTGTGGCTATGTTCAATAAAACTTTATTTATTAAAAAACAATGCCTAACCATCTTTGGCTCAAAAGCAAAATCAAAACCTAAAGTCTTTGATTCCTGGTCTAGGTTTTATATATTAAAATGCAAAATCACCTGCAATGAAGCTACTCAGATAAATGTGTTAGAGAAGCTTTTAGGGTCAGAGCCTGAGCCCTGGCAGCCTCCTAACAAGCCAGGTTACAGCACTCTTCTCAATAGACCAACTAACCTACCAATGAAAAGTTGAAAAAGGAAATCCAGTATGTCCACAATTGAGAATGGGAACAAAGAGATTCAGTTACAAACTGAATCTATCTGGGAGTCTTAACATGGGTTTAGAA
Source organism: Onychomys torridus (assembly GCF_903995425.1). Classification (NCBI taxonomy): domain Eukaryota; kingdom Metazoa; phylum Chordata; class Mammalia; order Rodentia; family Cricetidae; genus Onychomys; species Onychomys torridus. The sequence continues at coordinate 72,028,982 of NC_050456.1, read as the reverse complement.
TTCCATAGCAACCATGGGTGTGCATGGCTAACAGTCTCCAGTGGGGTGTGGTTCTGCCCATCAGTCTGGCATGAAGGTGGTCTGGAGTTGTTGGAAATATATGAGGTCATCCTGGAGACTAGCTTCTCTTCTGATTGGCACCAGGCTCAAGGCCTTCTTCTTCTACCAGCAAGAGTCGCTGGGAGAATTTCTTAGGGCTCCTTTTGCTTTAATACTTTGATACCCAAAGGGAGGGGGCACTCTATCCCCATAATTTCTTTATTCCTGCTAGCACAGTTACAGATAGATGGAGAACCATGTGCTATATTTATTTGGGTGTAAGGGGTGTTCATTTTCTAATGCTTTGATATGAACTTAGATTGCAGAAGCACATGAGTATATTCCTTCACAGAAAAATTAAGCAAACTCCAAATGAAGTCCCTTGGTGAGACCGAGGGATGAGAAGAGCCTCTTGCCATCCATGGTAACTGAGGGAGAAGAGGCATGCAGATGGGGCAGGCAGAGGATCTGATGATGAAATTGTAGTAGGGTTCTCAAAAAGGGAGTCATTGGACTGCTTACACAATGTGGGTGATCGCACAAAGGCTGGGTGCTCTCTGGAGGGATGGAGAACCCAGGGGCACTCAGTCTATGAGGTTGGATGTCTCAACAGTCCCAGTTTGATGGTGCTAGAGGCCAGAGGATTCCTGGAGAGTTGCTGGTCTTCACTCCATGTTGGAAGGCAGCAGGGTTCAGAGGGCAGAGAGGATGGCAGCAGGACAGCATCAAGGTAGATGCCCTCACCTGCAGGAGCAAAGGTGAGGAGGGAATACCAGACCATCTTGGAACTTGGCATGGAGAACACCATGGCCTACAAACCCACAGAGATCCACCATCCTCTACCTCCCAAATATTGAGATTACAGGCATGCCACCATGCCCACCATTTTCCTCAGACTATTTTATATCTCAGTCTCTGTCAGAAAGGGCCAGTCATGGTGGGAAAAGTTAGGTAATCATTCAGGGAATTCCTCCACAGCCCAACCTCCCAGAGATGCATCTGTAGCTAGAGATTTTTCTAGTCCTGGCCCATGATCAGGGCAAGTCTCTCTCACCAGCGAGTCCTGCAGCTGCTCAGACCCAACCAAGTAACCACAAAGAGACTTATGTTGCTTACAAACTGTATGGCCATGCCAGGCCTCTTGTTATCTAGTTCTTATATCTTAAATTAACACATCTCTACTAGTCTATAAGTTGCCACATGGCTCATGGCTTACCATTACCTTACATCTCGCTGTAGATGTACTGTCTTGTTCAATGAGAAAAACAGAGCCAATTGCAGAGTTAAAAGCCAAGAGGTCTGAGCAATAGTTAAGCACTATAAACCTTACCCTTCACTCCCGCTTCTGTCCTTCCCTCCTCAAGAGTCCTACTTCTGTGTGGTTTCCCTTTTTATAGACTTTCTGTTCTGCCTTCTCATTGGTTGTAAACACAACCACATGACCTCCAGGTCTTCTATGGTTGGTATTGAGATTAAAGGCGTGTGTCTCCATGCTGGCTGTATCCTTGAACACACAGAGATCCGCCTAGCTCTGCCTTCCAAGTGCTGGGATTAAAGGCATGCACCACCACCGCCCAGCTTCTGCTATGGCTTGCTCTGACCCCAAGGCCACTTTATTAACATAGAAATAAAATCACTTTTCACTACAAATAAAATATCACTCCATTTCCCCTTTTCTATTTTAATAAAAAGAAAAAAGGAAAAAAGTTATAACTAATATAAGAAAAACTATATACAAAAGTACAATAACTATATATCATATATACAAGCAATAAATACCTAAAAATGTCTCATCCATTCATATTTGACAAATTCAGAGAAAATAATTCCATTATCTATCCTATTTTGGTAAGTCCAAAATGTACCTGATTCACTTTCTACCCTAACATATTACTAAAAGAACTGTCTTTTAATGTCTTTCAAATTTATACACTTACACTTTTAGTGAGTTTCTTTTCTGAAATTCTTAACAAGGAAAACTATAACTATAACTAACTGATCTTCAACTCCCTCAGAGACTCAAGAAAGAAATAATACACCTAATAAAAAAATAATGTAAGCAGCTTCCAAAGAAAATGTGAGTTGACAGAAACAGCCAGCTGCCTGGACAGTCACCTGAGGTTTCTCTGCAGTATTGGGGCATCATCTTTAGCCTATAGGCTTAGTGTATTTGACAGACTCATTTGTGAACTAGGATATACACAAGGTCAACAGTTTGACCTCACATTTGGTGAGAGCAGTCCATGTACCAGAAACACCTGAATTCCACTAGTGTCATGTCATGATTCAGGATTTTAAATTCTGGAAATTGTTGGTGTTTTTTGAATTCTGCTGTCCATTCTTCTTGGCTGTGTGTGTGTGTGTGTGTGTGTGTGTGTGTGTGTGTGTGTGTGTGTCTTCATCTTGGCATCCCATTATTCTCCACATCCCTCTATTAAATGCCAGTCTACTATTGAGAAGGGTGAGCTTAGTTACTCTTCAAGAATAACTGTTTCAGCTGCTGTTCCACTGCACATCAGAAGCCATTGGCCCACTGCCTGTTCAGCTGCCTTCAAAGAAAGGGGCACAGTACCTTTTCCAGATTGCAAAGGCCACTCACTTCAGGAATGGTGCATATTGTCCTGGCCTCAGAAGCTGTCTTTTGTTAAAGCTACAACCACATTTGTTTTGGCAAGAATCGGTAGTCCTTTGTTTCATGTCCTGTCTGTCCTGTTTGTCAGCAGTTGATTCGAGGACACTTTGTTGTCCAGTGGCTAACTTTTGCCACAATGAAAGTTAATTCCATATGCAGTTTCTTCAATGCCCATATTTTCTCTGAAGTAGATTGGTACTGCCAGGAGTCGACATGCCTCATAGTCATAACAAAAAAGAAAATTTTTCTAAGTTAGTAAAACATTTTAAATGCCATATTCTGTAGATCTCTGAAGGGTTTGAAGATGACCTGTCTATCTAAAATATATCTGCTCAATCTTGAAATCACGCCTAATATGACTAAAAGTTTGATTGTAGTGTCTAACTACTAACTTCCATTTCTATGTATCCTAATAGTTGGTAATAATAACATTCAAGGATCAGCAAATTGCATTACATTGTTAAATGAATATCTTGAGTAAGATTAGAAATATATGTATGGGATATTCTAACAATCTCTCTCTATTTCTCTCTCTCTCTCTCTCTCTCTCTATATATATATATATATATAATATAAAAAATCCAATCCAATGTAAAGTATTTAAAACTAGTAATTGTCTTTTTCTTTCTTTTTCTTTTTCTTTTTTAAACAAAAACCTTAAATCGAATCTCTTTTGCTTAGCCCTTTTCCTAACCTTTAACAACAACTTGTAACCAACCCTCCTAAACAATGAAAATTATCCCAGACCCAAAACCCATTAAAAGACCAAAAATCCACCCACCCCACACCACATCTTTGGGAATGTGGGTGTCATATTCTTAAAATTGCTTACTGCTGGGTATGGGCGAAGGTATCTTTATTCTGAAAAGAAAATTTTTGGGTTAATTGTCAAATTCTAGGAAAGGTAACTATACCTTTGTTGTCCAGTTTGAGCATTATGACAAAGTTCAGGGTTTATCTCAAGTCCTTATTCAAGTAGTGTTTGAAACTGGATCATCTCAGCTAGCCATCTCAAAATTGCTCTGAGCAGTTTGTAGTTCAAAGCTGATCTGTAGATGATGTTTGTCAGCTTAGTGATATTATTATTGTCCACGTGGAATTATTGTTTTGGTGTCCCATCTTCTTCCTGGAGATTTCAGTTGATGTTAGTCCTGACCGTGATTTCCTGCAGAAAACTGGTAAGAGACTCGAACACAATGACATGTATAGGCAGCTAATTGAAGCCTTTTTTCTAAAATTAGTACTCTATATGACCATGATTATCTTAATGAAGTTTAAAGTGTGTGTATTAATCTTGTAAATTGTGATATAAAATTCATACTTTAAGAAAAGTTTAAAGAATCAGAATAGAATCAAATAATTAAGATTAGTAATAGAATAGTCCCTTAATTAATTTGGTTTTTCTCCTGTCCCATATCAGAAGATGGCTTTCTTCTGGCATGATACAGGGAGTTTGCATTTTCCTTTTAACAACATGCTTAAGTTTAAAGAAGGAGAGAGCCATTCTCCAATTCCAAAGTCAGCTTTAAATTTTAATTGAACTGGGACTGCAAGAAGACCGATACTGTTAAATTTTTTTTTTTAGCAAAGAGCTGATTTGTAACCTGCCTTTCCTTGTTTGTTGGCACCTGTATAAAATGTATGAACTCCAGATATGGGTTTTTCCCATACAATTTGAGGCAACATACAATCAGCTCTCTTTATAAGATCAATTCTGTTGCTTTTGGGATATTTGCTGTTAATTTCTCCCAAAAATTTACTGCAAGCTCTTTGCCAAGGTTCACCTTCTATCCATAATTTTTCAATGTTCTCTTTAGTTAAAGGTACAACAATTTCTGCTGTGTCTATTCCTGCTAATTGACAAAGTCTCAATCTTTCTTTCAAAATTAAGTCAGATTTTTTCCACATAAGTTTTAAGTGTTTTATTCAGTTTATTTGGTAAAAATATCCATTCCAATATAATATCTTCTCTCTGCATTAATATTCCTGTAGGAGAATGCCTAGAAGGTAAAATAACCAAAATGCTATCCACCTTTGGATCGACACTTTCCACGTGTCCTTCATGTACTTTCTTTTCTACCAAGGCCAATTCTTTCTCAGCTTCAGGTGATAATTCTCCTGGACTATTTAAGTCCTTGTCACCTTCTAAGGTTTTGAACAAATTATTCAGTTCATCATTTTTTACCCCAACAATAGTTTGTAGGTGAGAAATGTCTCCAAATAATCTTTGAAAGTCATTAAGGGTCTATAGGCGATCTCTCCTAATTTGCACCTTTTGATGTCTAATTTTTTGTAGCTCTATTTTATAACCTAAATAATTAATAGAATCTCCTCTTTGTATCTTTTCAGGAGCAATTTGTAATTCCCAGCAAGGCAAAATTTTCTTTACTTCTTCAAACAGTCTTTCTAAAGTATCTGCATTTGAGTCAGCTAGTAAAATATCATCCATATAATGATAAACTATAGATTTAGGAAATTTTTTTACGTATCACTTCCAATGGCTGTTGCACAAAATATTGGCACAGGGTTGGACTATTCAACATTCCCTGTGGGAGGACTCTCCATTGAAATCTTTTAACCGGTTGAGAATCATTGTAAGTAAGCACCGTGAAAGCGAATCTTTCTCTGTCTTTTTCTTGTAAGGGTATTGAAAAGAAACAGTCTTTTAAATCAATAACTATGAGAGGCCATCCTTTAGGTAACAGAGTAGGCAAAGGAATTCCAGACTGTAGACAGCCCATTGGCTGAATTACTTTTTTAATTGCTCTAAGGTCTGTTACCATTCTCCATTTACCAGATTTCTTTTTAATAACAAATACAGGAAAATTCCAAGGGCTGGTTGATTCTTCAATATGCTGAGCATTTAACTGTTCTTCTACCAGCTCTTCTAAAGCCTGGAATTTCTCTGTTGTTAAAGGCCACTGATGAACCCATACAGGCTTGTCTGTTAACCATTTTAAAGGTAGATCTCTTAGTGTCTTTGGAAGATCATCAGTTGTTGTGCCCTGTTCTTGTATAATATGGATGGCTGGTGACCACTCATTAGAATAATACCTTCTAATATTTCTCTCAGAAACATGTGCTAGTTTATGATTTGTTTCTGAGGTTGGAGGGATGTTAATCTGAGTAGTCCATTGTTGCAACAGGTCTCGACCCCATAGGTTTATAGCTATGTTAGCCACATATGGTTTTAATCTGCCTCTCTGTCCTTCTGGGCCTATACATTTGAGCCATCTTGCACTCTGTTTCACTTGAGATAATGTTCCAATTCCTAAATTTAAACATTTACCTCCTGAAGAGGCCAAGTTGGATGCCAAAATTTTGGTGCAATTATGGTCAGGTCAGCACCTGTGTCTACCAGACCAGACAACAAAACACCATTTATTTTTATTGTTTATTTTGGTCTTTGTTCATTTATAGAAGTTTGCCAAAAAAATTTCTTTATGGTTTCTCATGAATTTTCTGTTCTCTCTGTCTCAGCTGTTCCATTACTCCAAGTAGCCTGGTTTATTCCATAGGCATATGGTTATTTAATTGCTCTGAGCAGGAGTCTCCTCTAAGACTGCAGGAAAGGTCAGAACTGGATTCACTGTGGGGGCCTGGGTGAGGCCCCTCTGGGAGTTTCCTGAAGACGGAGGCAAAGTATTACCTTGTCTGTCCTTGGTTGATCTACATTCATTGGTCCAGTGTTTTCCCTTAACACACCTTCAACATACTCCAGAAGGAAGAGGCATTCTGTTGCCATAGTTCCTTGAAGAAAAATTGTTTCTAGAAATGTCCTGTTTACAGTCCCTTTTCAAATGTCCTTGCTTTCTACATCCAAAACATCTGACATTCCTCAAACCTCTTGAAATTGCTTCTCCTATCTACATATTATCATGATAATGAGCCTCAACTTTAACCGTGTCTCTAATCCAGTCCACCAAGGGTGCAGATCTTGCCTTTAATGGCCTGATTATTCTCTTGCATGCTGCATTTGCATTCTCAAAAGCCAAAGATTTGATTGTTATCTGGCTAGCTTCTCAATTCAGGACCATTCTATTTACTGCTGAAGCCAGTCTTTGTAAGAAATCTGTGAAAGATTCTTTTGGGCCTGGTATAACCTTTGTAAATGACTCAGTTTTCTTTCCTGGTTCCTCAACTCTGTCCCATGCATTCAAGGCTGCTATTCGACATAGAATTAGGATTTGGATATCATATAAACATTGTGTTTGTGCTGCAGCATATTGGCCTTCTCCAACGAGCTGATCCTGGAGGACATGTATACCTTTATCCCTACATTGTTTTGCTATGTTTTTAGCTTCCTCTTTGAACCACATTTGCCACTGGAGCTGTTGTCTGGGTTCCACAACAGCATGTGGCAGCTCCCGCCAGTCCTGTGGTATAATCCTATTATAAGCTGACCAGGAGTTTAACATTTGTCTTACATGGGGGAATGCATGCCATAAGATACTATTGCCTCCTTAAACCTTCATAAGTCTAACATTTCAACTGGAGTCCAAATATTTTGTACATTCACTTGACCAGGTAGCTGGATAAATTAAGTATGATTGTGTGAAAACAGGCTTTCTTTCTGTAACCTTATAATCCAATCCTGAAATAACTTCACTGTTAATTTCTTCTGTCTGAATCTGAATTTCTCTATAATTCATTTTAACAGGTTTAACAGGTTTTTCTAAAATTTTTATCCTGGCACTTAAATTGTCTATCTTTTAAATAGTAAAATAAAGATAAGAAGATTAATAATGTGCATAATTTGATCAACATTAATCTTCTCATATAGTTGTTCCATTGTCAGACTGCCTAAAATTTCAAACAAAGCCCAATGTTCTTCCAATGTACACATAAAACCCATTTTTTTAAATATGAGAAAAAATTTCACATTTAAATAGTTTCCTTTAAAATATCTGATATAATTGACTTACCAATTCTGCATAGAACAGTATAAATCCGAGGGAATTTCAAACCAGCTGCCTAGCGTCCAAGGTGGGAATTGAGAGAGAGAGAGAGAGAGAGAAAGCATAGCCACGTTCTGGCTAAAAGCTTGAATCCAACCACGTGTTCCCGCTTGAGCCGAGTCGAGCCTGGGCTCTGGCTTCCTTAAGCTCCCACCACGTGAGTTGGTGTTTTGGCTAAAAGCAGCCTATCTGCAGTTGCGTGTAGCTACTGCAATTGGCGGTAGCTCCCACAGGCCTGAGTTGTTTGTAGGACCAGATTTTTAAGCAAGTAACTCCAGCTGCAGTAATTGCTTGTAGCTAAGGTCTGTTAGGCCTAAGAACTAAGCCGAGCTAGGGAGCCGGGCCCACCCAGGAGGGAACCTGGACCCACTGCCAAGCCAAGCGGTTTTTTAATTCATTCTTGCCACATGGGCGCCAAATGTAGATGTAACCATCTTGTTCAATAAGAAACACAGAGCCAATTGCAGAGTTAAAAGCCAAGAGGTCTGAGCAATAGTTAAGCACTATAAACCTTACCCTTCACTGCTGCTCCTGTCCTTCCCTCCTCAAGAGTCCTACTTCTGTGTGGTTTCCCTTTTTATAGACTTTCTGTTCTGCCTTCTCATTGGTTGTAAACACAACCACATGACCTCCAGGTCTTCTATGGTTGGTATTGAGATTAAAGGCGTGTGTCTCCATGCTGGCTGTATCCTTGAACACACAGAAATGCGCCTGGCTCTGCCTTCCAAGTGCTGGGATTAAAGGCGTGCACCACAACCACCCAGCTTCTGCTATGGCTTGCTCTGACCCCAAGGAAACTTTATTAACATACAAATAAAATCACATTTCAGTACAAATGAAATATAACCATATCTTGCTTTTCATGGCGTCAGAGGCTGGCATCACCTCACTGCCTCAGCCATTCTCTTCCCAGAATTTACCTGTCTCCTTGTCCCGCCCATTCTTCCTGCCTGCCTATTGGCCAATCAGTGTTTTATTAATCAATCAGAGCAACATATTTAACATGCAGAACATCCTATAGCATGCATCTCTTAGTTGGTTACAGATCCAATCAATTGGCAACTGGAATCAGCCATGGCAGAAGAGACAGTTCCTCAGGGCCAGTATGTCTGTTGTTCATAGGGTGAAATTTTCACCAAGCTGAAGTAGATCCATGAGAGTAAAGATTTAAAGTAATCTCAGGGAGAGCAGGGCTGCATTGTGTGTCCCCCTGTTGGCTCTGGAGTCTCGAAATAATAGGATACAGACCCCCAAAGTCTCTTCAATCAGAAGCAAAGTTTATTCTATAAAATTAAATGTAAAATAAAATATAAAACACTGAGGGCACAAAAGATTATCAGCTAGCTGAGACCACAGCCAATGTTTAAATTCTCAGTCTGTGGCAATGGAGGTGTGTACTGGGACCCTTTTGCAGTATCAGACACAGGGTGATTGTTAGGAGTCAAGTAGGAACAACTATGAGAATTTAACTTTCGTTCCAGGCAGTGGTTGGCTATAAGGAATAAGGGGTTAAAGTTAACCCCTGGCTGTTGACAGAGGAGCTGCTGTAAAGCAGACAGCCATCGTTAGCAGTTAGACTTTAGAGCTGATGACTGTCAGTTCTCATCTCTTAAGCTTATTCATTTATATTTCTACATTCCTGGACCATTCATTCCCTCCTTGAGTTATAGCAAGAATCAAATCTTTGATTCTTCTAGGTCTAAATATAACCAGATTATGATCTTGAATGATTTGTATACAAAAATAATTTTAAGCCATATAATAATCTCTTCAGTTTTGTATAAAGAAGGTTAATGTCTTATCTTTGTAGAATCATTTTAGTAACTGGATCTATCAGTTGACAACCAGGGGCCCATTTTCTTGGTATATCAATGGGCATTATAGTTAGACAATTTGACCACCCTATGCCAGAAAGTTTTCCTTTGACTTGGCCTTTTTAGCCTGTTTTGGGAGCAGGGATGATGTAGCTCTTCTATAGCTGCTTCAAGTTGAATCTGGATGTAGTTGGTCAGGGCCCAGGAAGGCTAAAAGGGTAGTCAAAGGTAAGGAGGGAATTTAGGCAATGAGGCACTTATTACATTTGACCCAGCTGTAGAGACAGGGATCAGTCACATAGGCTCTGCTGGTCTGTGTCAGCTTTTAGCAAGTCCAGAGCAGTCAGCAAGTGAAGCTTGGAGGTATCTGTCAGCCAAGTGGAAACCTATTGAGGCAATTCTAAACTAGGAACAGAAGTTTAAATTTATGAACTTATTTGGAACTTTTAGACCCAAGTATTAGTAATTGGTAAGGGCAGGAGTCCCAAGACCAGGAGACTGAAATATATCATCCTTAAAAATAGACACATGTGGAAAATTTAAGCTGTACTTATCTGGAGTCCTGACCTCTGTGAAGTGTATGGATGCTAATTTTAAGACATTTTTAATCCTGTGACGCCTACATAAACAATCTTACAAAATGACGTAGAAGCTTTAGATACATTATTATTACCAATCTGTAGTGAAATCCATATCATAGACAAAGCAGGTAATGGGTATCTGCAAAATAGCAGAGGAGGACTCATAACTTTGAGTCCCAACAAGAACAACAGATCTTGGTTAAAAGCATGCTAGTCTTTCTTCTGTCCAGACAGCCAGGTATAAACTAGACAAACATTTTTGGCCTGAAGAAAAGCATTTTTAGTTTATATTTAGAAATATGTAGAGAATGACTAAAATAAATGTAAAATGTTGAGCTTGTGACTGAACAGCAAGTAGTCATTCCTCTAAAAGCTTATCAGGACTCTTTTAAATGTTTTAAATGTTAAGCTGTGAACTGTTGTATCAGAGAACAAAAGAACAATCTGACATATTATTTATAGTAGAATTCATTTATTTATAATTTTATAATTTGCATTTATATCTTAAATCACTTTTTGAGATTCTCCAAGCTTATAAGCTTTCATATCCTCAGACCCTTTTAGACCTATATTTAAACTTTATGATTTATTTAAACTTTTATGGCTTAGAACATTTTTGTTAAAATGAGCTAACAAGCTGACTATAGCCTTGATGAAGGATCTTGTTGTCTGATGCTGCCAAGATGACAAAATTATAGCTAGCCTAGCTGTCAGTACTATCAGAGATCTGAGAAGGATAAATTATATCTGATTGCATACCAAGAAGCTTCTAATTCTATAAAAAATGACAGAGATGCATCCAATATGCAGTTAGCCAAAGCCAGGTCTCCACAGTGTTGCAGGCAGAAATATCAGAACAGCATCAATCTTTAGCCACCAGGTATATAAGGAGTGTTTCTCCTGTAGAATAGAGACATTGAGAAGACTGGTCTTATTTTGTCTAGGCAAAAAGGGTGCAGTCAATTCTCTAGGGTCCTGTTGCTTGTCCACAGTCTGTGCCAGGTCCTGGAAGCAGGTGTTGCATTGGGGACTCTAGCCCTGTGGTCAGCATTACAATAATCCAGGCAGAGACATTGTCATGCCTGTATGTAATCTTCTTGGGAGACCTTGGGTCACTGCTAGGATCTGGGAGTCTGTCTGATATAATAAGCTGTGGTGGTATTGTTTTCCCCAAAATATTGTGCACTCTAATAAACATATCTGGGGTCAGAGACAGAACAGCCACAATATTAAACATAGATGATAGGCAGTGATAGCACTCTCCTTTAATCCTAGCATTCCCGAGGCAGAAATCCATCTGTTCAAGGATACAGCCAAGAATGGTGACACTGTAAGATCAGAGACGCAGAACAAGCCACAGGTACCTCATCTCACCAGTTCCTCAGCTGACTCTGTTTCCTCAGACTGGTAGCCTCTGTGTCCTCATCCAAATGGGTCTCAGCTGAACTGTTGCTTAAAAGCCTACAAGCTTAACCACTCTAGTTCCTCATCCTCACATCTTAAATACCTTTCTGCTTCCTGCAATCACTTCCTGGGATTAAGGGCTCTTGTTACCATGCCTGGCTATTTCCAGTATGGACTTGAACACACAGAGATCCAGATGGATCTCTGCCTCCCAAGTGATAGGATTTAAGGCGTGTGTGCCACCATTTTCTGGCTTCTGTGTTTCTATGTCTGTCTAATAAGTTTAATAGAATGCACAATATTTTGGAGAACACAATATCACCGCACAGTAGTGTCTCATACCTTTAATCCCAGTACTCAGGAGGCAGAGGCAGGTGGACCTCAGAATTTAAGGTCAGTCTCGTCTACAAACAGAATCTCAAAACATCCTGTTCTACACACAGAAAACCTGTCTCAAAAAAAGACACACATGTACACGCATACACACACACACACACACACACACACACACAGAGAGAGAAAGAGAGAGAGAGAGAGAGAGGGGAGGGAGGGAGGGAGGGAGGGAGACAGAGACATTGTGGGGGGGCTTCTCATGTAGTGCAGCCTGGCTTTGAACTCACGGCATAGACAACGATCATCTTAAACTTCTGATTCTCTGGCCTTCACATCTCAAGTGCTGTGGTTCTAGCATGTGCTCACACACCTGGTTTGACACCCTGATTATGAAATACTGAGGAATCAACTTAGAGCATTGTGTATGCTAAGTGAGCATGTTAGCAACCGAGCTCCAGGCCCAGCACTCTAAGGGCCTTTATGGAATCTCTCTATAAGGTTGTAGCTTATATCTGCTGAAGTCATCTTCTTGTGAATGTGTCAGACGAGATGCCCATCTTTCCTGTGGACCAGCTGAAGGAAGGACATGTCCACAGGACCTGGTCTCTGTCCTCTCTGCTGATCCCTTGATTATCTAGTGTCTTATGTACAAGGACACTTTCTCCTTCTGCTCTGCAGTGGATCAGTGTGCCACCTGCATTAACACTGTAGGTCATGGACCACACCCCTCCATCCATGTGATGCCACAGCTTCTCAGCCTATTCTCATCTCAGCTTCACCCAGCTCCCACACAGCCTGTCTTTTAGGCTTTCCCCAGGAACCTTGATGATGAAATGGAACTCCTCCCACTGTGGAAATGTCTAGAACATATGAAAAAATGTTCCTATAATGGTTGGGGGCCAGCGTTCGCTTTCTGTACTAAAACCTGGATAAGGACAGGCTAACCCAGCACAGCACCTTAGTAAAAACAGTAAAGTTTAATTAGTTAAAAACAATTTGGGGAATGGGGTTTAGTGTCACATCACTTCTAGGACCCAAGAAATGAACATGTGGGAGAAGCATACCAGATCATTCTGTCCATATCCCAAAATGCCTTCAAGCTACTGAGCACAGGGTGCTTTGCCCAGCACCAGGTCAACTTCTAGACAGTGTTGATAGCTCAGAGATCTGCAGGTCATGGAGTCCATTTGCATTGCTGCTCCAGAAGCACCTCTGTGTCAGAGAAACCTGAAATGCCTGCTTCACTGGGATCACAGGAGGGGGCTTCAAAGGGAGGAGAAGTCTTTAGAAGGACCACCTTTGAGGTCAGCATCAGAGGCAAAATAGGAGCAAGGAAGCCATAGCTGTACCCAGCAAGGGAGAAGGCTCAGGACGCAGACAGGCCAGGCTATGAGAAGCAGATCATCTGAAGCTCAGTCTTTACAGGGAAAGTCATATTTCCTAACTGGGAACCTGAGGAACAAGCAGAGGAGTAGATGCAGAAAACCTTCAGTGAGGGTCCAAGGGGCAGGGCTGAAGGGCTACCAAGACCTAGAGAAGACCAGGTGAGACTGCTTGGGGGTCCAGTGGGTCCTCTTGGGTGGATAACACAGGGTACTCAGTTGTGGTTAAACTTGAGAACCAAGTCACTAGGTTCTAGACTGATCACTGCCATCCCAGGGTACTGTGGCCTTCGGATCTGTATTCCAACACCCTGAGCCTGTTTTCTTGGCTGTGTGGAAGAACTCTGGACACATGGAACTGTTTCCAGGGCCGAGTGGTCAATCTGATTCAGTGAAATCCTATTCTTGCGGAGGGGGTCAGCTCACAGCACTTATATCCAAAGGAGGAGGGTGAAGGTTGGCCACTCAAGGAAAGTTCAGGGAGAGAGACCAGCACTGCCTTCCATTAAAGAGAGAAATCCTGTTGTGCCTGGCTTACGCATTGAAATGGTCAGTGTCTTCCAGCTTTAGGGTCAGTAGCTCCATGCTTCCAATCTGCAGGAGAGGGAGCAGTCATCAGGATCCTGGGAGACACATATCTAGCCAGCTCTAGGACAATGACCCACTCAGACTTGAGGCAACAGAAAGGGTTAAGGGGCAGAAGGGGACCTGGTCTGTGGATTCTGTAGTTAGAGGGAAGTATTTTTTCCATACCTGCCCCACTGAACAGAGTTCCCCCATGTGTGCACAGATGCACTCTCTTTCTCTCTCCCTTTCTGTCACCCTATGCTGTACTAATAGCCTCTTCCTTAAGCATGGATGTCAACAGCAAAAATATCTTCAAGAACTCCCTAAAACTGGCAAGATTCACTAGACTGGTCCCTGTCAGAGGAAGCAGAGCCAAGCCCCAAAGACTCTGAGACAAGAGAAGCAACCCTGAAGTAGAAGAAACCAGCCAGACTGCCTGGAAGGGTTTAGCCCAACTGAGGCACCTAGAAAGGACACTGTAACCTGCTGAGCTGCCTGCAGGCTGAGCAGTGTGCTCCAGGGTCTCAGCTTTTGTGAGATGTCTGTCACCCATGCTTCACTGGGCTTTGGTGATGCAGCTCTCTGAGTCATTTCTGCTCCTATAAGTGATCCCTCACCCAGATTCCTATAAGTAACCCCAATAAACTCAATGGTTCACCAAGATGGACTTTGCTGGTGTCTGTACTTTGGTCTGTTGTGGGTTCTCTCTCTGGGGTGGGTAGACTAGTGTGTTTAGTCTGTCTGGGAAAGTTTTGTCACACAACAGCCCTTCCCAGTCCTCCACTAGAAATGAACTCTGTTAGTGTAGTTGATGATTTGATTGAAGGAGAGACACGACCCTCCCTAAGGAGAGCGGATCCCACTCTTCATCTGCTATAGCGCTGGCAACTGTGGTCCCTATGCCACTCCTGAACAGCCCAATCAAGCTGGCCCTGAAGGTGTAGGGGTGGGAGATCTGATCCTGAGGACACTAAAGCAGAACTGTCCCTGCCCCTGCTCATTGCTGCAAGGGTTGAACTAGGCAGAGTGATGCTGGAGAGCTCAGCCTGGTAGTGAGGACAAGGAGAGGAGTGGGCTGACCGGCCCTTCGACTACCCAAGCCCAGAACAGGGTTATGGTTGGGCTACCCCAACATCAGCCTCATCTGTGATCTCCTGGAGGACCTGAAGAGACAAGTCCTGCAGACACAAAATGCAGGGATTTCCACAACCCTGGGCAACAGCAGAATAACCCAGAGGAGTTTCAGTCAGGGCCCAGTATCAATAGTGTAGCAGAAACCAGATCCATGGATCAGACCAAAGACTCCCTGCAATGAACACTTGAAGTAAAGATATGTGAATGAAAGTGTTTATTCACGACTCACTGTGTCCCACTACAGTTTCCACGATGAGACTGATTTTTTTGCCTTTTGTCTCTTTTTATTTGATTTTATTTTGGGAGTAAGTTTGCAAGGACAGAGTGGATACAAAGAGATGGGGAAATAAATGGGATGGAGATGCATTATGTAATAGACAAAGAATAAATAAAAGTGAGAGAGAAACAGAGAGAGAGAGAGAGAGAGAGAGAGAGAGAGAGAGAGAGAGAGAGAGAGAGAACACTGCCTTAGGGGAGAGACAGGATGAAAAGCATTTGCCATTTAACACCCCATTCAATCAGCTTTTACCATGAGGTACCAAACACTTACCTGGATATGGTCCACTAATTTCCAGAAGCTTGAGTCTGACCCCCTGTATGATACCAGAGAATATTTCTGCCATCTCTCAGGAAGACAGGTCACAGTATCGGAAAAGTGAGCCATGAGCACCCGGGTGGATATTGAAGACTCCCACAAGGTGACAGTCATAGAGGCTCCAATCTGAAGGAGTAGAGGGGAGAGGTGCATTAGGGACAGGTTCCATCAGCCATGGCTGGGTGCTGGCCTGGCTTTATTCCTGCAAAGGTCAGGGTCAGAGGCGTATGTTCCAACAGCCCTACCCACAGCCTTGTCCCCAACACCAAGTCTTCCCCAGGACCCTGATGTCTGCTGCTCTTCTGCCTGCTCTGACCAGTACTCCCTCCAGCATCCCTGCTCATCCCCAGTGCATCTCCCACACTGCAGCCACAGTCTCCAGCCACACAGCACCTTTCCTGGTACTGGGTTGTCCCTGTATCAATCATTTCCAGTGTGAGAGTGTGAGAGTGTGTGAGTGGGACAGAGAGTGTGAGAGTTGAGTGTGTGAGGATATGAGAAAGCATGAGAGAATATGAGATTGTGAATGTGTGTGAGGATGAGAGAGGGTGTGTAAGACTTGAGAATAGGCATGATATGAGAGTGTGTGTGTTGTGTGAGGAGTGAGTTGTGAGAGTGTGTGAGAGTTGAGGGTGAGAGTGAGTTGTGAGAGAGTGAGTATGAGGATGTGTGAAAGGAGGGTGTGAAAGCATGTGGGTGTGTGTGAGACAGTGAGAATGTGTGAATAGAGTACATATGATATGAATGTGAAAGTGTGTGTGTGTGTGTGTGTGTGTGTGTGTGTGTGTGATGCACATATGTGCCAGCCTGGAGAGGCCAAAGGAGAACTCAGTGTCTGCTCAGTCACTTTCTCCTCCAGCCTTGAAGCAGGGATTGTGTCGACCCCACAGTACTGAAGTCACAGGCAGCAAAGCCACAGGAGCTTTTCATGTGGCTGCTGGGATCCTGACTCAGGCTCCCAGGGCTCTGTCTTCCAGGGTTCTTTATTTGCTTATTAACCTGTGTGCTTGTTTGAGACAGGATCTCTGTGGAGACCTGGCTAGCCTGGAACTGGCTATATGGGCCAATGTGGCCTTGAACTTAGAGAGATGTGCCTGCTTCTTGTGTGTGTGTGTGTGTGTGTGTGTGTGTGTGTGTGTGTGTGTGTGTAACCTATTTCTTAGTATACTAACTGAGAAAGACAGAGACAGACAGACAGACAGACAGACAGATAGGAGGGAATGAAGGAAGAAGGGAAGGAGGAAAGAGAAGTTCAATGCTGGGCCTGGGATCCCAGCTGCTGCAACCTGGGATCCCAATCTACTCAGGAGGTTGAGGCAGGAGGATCACAAGTTCCTGCCTGAACCACACAGTGAGTTCAAGTGCCACTCCAGGGCACTTCCTGTGCTGTGTCCTTAGCAACAGCTCTGCCTGGGGACCTCAGCTTCACTCTTTGACAGCAGCCATCAGAGGAGCCCCGCCCCTTTTCAACTCAGCTGTCAGAAGCTCTTCTAATTGCACACCTGCCCCTCTATGCACACTTGGAGCCAATAGTGACTTCAACCTGAGATGGCGGGAGGCACGTGACTCTATGTGAATTTAATTGACGACACACTGTTTCCCATGGAAGCTGCCTCATTTACACCCTCACATACAGAACTCTTTTCTGGGTCTTTATTTTTTTTTTTAACTGAAAATATTTGGACCTAAGCCTTTCCATCCTTTATTTGGTATAGGTCTAAAGAAAAACACTTTTCAACTTGGTTTTTTTTTTTAATGGTGCAATAGGTGAATTACCCCTTGTTAGGTTTCAAACCTGGGACAAACTGAGGTCCATTATCATATCATGTCAGCACCAGATGAATGGGAAGAAAGAAAGAAAAAGGAAGGACATGACTGCTCCCAGGTATGGAGGAGGAGAAGGCTTATTGTACATAAAGGAAGAGCATAGGCAGAGACAGAGACATCTGGAGAGTCCAGAGTGACCATGACTGTGAGGCTGGCCATGTGAGGAGAGGAGAGAGGGGAGGAGAAGGAGAAGGAAGAGGAGAGGGGAGATGAGATGCCAACCAATGGAGTGATCTGAACTAAGAGACATAGCCAAAATGACTGACTTCTACAGGGGACAGAGGAGGCAGGGGTGGGGAGGGGGGAGGTGGAGGGAAGAGGAGCAGACCCTGGGCAAAAGATTTCAGGATAGAGAGCAGGATAAGGTGACCATACCTGGTAACAGGTAGAGATTGAGGGGTGCTGGGAGAACCTAGAGGCCAGCATCCACTTTGACATGTTAATGGACACCTCTGACATTTGTCCCAGGTATAAGACAGAACACCGCTCATGCTGGTACCCTGGAGGAACCCACTGTCTCCGCCATACCAACACAAGAGCTTTGCCCTCAAGTGACATCCCTGGTCCTTGGGGAGCAGTTTCCATGACTAGAAATGCTTTTGCAGCTTTACAGAGCACTTTAGCCTCCCAGGTTACATCCTGGTCTAAAGCCACAGCCCAGAGCAGTTTTCAGAGTGATTATCTATGTTGTCAGCAGATCCCGAAAGCCATGTGGATTTCCCCCAAGGCCCCAGTCAGTTTCCAGTTTAAGGACCCTTATCTGTTAAATGCTTCCCCAGGACATTCAAGTTTGGGGACAGCAACAGCAGGTGTGTCATTATGTGCAGAAGAATCAGAAGCTAGTGCTTTACATTCCCATCTGCTCCTTCCAAGTGTGTGCCTTATTTCTGACCTGGAGAACTCCTACTCATCCCACAAAGCTCAGCCTATCAACTATGCTATCTGTAAGCTTTCTTAGCATGCTCCTCTGACTGGGCCCTCTACTGGTAAGTCAGGCCTCACCACAAGGGCCCCTGCATCTGTGGATAAGCTCTTGCCTGTGGGACCTCCAAGCAGGGGCTCCTGTGGCCGATGCACCAGTGAGGACATGATTCAGTTCACAGACCAGTATCAGCTATTTTCTGACATGATGATTATATCACCCCAAGACACACACCATTGCCTATAAGGACAATGGTCAGGGTACAGCCTCCATGGAGCCCCCAAACTCACTGTGGAAGGAGAAAAATAGTAGGATCTAAGGTCCAGGGCTGCAACAGTCCAGATTCTGTTGCATTGATCAATATAGTAACCAGGAACTAAACAGCTCAGAGTGCTTGGTGGTGGCATCCCAGGAAAGGCAGCCATGGTGCAGAGCCCTTTGAGCTGGCAGCTTCCTTAAAATGCAGTCCTGCAGGGCAGGGTGGGGAACTCATCACAGGTTGAAGCAGGGGTGGGGAGAGTAAGGCCTGAGAAACCCAGTTCCTCTACAGCTGGGCCAGGAGCTCAACTCCCTGGAAACAGCTGCCTGGCTTCACCAGGTGCCCTGTGTCCTCAGGCTAGCCCTCTGCAGGGCTCTCTGTGTGCCCTGATCACCACCTCTCCACCAGGAACCTAGCTGACCTCCCTGGATCTGGGGCAGTGGCTCTCAGGATTCTGAATGCTTGGAATCATTTAATACAGTTTCGAAAGTTATGGAAATCCCTAGCCATAAAGTTATTTTTGTTGCTACTTCATAACTATAACTTTGCTACAATTGTCAATTGTAGTATAAATACTATAGGAGATAAAGGTTTGCAGGAGGGTCACAATCCACAGGTTGAGAACCGATGCCCAAGGGGGCACTCCAGGAAAGACACACCTGGGTTATTTTTCTTCTCCTGGAATACAAGCTCACACCACCTAGATGTTTGTGATCAAAATCATATAAACCATGATTGAGTCTCACAAGAGAAGCTGGGGCTTCTGGCTAGCCTGGTCCTTGACCCTGGTGTCTTAGTACCCATGGGGCCATGTCCTGAGCACATCCCCTCAGCTTTTCTGAGGAAAGTCATAAAGTACCCCCATGATGGCAGCACCCTGTGCCATGAACACCTGGTCAATATGTCCTTTTTCTTTTTGAAAACCAGCAGCAAAAATGTTTTTTTTCTCACCCCAGATCATGTGGAACACCTGTGCCATGTCAATCATCTCTGTCCCTCCTCCTCCCTCCCTCTCCTCCTTCCTTCCTCTCTTTTTCTCTCAGAAGTCTCCTGAAGCCCAAGTTGTCCTCAAACCCACTTTGTTGTTGAGGATGACTCTGAATTCCTGATCTTTCTGCCTCATCTTCTCTAGTTTTGGGATTCCATAGGTTCTTACAGTTTTATGTTAAAGATCCAACCCAAAGCTTTATACATGCTAGGCCAAGATTCTACCAAGGATTTCCACCCCTAGCCCCATGTCAAGCATTTCCTGGCTAGTTTTATGTCAATTGACACAGGCTAGAATCATCTGAAAGGAGAGAGCCTCAATTAAGAAAATGACTTCCTAAGATTGGGCTGAGGGCAAGTTTGTAGGGCATTTTCTTAATTAGTGATTAATGGGGGAAGACCCGGGAAATTTAAGGTGGGGTCAGCCCTGAGTTATGGTCCCGGGTTTATAAGAAAGTTTATCTAGCAAGCCAGGAGATGAGGCCAGTAAGCAGCACCCCTCTATAGCCTCTGCACCAGCTCCTGCCTCCAGGTTCTGGCCATGTTTGAGTTCCTGGCCTGACTTTCTTCAGTAATGCAATATAATGTGGAAGTGTAAGCCAAACAGACCCTCCCCAACTTGCCTTTGATCATGGTGTTTCCTTGTAGCAATAGTGACCCTAAGATTCTAGGGTCTTTAGACTAGAGCCTGCAGATCCCATTTCACAGATGAAGAAACTGAGGCATGAATGGCATGGCCTGAGTGACGTGGTTGGCAGTAGATCCTTGTGACTCACCTATTCTTGGCTCTGACAGTTTGCTGACAATCTTAGCTGAGTCCCTAGAGTTTCTGGGGGACCAAGTGGAGGCTCAGAATGTCTCCTTACATCGAAGCGATGTGTTCAGAAGTTGGCCTTTTGTTCTCCAGCTAGTCTTTGTCCACATCATGGCTGACAGTGCTGATATATCCTGGGCAGGAGTAAGGATAGGCAGGACTGGTATGCAGAAAAAAGAAGTAGAAAGAGAGGGGGGCTGGAGAATTGGCTCAGAGGTTAAGAACACTGACTGCTCTTCCAGAGGTTCTGAGTTCAATTCCCAGCAACCACATGGTAGCTCACAAACATCTGTAATGAGATCTGGTACCCTCTTCTGTATACATCATAAATTAATAATTTTTTTTAAAAAAGAAACAGAAGGAGATCTATGAGAAATGAAGAAGGAATGAGAGAGGAAGGAGAACTTCAGAGACCAGCCACCCAGCTACACAGCCAGACATGGAGTAAGAAGGAAAGAAAGACATACAGACATAGAAAAAGGTAAAAGCCCAGAGGCACAAGGTAGATGAGTAAGTTAAGAAAAGCTGCCTGGACACAAGCCTAGCTAGGGAATGGCGCTTATACTTAAGCCTCTATATGTGATTTATTTGGGAGCTGGCTAGTGGCCCTGTTTCCACAAAAGAGTAAAAATCAACATCTAGTTAGTTTCTAGTGATATGAATGAAAATGTTCCCCATAGCCTCACCTATTGGAACATCAATGACGAAAAGGTGGCACTTTTGGGGGACGGTGAGGAAGAGTGGCCTTGATGGAGGAAGCAGAAACTGGGGACAGGGGCTGAGAGTTGAAACCTCATCACTTCCAGTTCTCTTTCTTGGCATCATGCTTGCCTTTGAAGAGGTGAGTTCTCACCGTCCTGCTCCTATGCCATGCTTCCCTGCCATGATGGATTTTATCCCTCTGTAACCATAAGACCCAGTAAACTCTTCCTCTTGGAAGTTGCCTTGGTCATAGAGTTTCACCATAGCAACAGGAAAGTAACTAATACATCCAGATATCCTGCTAGCTTCATGCTATTCCTAAAGCAAAGGCCTCACCGCTGTGCAGTGTTTTCACTTCCATGGTGAACCTGGAATCATGCATACCCATGTCTACCTCTGGCCTCTATTTCTGTCTCAGGCAATCATTTTTGAGATGAAGTTTAACTCTGTAACAACTATAGCTTTAAAATGGGTCTTGACAACTTACAGTGTTACCCACCTCCTCAAGATTTGCTATTCTTCTAGATCACCTACTGACATGTTCAAATTTACCTGTCAACTTAGAGTTCACATGAAGTCGGTGGACTTTGGGTAAATAAGATTGGTTTCCTTAATGTGATCCAATCAGTAGAAGGATCTCAACAACACAAAAAGGCTGTCTTTAGGCTGGGGAGATGGCTCAGCCAGTAAAGGTGTTTGCCACTCATCATGAAGACTCCAGTTAGATACCTGGATCCCACATGATAGAAGGAGAAGACCAACTCCCACAGGTTGAAACCAAGGGCAGTAACTGTGCTCTGTGTATTGGTTTAGCCATGGGTGCCAAGGGAGAGGACAGACTTGAAGTGTCCAGGCTGGGGGAGCCTGACTGTGGTAAACAGGAGGTAAGTTCTGTTCTGTTCTTGCTCTGCAGAATGATGAAAAATTCTAGGAGCTCTCGGGCCAGGAAGATGTCCCTTGGGGCCTGCTATGACTCCCAAAGAGCTGGATGCATATGAGCTGCCTTTAATGCGGCAACTCTACCCAGGGGAAAAGAACCAAGGCAGTGACTCCATCCTCTGGGAGATAGTGTGCCACATCAAGGCAAGCACAACTTACCCCAGGGATTGAGTGTGTGGAGTAATCTCAAGTGGTGCTGCTCTCCCCCTGGGGCTGGCCTGGGCAAGCTCTATATCCCTCCATCCTAGCACTGGGAGCTAAGCTAATGGAAAGGGAACTAACTGCAGGTGTGGTTTTGTTTTTGCTTTAAAAAAATAAAAGTGGGTTAGAGAGATAGAAATTGCCATCTTCTAATTTTTTTAATTTTTTTTTAATTTTTATTTTCTGGAGCTGAGGACCAAACCCAGGGTCTTGTGCTTCCTAGGCAAGCACTATACCACTGAGCTAAATCCTCAACCCAAAATGGCCATCTTCTAAGGTCTCAACCAAACTTCTGGGCATAAGGAGCCCCTGATGAAATCACTGACAGAGACCAGGGGAGAGGGCTGGTCCCCCTCCCCACTCAGGTCCCATTGCTGCCCCATGCTAAAGAAAGCTGAGTCAGAGTGGAAGGAGAATTCTCAGCGCTGGGGCTGATCACTCTTGTCTCTCTCCTTCCCCATCCTCAGTTCAATGACATAGAGGACATGTTACTTCAAAAGATGGAGTCAGAAGAATATCATCTGTAACATGGTGAGCACACCAGGGCTCCATCAGGAAGGAGTGCCATTTTCTGTGAAATCCATGACAACCCCTCCCCAGCAGCTGCCCTCAGAGATGTCTAGGGTGGGACAGCCTTCCCACAAGTGTCCATGTCACTTCCTTTACCACCTTAAGAGCTCCACTACAACCAGGTTCACAGGGCCCCATAGGTCAACATTGTTCATGATCAGTTGTCTATCAAGAGAGGGCTGCTGGGCATCCCACCAGCTCAGCCAGGGAGCCAGAGATGTTATGTTGAATCACTGGGTGACTGGTACAGAGGCAAGGTGCTCCACCTTTTCTCACCCACTTCTCCTCACATGTTGGTGTTCTCTCTGGTATAAGATATGAGGCTCAGCATCAGGAGCCAACTGAGCGGCTCCCCAGCAGCCCCAAGCCTGGCCCTCCTCTGTGTCTCTGACCCTGCCTTCTCATCTTTCCCCAGGACGTGCAGCTCCTGTCTCCCTTGCCTCCCCCAGGCCAAAGGAGAGAAGCTTGTGCTCATATTCACTTTGCTGGTCCCCTCTTCTTCTCCACACTGGGCTCCAGGAAGAAACACTAGCCAGAGGATGCCCCTGCCCATGCTCTGTATTCCTCTCAGCTACCTTGGTTGGCCCTCAGCTCTACTGCCTCCCTGGCAATTGACACCTGAGAAGAGCCTGGTTCTTACCCTCTCCTCTCTGTGCCCAGTGGTTGCTGAGCCCCTGGGCCTCTCAGCTGACTAACTTCTCAGCCTTTCTCCTTGACCCTAGGTGAAACCAATGTCTGCCTTTTGAACTTGCCCACTCCTTCATTGATCCCTTAGCTACACTTTTATTGTGAGGGGCAAGGCCTAGTCACTTGACTCTGACAGGACCCAGGTATGCCAAACTCAAGGTGTTGTGCCTGTACCCACTTAACCTGTCAACCCCCACTTACCCAACAAACTTAGGCTTGGTTGCAAAGCAGTATTAGGCCTGAGAGCTTCATTCCTATCCTCAGATCCCAGGTGCTTGCAGCCAGGGATTGCACACCTGGGGCCTGTGGTCCTCGCTAAAGTAGGAAGCCAGGTAATTGAGCTAGTTTAATGATCCCTCAGACTGTCTATTTGTGGGATCCCTCCCTTCACAAGTACCCAATATCTTGATGTTCAGATGCTCATTTAATGTAAATACTGTGTGTTCCTGATTAAATATGTTACTTAACCTGTGCTGAACTGCTTCCACCCTGGCCTGGAGGCTAGTTCATAAGGGAAAAACCAAGGTTAACCAGTAAGACTGCTGAAAGGGAGTGTCTGGGGATTTCATGTGCTTCTACTTTGGAGATAAGGCTGGACTTTGCAAGTTTTACACAGTTCACTTCTCAAACCCCGGTGCTTTCAGAGTTCTGATTTGAAACCATTAGAGGCAACAACCGTGAAACATCCTTGTTGGGCAGGCCTGGTCCCCTGGTCCCCTTGGTATCCTCCGAGCTTCTCCCTGAATACCTTCTGAATGCCTTCAGCTCCAGATGCCCTGCTGACTCCTGGAAGGCACCACGTGTGCCATTCCATGTGTGGATCCTGTTCTCAGTCCCAGGAGGTCTCCCCCTTATAGGAAACTGCCTCCCATCACTCCAGTCCAACTGACGTCCTCTATACATCCATGGCCTGCAGTCACACCCTAACTCATCATGTACCCTGTCAACTGGTTTTCATGACCTGCTGGTCCTCATGCCTTGTGAGTAGATCCTCAGAATAGCAGGGACACCACACAGAGAAAGGACTTAGTGCCCCCCCCTGCCACGCTCCCCAGCTCCGAATGACTTTAGTCCACGGGGCTGTCCTCAGATGCAGTTAGGTAAGGAAAGTGACCTGCTCTGAGCATCCCACAAGAGAGTTGTGTAAGAAATCCACTTCTGCTCACTGCAGTCTCTCTTCCCTCTCACCTACACTGGGT
Organism: Onychomys torridus; assembly: GCF_903995425.1. NCBI lineage: Eukaryota > Metazoa > Chordata > Mammalia > Rodentia > Cricetidae > Onychomys > Onychomys torridus. The sequence goes on along the minus strand of NC_050456.1, from coordinate 72,004,436 downwards.
GGATTCAAAGCATGGCCACCTGAGGTCATGAATTTGATTGTCAGCTTGATGGGATCTGAGTCACCCAGGAGACAGGCTGTAGCAGGGTTCTCTAAAGGATTACTGGAACTGATCGAATGAACGCAGACACATATAATGTATAAATAGAAAGGTGTCATTAGAATGACTTACAGGCTGTTGTCCAGGTGGGAACAGGAGAGGAGCAGTCCTTTGCAGGACTCTTGTGTTGGACAGCATCTGGCTGCCATGAAGTGCACTGCGTGCTGTGGCTGTAGCAGCCGGCAAAACAAGGGCTATGAACATGCAGGTCCAGCTCTGAAGGATAAGTTTAGAAATCCAACCCCGAAGAAAGTAGAAGAGGGTGATGTAAGAGCAAATGATTCTTGTGTGAAGGTGGCTTCACAGACATGTATGTGTGCTGGGCATGCACCTGTGTGTGTGTGTTCCAGTTCATGAGGGCAGAGGTCAACTTCAGTGTCTTCCTCTGTCCTTTCCACGTTCCTTTCTGAGACAGGGTCTCTTGCTGAACCTGAAAATCACTGATTATCTAGACTAGTATGCCAGGATGCCCCAGGAGAGGTAAGCAAACACAGGCACAACCCAGGAACCCAAGGTACACTTAGATGTCCCTTCCTGGTAGAGCAACATCTAGCACCTCCACACCTGTGAGTAATTTGTGGTCAGGAACTTCTGGCATGATGAATAAGGTCTACCCAACCCAGTGTATGACACAAACACTGTCAGGTCAAGTCTGTCCTTGTGACCTGTTAGGTGGGGGGAAAACAAACTTATTTACATCTCGTATATGCATGATATACATATGCTTAAAAATTATGTATGGCCCCATGCATACAAACACAGGTCATCTAAAATTATATAATATCTCATCTGTCAACTGGCAAGGAATCACCCAATGCCCCCACCTCACATGGTCAGCTCTACTTAAGAAACTACAACTCAGACCTCTGGAAAGATGAGTTTTCTGAAGGCCATTCCTATTGTGTACAATGTATCCTGTGCTTCTTCAGTGCCACTCTGTGTCTTCTCCAGTTTGCCATTTCAGATATCACAGGACACCCAGAGACTCATGACATGGGGATCCCCTTGCCGCTGCCTCTTCCACAGTGCTGGGATTACACATGCGTCCTAATGTACCCAGCTCTTGATATGGATGCTGAAGGTCTGATCTCAGGTCCTCGTGTCTGCGTGGCAAGGACCTGACTAATTGATCCATCTCCCCAGCTCCAAACTCATGGTGATAAATACTGCCTGACATGAAATCCACCTTTAGTCCACTTCTGAGGGAATGGTAAGATTTTCTTAATTTATGAGCACTGCTTTGCAGCAGGTTTCAGGAACTTTTTCCCTGCATGCCTTTTGAATGGCTGCTCCCCACTTCCTGTCTTCCACAGCCCCTGTCAATCACTAATTCATTTTCTGGTCCTAAGATTTGCACAGCTTTAGGGATCTTCTACAAATAGAGTCAAGCAGGATTCATCCTGCTGTGACTGACTTGTTTCACTTAGCACGGTGTCTTTAGGGTTCTGTCCTCCAATCACAAACATGTGTGTGCACACCTCCTTTTCATATACTGCCCACAATCTTTTAAAGTGACTACAGTATGCTAACTGTACAGTCATCATAGAGTATCTCCTTCAAGCCTTAACAAAGAAATGAGAAACTTTCAAGTGGCTTTCCTTTAGGATAGGCTCCTCTGGAAGACCAGCTGACCACACCAGCATGGAATCACTCAGGCTAAAGCGGCCAGCTGCAGCTAAATTGTTTTCCAAGAAGTCAAGAAAGAGAAGACCCAAATCTTCACACAGGCGTGATGAGGAAGTTCCTCCCAGAAGTCACTGAAACTGCCAATCTCCTTGTTTCTGTTATATTCAGGCTTTTCAGGACCATAAGTCCAACCTCTTTGATTATGTCTTAAGAACCAAGGGTGGGCTGGACAGGTGGCTAAGAACACTGCCTGCTCTTCCAGAACCGGGGATCAATTCCTGGCACCCTCATGGCAGCACACAAGTGTCTGTAATCCAGTTCAAAGTGATTTTACACCCTCATACAAACATAAATGCAGGTAAAACACCAAAACACGTAAACAATTAAATCATAAAAAAAAAAAAAGGACCAAGGGTTTCTCTGATTCTAGAACCACCAAATCCAATTGCAGTCTTTAACTCTGTTGTAATTTTAGAAGTGAGGTGCACATATTACCCCAATTTCCTCTTGAGAAGTAGACCCTGAGACCAGGAACAGTTATTTGCCCCTTCATCCCTAAGGACCTGGCCTAGGAGTGGCTAGAATCTGCATTTCTGGCTACCAGTATTACTTGCTGGGTTCTGCCTCTGGTTCAGAACCAGAAGAGAAGACAAAACATTTACTGCATGCAAAAAGAAAGAGCTGTGGAGGAAACAGAGCAGTGAGCAGGACCCCATGAAGGCCTCTCTGGGGTGGTAGCACCCATGTAAGTAGAGGGAGATGTGACATCCTGCAGCCAAGAGTCAGCCCCATGCCTGGAAGACACAGAGCCTGGAGAGGGTGAATACATTAGAGTCATTCCTATTGGTCAGAACAAAAATTTATGCTAAGAGCCTCAAGAAGCCAGGAAGTAATAGAGTCTGAATGACCTCCAGCTGCTGTGTGGAGAATGGACCCTGAGGGGACAAGAATAAGAGAAGAGAAACTAATTAAAGTTAGAAAGCTAAAGCAAGAATTGGCAAAAAAAAATTTTTTTTAATTATAAAGGGCCAGATAATAAATATTTGGGGTTTTATGGTCCATAAAGTGTCTGTTGTAACTATTTGATTCTGCCACTGTTGTGAGGACCATAAATAATACATACATGCTGAGTATGGCTATGTTCAATAAAACTTTATTTGTAAAAAACAATGCCTGACCATATTTGGCCGATAAGCTACAGTCTTTGATTCCTGGTGTAGGTATTATATATGAAGGTACAAAATTACCTACAAGGAAGGTATGCAGGTAAATGTGTTAGAGAAGCTTTTAGGGTCAGAGCCTGAGCCCTGGCAGCCTCCACACAATCCAGGTTCCATCATCCTTCTCAATAGACCAATTTATACTGAATAATGAAAAGCCAAAAAAGGAAATCCAGTATGTCCACAATTGAGAATAGGAACAAAAAGATTCAGTGACAACCTGAATCTATCTGGGAGTCCTAACACAGAATTAAGAATTCCATAGCGACCATGGGTGTGCATGGCTAACAGTCTCTGGTAGGGTGTGATCCTGCCCATCAGTGTGGTCAGAAGGTGGTATGAAGTTGTTGGAAATGTATGAAATCATCCTGGAGACTAGCTTCTCTTCTGGTTGACACCAGGCTCCTGGCCTTCTCCTCCTACCAGCAAGAGATTGCTATGGAAATGCCAATTCCTTAGGGCTCCTTTTGCTTTAATACATTGATACCCAAAGGAAGGGGGCACTGTATCCTCAGAATGTCTTTATTTCTGCTAGCATGGTTACAAATGGATGGAGAACCATGTGCTATATTTATTTGAGTGTAAGAGGTGTTCATTTTCAAATGCTTTGATATCAGCTTAGATTGCAGAAGCACATGAGTACATTCCTTCACAGAAAAATCAAGCAAACTCCAAATGAAGTTCCTTTGGTGAGACCGAGGGATGAGAAGAGACTCTTGCCATCCATGGTAACTGAGGGAGAAGAGGCATGCAGATGGAGCAGGCAGAGGATCTGATGAGGAAATAGTAGTAGGGTTCTCAAACAGGGAGTCATTGGACTGCTTACACAATGTGGGTGATCACACAAAGGCTGGGTGCTCTCTGGAGGGATGGAGAACCCAGGGGCACTCAGTCTATGAGATTGGATGTCACAACAGTCCCAGTGTGATGGTGCTAGAGGCCAGAGGATTCCTGGAGAACTGCTGGTCTTCATTCCATGTTGGAAGGCTGAACTGCAGGGTTCAGAGGGCAGAGAGGATGGCAGCAGGACGGCATCAAGGTAGATGCCCTCACCTGCAAGGAGCAAAGGTGAGCAGGGAAAACCAGCGGTGCTTCCCCTCAGACACTAAGCACTGAACTGCATCTTTAGACTAGAGACTGCAGACCCCATTTCACAGATGAAGAAACTGAGGCATGAATGGCATGGCCTGAGTGAGGTGGGTGGCAGCAGAAACCTATGATTCACCTATTCTTGGATCTGACACTTTGCTGCCAATCTAGGCTGAGTCCCTAGAGTGGCTGGGGGCCCAGGTGGAGGCTCAGAATGTCTCCCTGAAGGGAAAGGATGAGCCTTTGTCCTCTAGCTAGTCTTTGTCCAAATCATGGCTGACAGAAGCTAATATACCCTGACCAACTTGTCCCTCTCTGCTCCCTGGCATGATTTTGAGATGCAGCCTTCTCTCCATGGTGCTTCTCTTACCAGGGATGAGCTCTGCCCAGCAATTCTGTCCTCTCCCAGCAGAGGGAGCCCTTCCCAAGCCCCAGGTAGTAAGCACAGGTGCATCAAGAAGGGTGGGGGTGATTCCAGACCACAGACAGGGGTGCTGTGCTGGCCTTGGAGACTGAAGGAAGGGCACTGTGCTGTTGGCACACCTTGCTCAGCCACTCCAGGGGACTGGGCCAAACAACAGGCAGACATGAGGTTGAGAGTCTAAAGCAACAGGGCATGGTTGGACCTGAGACTGAGCAAGCATCCACAAATTAAGATGCAGAGAAGGAACTCAAGGTGTTTAGAGACCATGCAAGGATGGGCTGTCATCAGGCTCCTGTGACAAAGGCTCAGACAGTGACCTCGTGCTCAGGGTAAGGAAACGCTTCTTAAAGCAGGAGGGCCAAGGTCAGCTTGTGAATGCAGGAGTGATGTGGACACTCCTGAGGAACAGACACACTGACAAGGACGACTATCTACTGCCTGGGGAAGGACTGGCTGAAGACAGGCTGGGCAACACTGCAGATGAGACCGTCCCATCCATCTGCTGTTTCAGGAACCAGCCAAGCCTGCAGGAAGATGAAACACAACTCAGCCTGACCACAGAACCCACAGGAGGACTTGGCACTTTTTCCTTTTAGGGGCACTAAAGATGTGCTTTGTTTAGAGCATCTTATCACCACTAGTTGTTGGGGAATGTTATTTTAAGGTGTGTTACTTCTGTTTATGTTGCATTTTTTCAACTTTGTGAAGCTGCCTTACTTTTCCTGTATAAAACACCTGATGGTCAAATAAAGACCTGAACAGTCAATGGTGAGGCAGGAGAAAGGATAGGCAGGGCTGGCAGGCAGAGAGAAGAAATAGAAGGAGAAATCTGGGAGAAAGGAAGAAGGAATGGGAGAGGAAGGAGGAGGACTTCAGGTGCCAACCACCCAGCTACACAGCCAGACAAGGAGTAAGAAGGAAAGAAAGGCACACAGACATAGAGAAACATAAAAGTTCAGAGGCAAAAGATAGATGGGTTAAATTAAGAAAAGTTGGCTGGAAACAAGCCAAGCTAAGGCTGGACATTTATACTTAAGAATAATTCTCATGTGTGATTTATTTGGGAGCTGGGTTGCAGGCCCCCCAAAAGAGTTAAAACCAACAACATCTACTTGAGTTTCTAGTGGTTTAAATAAGAATGTCCCCCATGGGCTCAAATATTTGAACATTCAGTCCTAAGAAGGAGGCACAATTTGGGGAGGGTTAGGCAGTGTGGCCTTTCTGGAGGAGGCATTCACTGGGGACAGGCGCTGAGAGTTGATACCTCATCACCTCCAGTTCTCTGCCTTTGCTTCATGCTTGCTGTTGAAGACATGAGTTCTCACCTTCCTGTTCCTACACCATGCTCCTTGCAATAATGGACTCATTCTTCAAACCATAAGCCACAAATAAACTTTTTTTTTAAAGTTGCCTTGGTCATGGTGTATTTTCACAGCAATAGAGAAACAACTAATATAGTAAACATAGAAATATTTTTTTCTGGTTCTCTTTCTAGAGAACTGGGGTGACTTATTTAACCACTATGTTCTGTTGCTTGGGGACAGATGCCTCTGCATCATCAGTGATTCCTAGCTCATCCTTTTCTCTCCTTTGATGAATCCAATTGCATGGATGTAATCCCATTAAGCTGTGCACTGAGATAAGGTGATTTCCTTTTTGTTTTTGTTATTGTTGTTATGTTTTTCCCCTTTAAGCTTACATTCTGATATTTGCTATTAGTTTATATTTCTGATTACTAACTCTGGCATTTTGTCTAATCTGCTCTTTAACTGGACAATTGATTTAACTGTAAATATCACATCCATTAGTTTGATGCACTTCAAGAATTTTTATTTTACAGGAATGAGTGTATTGCTTCAATGTAAGTGTCCCATATGCATGCAGAGACCACAGAAGCCAGAAAGGACATCAGATCTCCTGAAACTGGAATTATATACAGTTGTGAGCTGCCACATAGGTGCTGAGAACCAAAGCCTGGTCCACTGAAAGAGCAGCTAGTGCTCTTAATTGCTGAGCCATCTGTCCATCACACCCTTTTTATTTTGTATTCTTGAGACAGAGTTTCACTATAAAACCCAGACTGTTCTCAGACTCTCTATCCACCTGCCTGAGCTTCCCACTTCAGCTGGGAACTACAATTGTCTGTCTCCATACACATACTAGTCATGCTTGTGATGACCACTGAGGCCTCAGCTCATCTGTGGGTCTGCTTCTATTGCCTGCTTTTCCCCTAGGCTTTCAGACCACTGATGTTTTCTTCTGGTGTAATTTTAGGTCATTGAATATAAACAACAGTTAAGGCACTCTAGAGAATGCCCCTCCCCATACGTACACGCACACAACTATAATTAACCCTTTCCTCTGTTAGGCAGATGGTGAGTCTTTGAACAGCTCTAATAAGAACTTAGCTACATTAAGGTCAGACGAAAGCTGATAAATCAGTGTGAGCTCTCTGGTTTGTCCTGGCCTCAGGTGCCCTGATAAATCAGTGTGTGCTCTCTGGTTTGTCCTGGCCTCAGGTGCCGCAGCCTTGCTCATCCTGAGGCACTTGGAGTTGTAAAGTGACCTTGGCATGTTTGACACCCCTCAGGTTTCTGTATTATTCCACCTCCATCAGGATTCAGGAAGAGTCTCAGGGGAAGCCTACTGCACCCAGCTACTGATGATGTCAGGACTCGCCACCCTTCAGAGCTTTCTGTTCCTACCACATGGCTCCCAGACACTGTCCCACACCCCAGGAGTCTTTATCTTCCCCAGAAAGCATGGGAAACTCCACTCTGCCCTCTAAGCACCTGTCTAGCCTCTGACCTTCCTCAGCTACCTTCTGCTACATGGGTTCCCAAGTGGCATCTTTTTGACAGTCTAGGAAATGAGGGACATGGAGTTCTGTCACATTATAGAAGGGACCTTCCAGATCCAGCAAAATCTCAAGTCTCTGGGTTGGGCTAAGAACCACCAGATGATTAAATGGAAGTGTGCCTGCCATGTGCACTAATGTTGTAACCTAAATATGTGGAAATATTCTGAGATCTTGGGTGATGCAATCTTCTTATAGATGAAACACAAAGCAACAGACACATGAAAAGCCTGGATAATTTTGAAACGCCCAGAAGTACAACTTTTATGCTAACATTAAAAAATGAACTTAAGTAAAGAAACATTCCAGTAATAATTAGCATGCCACTTACTCCCAGCATATGTAAAGAGCTCCCATCAATCAAAAACTAATAGAAACACACATAGAAAATTAGGAAGGGCTATAATTAACTCATAGAAAAGGAAATGTACATGACAGGTTGTGAATAGACACCCAACCTCACATGTTCAAAAAAAGACAAAGTTTTGAAATGAGAAAACATTGTTTTTAATCTGCAAATTAGTCAAATCCCCAGCCAGCCAAAGCAGCCAAACAAAGCCAAGCTTGCTAATACCAAATTGACACATGGTACAGTTTCCTTTGTTGTGTTCGCCCTTCTCCTTGAGGAAGGGATGACAGGGAGCCATCTCCTGCTCTTTCTGTCACCTTTGCCTCAGATACTACAAGGGCAGGGGTGGGGCAGGGCCAGGCAAGCAGCTTCATTGAAAGCTGGGTCCATTTCACAAGGAAAAAAATTATTCATAAGGAATATTATAACTAGAGTTTCCCCTTGAATTGTGCAAGATAGAACACCTAATAGCTTAAACATTGACAAAAGAGTCCCCCTGTGTCCTGGCCTTGCAGTCTTTGCCTGCCTGCCTGCAGGGCACCACTTCCCCAAACCTCCCAATGACACAGATCCTAGTGCCCATGGGGAACCCTCCTTTTCTTTGCTCTCTGCTCCCAACATGCTGAGTCCTCTTCTGGCCCCTGGTTTGGACTTCAGCCAAACAGGTGCTGCCTAGCCTCAGCAGCACAGTTTGGAGTGGTGGGTCAAGTCTGTTGTCCCAGGATCAGCCTGGCCTCCCCATTCACATTTTCTCATGTTGAGATCTGGGAGCCAGCTGAGATCAATCCATGATATTGCTCCGAGGATAAGACCTCCTGCTGCAGGTTAAGATGGTCTACAACAAAACCAATGGACAACACTTTCTCCACCAGCACAGGGCACACCTGCCCTTGTGAATGATGACCTCTGCATTGTCTGACTGGAGCTTTGATTTCCTCCTTGCTCTGGTGAGAGGGGTCCAAGGTGGACTCATCCTGTGTGGTTGGAGGAAGACCCTGGGGTGAGTGTACTTACCAGCCATTCCTTCTTCCCTAGGTCTTAACAGACATTGAGGGTGCCTCTGGAACAGTCATGGCATTTTCCAATGAGTTAGAAAACCCAGGGCTTCAGTGTCCAGCCTAAGACAGGGGCTCCTCCCTCCCCTTCCATCATTAATTCTCCCATATCCTTTCATCCAGACTTCTGTTAAAGCACTGGTTTCCTCTAGAGCTGTATGACCTTGAACATACCCCAGCTCAACTCATCTGCAGAGTTAAGCAGCCTGGGCCTGCTTAGTACTTGGATGGGAAGCATCCCAGTGGCAGGTGGGTTTCAACTGCCTGGATGGCATCCTAGGCTGTGTGTGTTTGTGCAGGACTGGCATCCAGAAGGCAGTGCCCTACCACCCAAGTACTTAAGAGCATATATGTTGTTGGTTGTTTTTGCTCTTCTACTATTTTGGTTCTTTTGCTCTTTTGTGGGTTTGCTGCCCGGCTCCCAAATCATACACAGAGGCTTATTCTTAATTATAAATGCCTGGCATTAGCTTGGCTTATTTCTTACCAGCCTTTCTTAATTTAAGTTTTTCTGTCTACCTTTATACCTCAGGATTTTTATCTTTCTCCATTTCTGTATACTTTTTCTTTTCTTTCTACTCTGTGTCTGCCTGTGTAGCTGGGTGGCTGGGTGGCTGGCCCTTGATGTCTTCCTCCTTCTCTTGCTCATTCCTTTTTAGTTTTCCTACCAGATTTCTCCTTCTATATATTCTCCCTACCTGCCATCCCTGCCTGTCCTTTCTCCTACCTTGCTATTGGCCATTTAGTTATTTATTAGACAGCCAGGTGTTTTAGACAGGCAGAGTAATGCAGTATCACAGAGTTAAACAAATGCAACATAAACAAAAGTAACGCACCTTAAAATAATATTCCCCAACACATAGAGGTTTGCTGTTCATCACAAGCCTGAGTCCAGTGCTTAGTTCAGGCATTTGCTCCATGACCATGATCTTATAACTTGACTTTCTGAGCTTCCTGCTTCTCACTTGTAACACAAACATGTTGCCTGCCTTAGAGGGCTGATGTACAGACCTGCACCAACATTTGAGAGCTTTTGTTCCTGTATCCTTGACTGAAGAATGCTCCTTTGTATCAGTGGTCCTCAACCTGCCTAATGCTGCACCCCTCATGTTGTGGTGACCCCCGACCATAAAATTATTTTCATTGCTACTTCATAACTGTAATTTTGCTACTGTTATGAATGGTAATATAAATATCTGATATACAGGATATCTGATATGCAACCCCTGTGAAAAAGTCATTCAACCCTCCCCGCCAAGGGGTCTCGACCTACAGGCTGAGAACCACTGTTCTATATCAATGAAGGAAGAAGCTTCTAGAAGGATGTACATGAACTCTTAAGGGAGGACTGCTAGCTAGCCAGTCAGATTAGTCAAACCAACCCTGCTGGCCAACAAAGTGAGAGACGTCACAGCCACATCATCCTTGTGCCTAGGAATGGTGGCACCTGCAAAGCCAGCCATGGTGCATCAGTGACAATTTTGTGGGGGTTCAAGACAGAGTCTCACTATGTAGTCCTGGCTATCCTAGAACTCACTCTATAGACCAGGGTGGCCTCAGAGATCCTCCTGCCTCTGCCTCCCAAGTGCTGGGATTTAAAGGTGCATGCACTACACAGCTCAAGTGGCAATTTATTAAGTGGGGGACAAAGACTATCTCTGTGTCCCCAACAGCAAACTGGTGTCAGAAGCACTGAAAGGACCCAGCAAACACTGGTTGGAATGAGATATTCTGTAGTTAAACTGTTTCCAGGCTCTAATTCATTCCATCCAAATCCACCATGAACCCCAGAGGTATGCTAGAAAGAGAATCCATTCAGAGGCTCCCTTCTTGATGAAACCCCATTGTTTTATGACATTAGAAGTGTTCACAGTCAATGCTGTGACATCAGCGATCATTGTGGAAGAAGAGGTCAGAGGGTTCGAAGAGACAAAGTATCCCTTAATGCAGATGTTCCCCATGTCTCCCTAATTATCCTATCTTCTTTTATATGACTATCTTTAATAGGGCTACTTAGGTTAGCAAAGTTGCCCAGATGAGAGGCACAATCTGATTGGTCAGGAATCTACCCTCACGACTGAAGGCCTTTTCTGATTTGGCTTCACATTTTCTTCCGCCCACGTGCAAGCCTCAGCAGCTCTGCTCCTAAGCATCTCCCTCTGGCTCCTTGGGCTGTGGTTTGAAATGGTTCTTCATTTAATCCATCAGAATGACCCAGAAGGAAGCACTCGTCTTTAAGTGGGTCATTCCCTGAAGCCCAGTGGCCACCTTCTTACACCGAAGAAACTGGTTCTTTGCAAGAAGCAAAGGCTAGGATGAGCGCAGAGAGGCCAATGAGGGCCACATGCCAACTGTGGGGATGGTCTTATGCTCTCACCATCATCTGGAGATGAAGGACTGATGCTCTGACAGTGGCTGTTCCTCAACAAAGATCACAAGCCACTTAATGGAGGGGCTAGAATCTGAACTCTGGTCCCTGCTTCCAAGTTCCAGATTCTGCTACTGCCCCACAGGTGCATGTGTGTGCAGCTGGGAATGCCATCTGCTGACTGTCAAGAAGAGGCTGGCCTGCTCAAGATGGGCATGTGTGCCCCAGGAACTCAGCAGACACTTCCTTTACATGGCCAAGGACATGCCATCCAGACAGCCCATGCAGGGCATCCAGGACTGACCCAACAACTCCAAAACTGTGAAGGGAAGCATCATACTTAAGGTCAAGCCCTGCAGCACCTCATTCCATATAAGAGGGTCCTAGGGGAGAAACAGTTGCAGAATGTAAGAAACAGACTATGCAAAGCCTCAGTCATAGGTGCTTGGGACTCTCAGGGATGTTAGTTGATGGGCTTGACTTTCTGGAAACGGAGGTGTTAAGCCACCTCTCCCTCCCTACTGTTTATACAGATATCATGTCCAACACCATGATTCCTCGGTCAAGGTCAACGTAATACATAGTTTACTGAGTCTAGAACCACACCCAAATGCAACTTTCTTAGCTATGTGAACATTTGCAAAACATTCACCTGTCAACCATCTATAGTTCCTTTGTATGGCTACACATGTTGGGAGCATGTACTTGTGTCTGTAGGTGCACATGCATGTATGCCCATATAGTCAGTCTTGGGTTTTCCTCAGGTGCCAGCCACCGTAGATTTTGAAGTAAGGTTTCTCATTGGTCTGGGACTCACTGAGTAGGCTGGCCAGATAGCTTTGAGGAGCTGTGTTTGCCTCCCAAGATCTGGGATGACAAGCATGTGCTCCCTACTCTACCTTTTATGTTGATGCTCAGGATCAAACTAGGTCCCCTTTATTAACTGTGCCATCTCCCCAACCTCCCATGAGGATTATTCTACCTGCCATGTATAGTTTGGAGAAGTCGATGTCAAGGCTGAGTACTTAGCACATAGTCTGGAACAGGAAATGTCCTGTGGGTAGTATTGATGAGTACTTGCTGGCTAGTTCTCCAGGGCCAGATATTGCAGAAAAGGCCAGAAGCACCACCCCTCTGGTTTGCCACTGTACACAGCACCTTATGCTTCTGCTGACTTACCATGCCCCAACCCCCTGCTGATGCTGCTCCCCCGAAAAGTCCCCAGTGGAGCTCCCCTGATGAGTTTTTCCTGAAGCTGCCATGCTGCTGACCCTCCCACCATCTTCGATTTCCCATTAGTTTCTGTGTCTCTGGTTGCTTTTGCTTCTATATCTTGAGATGAGAGTCTCACGGTGGGGCCCAGGCTGGCTTGAACCCTAGATCCTCCTGCCTCAGTTGCTTGCCTTCTGGGGCTGCACTTCTGATAATAATGTCTATCCTTCTCACCCATTTGCCTCTCTCATCAGAGATGTGAGTGTTTATTCCACAATTTAGAGATCTGGTGAGCACAGACTTCTCTAGGAACAGAGCCAAAGCCATAGTCACTCAATAGTTGTCCATTTTTATCCACCAAGCTGAACTCACTATCGGGTGAGAAGGCCAGTAGAGTTCTTGCAATGATCTCATTCTCGTGCTATAGGAATCTACCACGGCAGATGAACAGGGCAGGGCCAAACAGAAGCAGATGACTACCACCCCCCCCCAAATGAACACAGACCTGTGAAAGCCCTGTCTCCTGTGACCTGCTGTGCCTAGTAGATGTACTTCTTCTTCCCAGAAGTTAGGGATGATCCTTCATGCACGCTCAGCTATGATCCAACCCTGAGCCCAGCTCTATCATGATGCAGATGCAGGGATGGATGAAGGTCTCCAGTAGCTCTAAGAATTCAGTGAGTCCAACCCAGTAATCATGATGACCATCATAGTGTCAGATGATGTGGCCCAAGCCTTATCCACACCACAGTGTCAGATAATGTGATTCAAGCCTTATCCACACCACAGCCTCTCCATCACAGCCTAATATTACTAATGCAGGAGGCACCTCCCTATATAAGCCCAGTCCCCTACACAAATGTATACATACCACCTACACACACACAAACAGCCCCACATTCATACACAGATGCACACCATGGGGAGGGGAATGGACACACCTGATATTTGTGATTAAATCATCTGTACGAGGCAGTCTCATGTATACTTCTGTTGATGAAGTATAAAAACCACTGTCGGGGTTGGGGATTTAGCTCAGGGGTAGAGCACTTGCCTAGCAAGCACAAGGCCCTGAGTTTGGTCCTCAGCTCTGAAAAAAAAAAAAATCTTAAAAAAACAAAACAACAACAACAACAACAAAAACCACTGTCTCCACCCTGAGGTGCTTATAGGACCTTCTGGACCCCTGGCCTCCTTGAGGCCACAGTGAAAGGTCCTCATAGCAATCATGTTTGACTGCATGCAGACCTTTCTTCTGGCCTCATCTTCCACAGCTTTCTGATTTCCTACATCCCCGAGATGCAAGAAAAGGCCTAGAAGTGTCCCGGCCCAGCTTTATCTCCTTTCAAAACACAAGGCTGAAGCCTGTGTTCCATGTAAACCTGTAGGAGTGTCCATGGAGCCTGTGGACCACTGGCCCCTGCCAGGATAGCTATGGGTGCAGGCCAACCCCCAAATCATCAATTTACTTACAACATTGCAGGATTTTTCTTTGGTGATTTATTTATTTATTTATTTTTTTTGAGACAGGTGTTTCTGTGTAACAGTCTTAGCTGTCCTGGAACTCTCTTTGTAGACCAAGCTGGCCTGGAACTCACTAAGATCTACCTGCCTCTGCCTCCCAAGTGCTGGGACTAAAGGCATGCGCCGCTGCTGCCACCACTACCACCACCACCACCACCACCACACGGCCATTTTTTCTTTAAATAACTCGATCATGCAGTTTTTGAGCATGGATTCTGCAGAATACAGAATTGTGTCACAGTATCAAAAGGCTTGCACTTTCAAAGCATTTCAGAATAGCGTACAGTCACACTGTATGGCAGGGTCGTGGGTCAGGTGTAAATGCCCAGGAACTGTCTCCACTTGGTATTGCTTCATCTCTCTTCCTTTTGTCCCATCACCTCCACCTAAGGGTGTTCTCCAGCCTGTAGATATTTCAGGGAGCCATTTCTTCTGCTAACCCCCATGTTAAAGTGAACCAGACTCAGTTGATGAAAAGCATTCCAGAAGATTCCACAAACTAAAATCTAGTCCCAAACACAATAATACTGATAGTCCCTGTGGTCCTTACTGGCTTTCACTCACCATCAGTCACTGCTGTGTGCTGGATGTGGGCCTGAGCCCACCCTGCAGAAAGACCCACAGTAGACAGACAGACCCATTCTCCCCTGCTTCCCTCTGTTCATTCCAGTGAGGGTGCAGAGGATCAGTGAAAACTTCCAATGTGATTCTAGATGGTGAGAAATATCATCGGCTGGAGGGTGATGGGAGGAGAGAGGTCTCATGTCAGCCCATGTGCTCAAGTAAGAGCTCTTGGAGGGGAGTCTTCAAGCATGGGAACCCCTGTATTGGGAAACTATCTGCTTCATGACCAGGAACAGACATTCCCATGTGACAGGAAGATTGTGAGAAGATCCAGGCCAAATCTGGAGGGAGAAAAAGGCTGGGGTGCAGTGGGGGGAGTGACCTTTCAGGAGATGCAGAGCGGATCACCCTCTGCGATGCTCCTTCTGAGGTCTGCTGCTCCCAGGGTGGACATCGCCACCTTGACTCTCATCTTGCGGCTCCTTCTAATCAGCTCTGAGAAGAGGAGGAGAAACTAGATTCTGGAATGGCAGCTTGCTCTCTCTGCCATGAATGTAAATGGGAAACTCTCTGAACAACATGGGAAGCAATTACTCAGGCAGATGAAACGCCTTTACTCCTCTCGACAGCCAGCACCTCAGGAAGCCTTCACAGCATGTGACCTCCATGGAGACATATGATAGTGTTTTGCATCCGTAGATAAAGCAAAGCAGCTCCTGGTCTGATAATGAGCTCCCAGTTTTTGGCAGGGCCACAGAGGTACAAGGCTGAGGGAGGAGGGAGGCAGAGAGCATCAAGAGCCATTCCCGGAAAGCACATCTGGGAACTATAAGGAAAAGTTATTTCAAAGTCAGGGCAAGTGAGACGTGGAGCTGACCCAGTTACTGAGATGATGTAGGGCTCCCTGGGGGAAGTGAACTGTCTGTCACACAGCCCTGGACAGGGGATGGAGACTACAATTGAGACTCCCAGCTGAGAGTCAGTCCATTCATTGTTACCTTACTCAGTTGACACACGCACGGGCATCGAGCATTTGCAATGATACTTCTGCACGTGCTGGTAGGAAATCATAACTATGGGAAGAGGTGTGTGTGTGTGTGTGTGTGTGTGTGTGTGTGTGTGTGTGTGTGTGTGTGTAAGGGAATTCTAGGCTTAGGGAACAGCATTTGCAAAGACGGGAGGCAAAAGCCACTGAGCAGGCACAGGGAGTGGCTAGGAGCTCTATGGAGTTGAAATACATGCTGTTGGGCTGGAGAGATGGCTCAGAGGTTAAGAGTGCTGCTTGCTCTTCCAAAGGTCCTGAGTTCAATTCCCAGCAACCACATGGTGGCTCACAAACATCTGTAATGAGATCTGGTGCCCTGCGGGGATATGTGCAGACAGAACATTGTATACATAATAAGTAAATAAAACTTAACAAAAAAAAGAAAGAAGAAATACCTGCTGTGAAGTCTGGTAGGCTGCCTATGAAGTGACTCCCCATGCCTCCTGGAGCTCATACTTTTGTATAGTACCCTTGGTTGAGTGTGGGTGTGGCTGGGACTTGAGTCTAACCCACCAAATAAAGGATCATCATAGACACCATGAGACAGGTGACTTGGTGTACAGGCTGCTCACACCCCTGTCACATGACTGTGTCACAGAAGATCATGGTGCCCATCTGGCACCCTCTTACTCCTTTGCTGGTCTTGAAGAATCAAAGGGCCTAGTGTAAGAAATCTCATATAGCAAGAAATGTAGACAGCCTCTACCCAGCAGAGGTACAGAATGTGGAACACTACCCTCCATGCACCAAGAAGCAAATGTTACTAACAGCACAATAAGCTTGAAATCCACGGCTTCTCCAGCCAGGCCTTTAGATGTGACCAAAAGCCTGACCTGTACCTTGGCACACCCATACTTCTGAGCAGCTGAATCGCATTGCATTGTCTTAAGCTCCCATGGCCACTGTATCCCTTGTTCCATGGTCACAGTAACAGGTGACAGGTGAGGAGCAGGGTGAGAGACAAGGACCGGCAGCAAACAGGCTTACAGGCCATAAGAGGAGGTTTAGACTCATGAACTCACAGCCTCGGACATGCTGGTTATCCACATAGGACCTCTGTAAACTGGACAAGATGGTCTCAGAGGTAAAGTGTAGAATCTGTCAGTGACCCAGGATTCCAGAGCAGACAGGAGAGAACGACACTCTACTCATGCAGGTAAAAGAAAAGTAATGTCCCCAGGAGCCACCTGGCCTGACCTCACTTTCTTCTCAGAGTCAAAGGCTGGACATGGCCTCATCAGTGGAGACAGAACCCTGCATGGAAGTACTGCATGTGATGCCTGCAGCTTGAGAGGTTCTCAGAGCTGAGACAAAGAAGCCAAGAGAGTGGGCTACAGACAGACTCATTCTCCCTGGCTCAGTGGCCAGCACACACCCGCGCTTGGGTGACTCTCCACAGCTCACTCCACACAAGCAAAGCCAGCTTGTGTTTTCTGAGTCCCTGGTCTCCATAATTGGGGTTAGAGAAGCCCTCGGGGAAAGAGCCCACTCTCCCAAAATATCCTTCCCCACTCCTGTCTCACCATCGTGACATTGTTCTTTGAGGTCTTAAGCATGATCTGGAGGAAGTGTCTCCCAGCAAGGAATGTGTGTAGGTCTTCCTTGAGGATCGTATTAAAATGCAAAATTAGGTTCAGTAATCTGGAACAGGGCTTGAGACTAGGGTTCTAATGATTCATTGAAACTGATGCAGGTGACCTGGGCACTATAAGAAGCAAGGTGGCCATATGTTGACTAAAACCTCCAGGGAGCTTTTATCATCCCAAAGTCCATGTTGCACCCCAGGCCCAGCAAATCAGCATCAATGAAGATAGGGCCAGGATTGTTCTAGCTCCCAGGACAGTCCAGTGGGTGGCCGAGCCTGAGAATGAAACAGAAGGCCAGCCCTCAGTTCACTAGCAGGGAGGTGCTGGTGCATCAGCTGCTGTCTAGCTTCGTGACCACAGGTGAGTCACTCAGGTGTGTCTAACATTTGGCCCAAGGTTAACTGTGAATGTGGCCCAACATATTTGTAAATGACAATGTGACAGTGCAAGGTCACATCCCTGTGACCTCTCTGAAGTTAAGAGAAGGGTCACAGCATGGTCAGGCCCACACAGGTATGCATGGAGCCCCTACTTCCCTGAGGCCTGCTAGCAAGAACGGAATAGCTGAGAGTTTAATCGAACTCATCAACCCCAAATTAGAATGTTGGGTGAAGGTGAATCCCACCCCATTTGTCGTCACAGTTAAGTGTCCAGAGAGAATGTGTGTTTTGTCACAATCCAAGACAGGAGGCCCAGTGTGGTCTTTGCTGAGCCGAGTCCAGGGGGAGGCAGAGCTGGGAGGACCACAGCTTGTCTCAGTGGATGACCACTTTGGGAGATTGACTGCCAACTCTGGACAATAGGGGCTGCGTGCTGGAAAGACCTTGGTGATTTCAGACACATACCTTCAAGTGTCCAGCCAGTGCCAACTACTCTTGGTTATTCTGGGTTCCATCCTCTTCATGGATTTGGAGTTAGGTAATACTTGGTTCAGACCCTGACTCTTCCATTTGATAACCACATGACCTAGGGCAGTCCCTCTGAAGAGTCTCAGTCTCCTTCTGCACTGGAGTGATGTTACTTTTCTCATGGCTGGTATGAGGACAAAGACAGTGTAAAACTAAATGTGCCAGTTAGGCAGTTAAATGTAAGTTAGCCATCAAGGATCCTTTTCTTCCTCTTAGATTTATCTGTAACTAGGTCTTTGCTTTGTTAACTTGACACAGCCTAGAGTCATCTGAGAAGGAAATCTCAATGGAAGGATTGGCCTGTGGGCATGTCAGAGGGTAGGGTGTTGTCCTGATTGTTAATTGATGTAGTGGAGCACAGTCCACTGTGGGAAGACCATTCCCTAGGCAAGTAGTCCTGGACTTTGTAAAAAAAAAAAAAAAAAAAAAAGCTAATTAAACATGATCCTGTGAGCAGTAGTCCTCATGCACTGGTTCTCAACCTATGGGTCACAATCCCTTTGGGAGGGGGGTTCTCATATCAGGTATCCTGCATATCAGATATTTACATTACAATTCATAACAGTAGCAAGATTATAATTAAGAAGTAGCAATGAAATAATTTTATAGTTGGGGGTCACTACAACATGAGGAACTATATTAAAGAGTCACAGCATTAGGAAGGTTTCTGCTTTGAGTTCCTGCCCTGACTTTGCCCAGGCAACAGACTGTGATCCTGAAGATGAATAAGCCCTTTCCTCCCCTAAATCACTTTTGGTCAGAGTGTTTCATCACAGCAACATACGGGAACTAGAACACCCCCACCCACTCTACATGCTTGGCCTTTACCACTACCTCAGAAACAGGCTGCAGCTAACCTGCCGAGGCATGTAAAGCACATAGGTGAATAGAAGGACCACTGGTTCTTCCTTGCTTCTGGGCAAGCAAGCACCAGCCAACCTCCAGCTGGCCAAAGCAGTTCAGCCAAGGTCAACCACTTTGGGCTCCGACTGGCAGAATACATTGTTGTCTTTTCAGGCTACTGCATTTGGGGGATGTTTCTTACACAGCAATAGCTTACTGTTCCAACCCAGAAGTGATGTAGCGATGGATCTGGGAGACAGAAAGTCCAGCAAGGGAGGAGCTTTTACTCACACGCAGGCTAGAAACATCACCAGACTAGAGTCAACATTTTGTCAGCATAGTAGGTATGGTACCATGGGGTCATTCTGCTACCATGGGAGAGAAGCCAGCCTAGGGGAAGAGCTGGCACTCTGGATGAAAAACCAAGAACAGTGGGGACCGCATTTCTGTCCCCATTCTCTCATCCTGTGCTTGCACACAGCACAGATGTTCATAGCTGGGACAGCCATCCTCAAAAACAAATGAAAGAAACTGGTGTTGCCAAGATGCCAGCTCAGTGCCCAGACCCAATGGCCCAATGCTAGAACCTTCTGCTCAGGGCTAAAAATAAGTCCTTCTTATTGCATAGACATCGGCCAGGTCACTCCTGTCTGATGCACAGCAGCCATGGTCCCTGCTATCCCATGATTTCCTCCGGACCAGGACAGGTGCCAACAGGCTTCCACTCTGCCTCACACCAGAGCACTGCCCCATTAGCTATTTTCTACCTTGGATAAAAACCTGGCCAGTGCATGGGTGAGATGTTCTGAATCGATTTTAGTTTTGAAATGTCTTCTTTATCAAAAGCCCTTGGTGTGTTGTGTCTTTTAAAGTGCCCCGTGACACTTCCTCAAAAGATGCATGCTACTTACAGGCTGGTCTTCCACCATCCATTTAAGATTTACATGAAGTCTAGAAAGAGAGGGGGAGATAAACACAAAGCCTGCCTCCCCTAGCATCAGCTACTAGGCTGCACATCTACACTCAGACCTCTCACTCCAAAGCAAATGGACTCATGGGACCCATATGATGACCCCATAGGTGAAGACACTGGCTGTAAAAGTCTGGCAACCTGAGTTTGATTCCTGGAACCCACATAAAGGTGGAAGGGGAGAACTGAGTCCATAGAATTGTCCTCTGACTTCTATACATGTGCCATGGTGTACACAACATACACACATGCACACACACACATGCATGTACACAATAATAATAATTTTTATAAAGTGAGTGGATTCAGTGCTTGCAGAGACAGCATGGGTTCAGTTGGAAATCTAACCCACCTGCTGCCAGGAAGCCTGGCTCTTCCACCATATACTTGGCCCTCCCCTCTCTGGGCTCTGGTTTTCTCCCCTGCAAAGGGCATGCTCACTAACCTTCCTTCTCATTCTGCTCTTCTGAGAGGTCAGTGAGGGTCATTCTCTGTAAGTTCTACTTCCTGCAAAGCCCCTGCTGTGTCAGGAAGTGTGCAGAGCAGACAAGAGCTTCCATTCTGTCTGGGATGCTGAATGATGAATTGGTATAGGGTGAGTTCTTAGCCAATCTAATCTTCAGTATGCTATCTGTAAAGGGGAATGCAACTATCTTCTTCTATGGGAAGCATAGGGATATAAGCATTCAGCAGCTGTCTCGTGGATGGGTGCTTATTGCTCTTGTCATGTGGCTAAAGGGCAGTCAGCTGGGTGCTTGCCAGAGGTTGGGTGAACAGGACCCATAAGCATATGGGTGTGACATAACTGAAATGGTACCCAATTAGATGCCCCATATGCCATTCTTGGCTAGAAAAGATGCAAACTGCTGGTCAGAGTGTGATTAGGGACTTGGAAAGTGTCTGTCTTAGTCACTGTTCAATTACTGTGTAGAGACACCATGACCATGGCAACTCTTATAAAAGAAAGCATTTAACTGGGGCTTGCTTACATTCAGAGGTTTAGTCCATTATTATCATGGTGGGAAGCAAGGAGGCATGCAGCCAGACATGGTGCTGGAGAGGTGGCTGAGAGTTCTACATCTGGATCAGCAGGAAGAGGGAGAGCCACTGGGCCTGGCTTGAGCATTTGAAACCTCAAAGCCCACCTCCAGTGACACACTTCCTCCCGCAAGGCCGCGCCTCCTAATCCTTGTCAAGTAGTGCTACTACCTAATGGCCAAACATTCAAGTGTATGAGCCTATGGGGGGCATTCCTAATCAAACCACCACAGTGTCTTAGTTTCTGGTCTGTTGCTGTGGTAAAATACCCTGACAGAAGCAACTTAGGGGAGAAAGGCTTTATCTGGCTCACAGTTCCAGGTCACCAGCTATCATGACAGGGAGGTCACAGCAGCAGGAGCTGGTGACAGCTGATCACATTATATGTACAATCAAGAGCACAGAGTAACAAACCAAGGTATGCATGCTAGTGCTCAGCTCACTTTCTCTGCTCTTACACTGTCCAGGATCCCCTGCCTAGGGAATGATACCACCCACAGTGGGTAAGTCTTCCCACCTTGGTTAACTTAGAGGCTTCTTCCGAGGTGGCTCTAGGGTGTGTTAAGTTGTCAATCAACATTAACCCTCACGGAAAGAATGGGAAACAAAGGGCACAGGCAGCTGGAAATGGACTCCTTGTGCTGGTAGACGGAAAAGCAAAGCGAATGTTGCTGTGAGCCTATGGTCCAAGCCCATCTTTGCTGGCTCTGTAATGTGTCATTCATTATGAAGTTGATATTTTTTCCCACCTTATTTGGTAAGAAGGATAAAGAACTCTCCAGAAATATTAAATGGTTTGTTGTCATAATCCCCAGACCCTGACTCTAGGTTACATTTGTAATCAGAAAACACACTTGTCACAAATCTGTTGCTGAAAACTTGCGTTGGGTCTGATTCATGCTTTTCCTAGGCAGAAGGTTCCACTGACTTCTACACACAGTTTCAATCAACCCAACCTGGCCAAAAAAAAAAATGACTAAAGGCGGTTTTCTCTAGATAAGTAATTGTTTTGCTTATAATAAGAAAGAAAGGACTTTGGCAGGTGTGGAATAATAATTAATCATTTGTTCCACTGAAAATTGCCCAAGAAAAGGCAGAAAAATATCTTTTCATTCCCATTGCCGCAGCGTGGCAGCCCAGAAGCAGGTCTCTGCAATATTCTGCAATGAAGGATTCCTGGGAGAAGGAGGGGGGATTTCCCAACCCACAAGCCATTCCAGGATTTGTGCTGAGTCGCTAGTTGAAGTTGGAAATGCCCTGTCTGGGATTTCCTTTCCCAAGTAGTTCTGGGTAAACACAGACTCAGGAGATTCTCCTTGAAAGGCACTGGAGTTGAAGCAGCCAGGTCCTCTTCCTGCACTCAGTGTGAGTGCAGGGCGGCCTCTTGTAGCCCCTGCATCCTGTTGCTGACCTGCTAGCTCCTCTCCTCGGGGAGCCCCCCTCCCCTCCCCTCCCCTGCTGGCCCCTGCAGTCTGAGCACAGAGGCCGTCACAGTGTCACAGAAGGCTTCTGCACAAATCCCTCAGTTACTGGCTTGTGTCCAGCTAGCTTTTAGATTTAAAATTCTGGCACTGTAGCCACTGTCTTTTCCAAAGTCCCCTGCACTGGCTGGGCTCAGCCATCACCGTTCACTTCTAGATTTAATGACTGCTATGGGAACCACTCACGAACACCAGAGCCTGTAGTCTGCAGTCGGAGAGAGCCCAGTGAGTTCAGAAGCCCTTCCCTCATCTAGGGACTGAGAGAAGCCTTCAGGGTAGGTACCGCCATGCCAACAACAAACAACGGAACATAATGAAGGACTCTGTCTTTGGCCTATCAGCTTTTTGTGACAAGATGCACTTTGCAGATGTAGTTAAACTATAGACTGACATGCAGAGGTGGTCCCAGATTATCTCAGGGAGCCCTAAACATCACCACCAGTGTCCGTAGAGGGAGGTAGAAGGACTTCAGAAGAGAAATGGAGACTTGGGGATGGAAGCATAGACATAAGGATGATGCATTATGGGGGGGGGGGGCCGATGAGTATAGAGAAAGGGGTCTGGCACCAGAGACTCCAGAAGCTGCAGGAGTTGGACATGCCCTGAAATGGATTTCCCCCTAAAGCCTCTGGAGGGAACATGACCCTGTCTTTCTTTCAGCCCAGACAAACTCACTCCACACTCCTGGCCTCCAGAACTGTAGAAAATAGAAGTGTGTTGTTTGAAGACCCCCAGGTCTCAGCAGCCACAGGAAATAGATCTGCTGTTCAACTTCAAGATTTTTCCAGAACATCCTGGGCCAGGATAAGGCCCCACCAGGGCGCTACTGCAATGTGGCACTTCCGGTTTCAGGAAGCCAAAGGGAAGTGCTGGTCCAAGCTTCCATATGAGAGCATGCCGAAATGACATTGTTAGGTCCAAAGTGGGGCTTGGGGGGCATGGCAGTGCTGTAACATCATCCTAAACAGAAGGACAATGGTGGAGTAAACAGCATAATTATTATCCACTAAACAGAAGCCTAAACTCAACCTTCCTCAAAAATCCTAAAAGGTATGTTTCTGTTTACCAAGAAAACCGCTATCTTCCCTATCCTTCCCCCAACAGTCAACTCCCTCAAGCAAGGGCACCTAGTTCTGATTAATCCAAACAGCCTACCTCAGCTCAAAGACCTCCACCCTCTGACTATCACGTAAAATCAGCTTGCCTTCCTGCCAAGCTGCTGTTCTCTGCCCCTGAAACACCCTTGGCAGATGGATTCCCAATAAACCTTTCTTTCCACACCCAGAGTGGTCCTGTCCAGTGGTTTCACTGCCCCTCACTTAGAGTGTCACAACTATTTAAAGGACACAGGAGAAAGCATAATATGTGATAATAAGAATAGAGAGCTGGCCGTGGTGGCGCACACCTTTAATTCCAGCATTTGGGAGACAGAGGCAGGTGGATCTCTGTGAGTTCGAGGCCAACCTGGTCTACAGGTTTCAGGACAGCCAGGGATTCTTCAGGGTTTGAAAAAAAGGAGGGAGGCCAGCATGAACAATGCAAATGATGTCCCCTGGTGGTCAAGAGAGACTCCAGTCATTGCTGTTTTCTATGTTTCCATGGAGGGTTGGGGAGCGGGGGGGGGGGGGGGAAGGGGGGTTGGAACCATGTGACAGCCACAGAATTCTAAAATGTCAGTAGGTGAAGGGCCTTCCATCTGTCATGAGGCCTTTGGGGGCAGATTTGGGAGCTGACAGAATGTTGGGAGACTGAAGAATGTTAACTGCAAACAAAATCTTCTGTCTAGTTTGTGTGGTGCTGAGGATTGAACTCTGGACCTCCTCCATGCTAGGTGGGTGCTCTACCACTGAGCTACATCCCCAGCCTGATGGGTGCTGACTGGAAATGGCTGCTGCTAAGAAGTTCTGCTGCCTACAGCCTGGCTGGGCCACATCCTGCACCTGCTTGCCTTTGCTTCAGGCTGGATGAACAGTCTAGCATCCCTCTAAGACCCCCACATATTTGCTCAAAGTTCAGGGAGGGAAGGCCAGTGGTGTTCATTTCTCCCCTGTTCTTATCCAGCCCCTGCTCTAGGCTGTGTACTGTTCCATACACTGATGCACATCACAAGCCCAGCCTTCTTTCCTGTGCACCAAACTGGAGCTAAATCCTCTCAGCCCACCTTGCTTGTATCTGCCTCAGTGTTTTTCCTTTAGCTGAGGGAGAAAAGGTAGAACTTCTGTTGCCTTCCTCCGGACTCTGAATTGTTTTCAGACCTGTGTCTAGATGAGCCATCAACTTGGATCAGCCCCATCCCTTACCTGCCTCTCATTTCCCCGCACCTGGGACTGGTGGAGTTTTTTAAGGTCGCCAGGTCTACTGAGACTCTTCAAGTCACTGCCCCAGGCTAGAAGGTGACTCTTGCTTCAGAAAGAGCTGATCCTTTTCTTCCTTGTGGCTCAATTAGAATTCTAGAACCATATGGACAGAGAGCAACATGGGCAGATCACTGGGTATTGACAGGCTACAGCCACCCGAGGCCACTGTGCATGATGGCAGATACTGGTGACCAGAGGAACCCCAGACCGACCCGCTGTGGGGATGGACCTTTCTAGAAATAGGGTCCTCAGCCTCATCTGATGGTAAGAAACAGACATGGCAGCTGGAAGCAGCAGAAATCCATGTAAGGAAGAGCCCAGAGGCTACCTACCACAAGGGTCTGCTTCGGGCTCCGGTGCCAGGGACAGAGGAGAAGGGCCTTCCTAGCAGCGATCAGAGCTGAGGCTTCTCCTCCCCCACACATGGCAGAGCTGTCTTCTGGCACTAAATACCAATAACACTAAAAGCAGAGGCAGAACAAAGCCATGAGCTTTCCTCCCGGGCATCCTGGGCCAACTCGAAAGTGTTCTATTTTTATCCAGGAGTGCTGTGTTCTGCACTACTGTAAGGGAGAGAGGCTCATTGTAACACAGCGGGGGCATTTCCGTCATGGCTGGCTCTGAAAGAAAAGGTCGGAGTCCTCGTGATGTATGCGTACAGGTGTGCATGTGTGAGCAAGCCCCCTTGGGGGCCGCTCAGAGAAGCATCAAATGCAACTGCTGAGTTCTGTTGCTTGAAGCCTGGCAGGACCTCATCATGACACTGGGAATCTACTGTCTTAAGTAGCGTAGCCACTAGACTCGTACCGGAGTAGAGTAGTGCAAATTAAAAAACTAAATCTTAACAGCTAAGAGTTAATCATATTTTATTAAATTCCAAGCACTGTCCTAAGAACTTTACATGTAACTCTCCACAAAGAAAAACAGAATGGGTTACATTAAGAAAAAAACAAAAAACAAAAAACCTGGACTGGGTTTGGTGGTACAGACCTGTGATCTAGCTGCTCGGGTGGCTGAAGCAGGAGGATCACAAGTTCAAGACCTGCCTGGTGCTGTAGGATGAAAAACAATGCCTTCAAAGTTTTGGGGTGGGTGGTTTCTACCCAAGACCCCAGTGTCCAGTTCCATGATAAGAAGGCACTCCATGCAAGCAAGGACTCAGAAAGCACTCTATATCTCTCTTTCTTAAGAAGCTACTAAGCAGCCGGGTGGTGGTGGCGCACGCCTTCAATCCCAGCACTCAGGAGGCAGAGCCAGGCGGATCTCTGTGAGTTCGAGGCCAGCCTGGGCTACAGAGTGAGATCCAGGAAAGGCGCAAAGCTACACAGAGAAACCTTGTCTTGAAAAACCAAAAAAGAAGAAGGAGGAGGAGGAGGAGGAGGAGGAGGAGGAGGAGGAGGAGGGGGAGAAGAAGAAGAAGAAGAAGAAGAAGAAGAAGAAGAAGAAGAAGAAGAAGAAGAAGAAGAGGAAGAAGAAGAAGAAGAAGAAGAAGAAGAAGAAGAAGAAGAAGAAGAAGAAGAAGAAGAAGAAGAAGAAGAAGAAGAAGAAGAAGAGAAGAAGAAGAAGCAGAGGCTATTAGAAAATTGACTTCAGCAAAAGAAGAGGAAAACACGTACTATACGATAAATTCAGCCAGGTGGCGCACACCCTTAATCTCAGCACTAAGGAGGCAGAGGCAGGTGGATCTCCGAGTTTGAGGCTGGTCTACAGAGTGAGATCTAGGACAGCCAGGGTTACACAGAGAAACCCTGCCTTGAAGAAAAGAATATATATATCATAAATAGGTAAAAAACCATCCTGTGCATGAAAATGAACATGCTTAAAGATTTAACTAGTTAATGAGATAGCCAAAGGGGCCATGGCCAGTTATAAATTAAGAACAGACACCCTCAATGCCAATACACACAGATATGAACAATACATACAGATATGGATGGAAGATAGTCACCATCTTGGGCTTGGTACCCAGCTCAAAGTCAGCACCCAGAGAAATGTCCCTGGTCTCACTCATGTATAGCCTGTGGACCTAATACTACAGTTCCACCCAGCTTCTTCATTCACAGGTTACTAATACATACTAAGCCACTGTATGTTGTATGTAATAATACATACAACACTGGTCAGACACATGGGACAAACCAGATGTGGCTCCTGCCTTGCTGTGCAACTTGACAAGGAGCCTCCTGTTTCCAGCCAGAGCATCTGTTAGTACCCCATCCATCTTCCCTGCCTTTGGCTCCCACCACCCATCACTGGGACCATCCATGACTTGGTTGGTGTTCACCTTGCCTCTGTGTTTTCTCTTCAGATTCACCCTCCAATCTGTTCTCAGATTCACCCAAGTCTAATTATCATCTGACCTCTTGCCCCAAAAAACTCCAATGGATGCTCATTATTTTTAGGATATAGGAATACCATTTTGTGTGGGCACCCAAGAGACTGTATGGCCTTCCCATGCAGGCCCCTAATGCAGACATGTTGGCCCTGATATGACACCTGGAAGTTTCTGCAATGTACTGTGGCCACGGCCTCATACCTCTGTGCATTCATCCTTATGCCCTGACTAGTCTATTCTGTCAGTCCTGTCTCTTGCATGCTGCCTCCATCAGACGGCCATCGACCTGCTTATATATTCCAGAGTCTTCCCTGAACCTGCATGCCCTCAATGTCATCCTCTGGTTTCCCATAGCACCATGCCCACACCCCCACTTCAGTACAAATGGCTACAAGGTATTGAAAATATTCTCAGTGTGTCAGCTCCACTGGGAGAACAGAGATGATGCCCGTATTGTGTATCATCAGAGACTGGCCTGGAACTCAACACATGGACCTGTGGAGTATTTCCCAAGTGAATTCGTGAAATGATTGAAGGATGATGACTCCTGACATACTTCACCCTTGGTCCTCCTGTGAAACTAGCTACTTAGCCCTTCTCTCCTTACACCCAAATTGACACTCCCTGATTGGGATGCCTGCTAGGACTGAATATGTGTGTACCCCCGAAGTCATGTTGAAACTCTGCCCTCCAATGTGACCACTTGTGGAGATTGAACGTTCATGGAGTAGTTAAGGTTAAACAAAGCCCTAAGTACAGGGGTCTGATCCAATAGGATTGGAGTCTTTGCATGAAGAGAAGACTGTGTGCCTGTGACCCCATGTACATTCACAGAGGAAAAGCCATGTAAGGACACAGTGAGAGGACAGATGTCTGCAAGGGAGGTACAGAACTCTCCTGGACCTTGATTTTGGATTTCTCAACTTCCAAAATGACAAGGAAATGAATTTCTTGCTTAAGCCTCCCAGGCTTCAATATTTTTGTTGTGGTTGCCCATGTAGGCTAATACAATGTTCTCACAGCTCTGAAGTCCCTCAGTCTTGTCAAGACCTGGGACCTCCTGGGGTCCAGGACCTTGGAGTTAGGAACCTGAGGACAGAGAAGACATTTTTTTTTTAACTAAAAGATCAATGTCATCTCCCTTCTCTTCATCTGCATTGTTCCTAGATGTTGGTAGACAGTAGGAATCTCCTGAGTTCCATTAAATGTGTCTGTTATGATGCTTCATTTTCCAAGTCATTCTCCAGGCAGCACAACCCTGAGAACCACCAGGGGCTGCTCACACTTCTGCCATGAACTCAGCATCAGCAGAAGACTTGGGCAAGCCACTTGAAACTATATATTAGTGTGCGTATTTTCAGCACTGTAACTCTACTCCTGGGAAACCGTCCTAAGAAAATGACTTCAGTGCAAATACTTATGTAAAAAGACGTTATAGCAACATGATTTAGAACAGAGAAAGATTGGGGAAAGACTACATGGAAAAAACTATAGAATATTTAAGAAAATTATTGTCCAATCCCTGAATAAAACATTAGTATTGTATACCCCTTACAAAAGAGATTAGTAGAATTGGAGAGATGGCCCAGCAGTTAAGAGTTCATGATGCTTTTACAGAGGACTGGAGTTCAGTTCCCAGCATCCACATCAGTGGCTCACAACCACCTGTAACTCCAGCTCCAGGGCATGTAATACCCTTTTCTGGTATGCTGTGAGTCACCACCCTCCCACTCTCTAGCCCTTGAGAAGCACTAACCTAACTGACATTTCTAAAATGTCATTGTTTCAAGATTGCCATAAAAATGGAACTATAAAGTTGATCATCTTTGGGGACTTTTTCCACCCAGCACAACTCTCTAGAGATTTATCCAAGTTGTAGCTATTAACAGTGCAGTCTCTTTGCCGCAAACAGTATCTCATGGTTCTGATCGACCTGTTAAATCCTTCCTCTCCTGAAGAAACGTGAGCGTTACCAATTTCTGACTCTGAATAACAAACGCT
This sequence comes from Onychomys torridus, assembly GCF_903995425.1. Lineage (NCBI taxonomy): Eukaryota > Metazoa > Chordata > Mammalia > Rodentia > Cricetidae > Onychomys > Onychomys torridus. The sequence continues at coordinate 71,975,485 of NC_050456.1, read as the reverse complement.
TCTAGGACAGTGGTTCTCAACCTGTGGGTTTCAGCCCCATGTTGCAGTTGAGCAACCCTTTTACAGGGATTGCCTAAAACCATAAAAAAAAAAAAAGCAAAACAGATACTTGTATCATGATCCATAACAGTAGCAAAATTACAGTTATGAAGTAGCAACGAGAATAATCTTATGGTCACCACATGAGGAATTATATTAAAGGGTCACTGGCATCAGGAAGTTTGAGAGCCACTGTGCTAGAAGGACTTGGGTACAGGTCACAAGCTCTTGAGAGTTACAAGCCTTAGTCACGAAAGCTATCTAGCTGGTGCTGGTGGGACAGCTTCCTGCTGTCTTGTGGTAGCTTGTTGCTTCCTGTGTTCTGGTAGATGTGACATCTCCCCGCTTTAATTTGCATTTCTCCATGGCTGCTGCTGCTGCTGCACATGCTTGCAGGTTCTCAGCTACCATCTGGGCATCATCTTTGCTGAAATGCCAGCTCCTGTCTGCTTGTGAGTAAGAGTGCTGGATTGGGTGGTTTTTCACTGATGAGTTTTGAGTATTCTTCCTTTATTCTAGTAGGTGTAAAACCCCAGGTTCAATCTTCAGCACCAAAATAAATCCAAACGGACTCACAAGCCACAAGAAAAAACATAAGCAAATGTCTCTACTCCCCCTCACACTCCCTGGACCCAAAGGATGGAAAGTCATCAATGGCTTCTCATACACAAAGGTCTTCTGAGGAGGGTGGGCATCGTGGGTGCCTCCTGAATACCCAGGGAGGTGGGTCCTATCTGGTTAATGATAAATCTGTCCATTGAGCATTGTACTCAGTGATGCTTAGATTAAAAAAAAAATAGTTTACTTGGCACCTACTGTATGCAAGGCTTCATCAATAAGACATTGGGAAACTGCCTCTGTAAAGCAGTCTGCTGACCCCTCAACCTCTCCCAGAAGGCAGCCAAAAGCAGAGCAGAGCCCTAAATTCTCTGCCTGAATTTCTTCCTCTTCTTACAACTTTAAGCAACACTCCCTCACACAGGCATGTTGAACTCTTCTGTTTTCTGAAAACTGTCCTCCATCACTTTAGAAAAATCTTACAGAGAAGAGCCTCAGGCCCCCTCAGGGCTTCCCTTGGGGTCAAAGGCTACCGGATCACTTTATTTTCTACCAGACAAAAATGTGTGAATGTGAATAAACCTTCAGTTAGAAAATGCAATGGCTTCCTCACACCCCTAAGATTGGAAAGTAAAGCAAATGTGAAAGCCTTCCTGCTGGGCATGAGGTAGGGGTGTCTTCCAGTGCATGGCCTTGAGCTCAGGAAACCACAGCTTCCCCTGTGATGGCTAGGCTCCTTCTTCTGTGAGCTGGGGGTTTTTCTCATTACACCAGAAGTCTCATTTGCTCACAGAACATACCTGACATCCACAAGATGAATTTTGTACTTCACAATGACCCGGTATTGTTGAAATCCGCATTTTTCTTCCTCTAGGCAGGCTCCCAGCTGAACAGAAGAATTAAAGATTTTTTTCCCTGCGAGTATGGCTTATAAAAATACTTCAAAGGTCTCAGAAATGAAAGAAACTATAGAAAAGACCTCAGCCCTCACCACCACTCACCAAGGGGATCTGAGTAGATGGGGTCTCTGGCCTTGTCTGTCAGCTCAAGGAAGAGTCCCACCTGGAAAGGCTGTCAATCAGGAGTCGGAGATGACTGTGTGCAGTGACCATCGGCTGTCACCTCCAGGCTCACTTCTGCATCCCCTACCTTCAGACAGCATCCTGGAGTGACCTGAAGAGCAGCGAAGCCTGCCTTTATTCTTTTCAGTGTGTGTGTGTGTGTGTGTGTGTGTGTGTGTGTGTGTGTGTGTGTGTTCACATGACTCAGCATGCATGTGGGATGTGGGGGTCAGAGGACAACTTCAGGAGTCAATTCTTTCCTTCCACCATATGATCTCTGGATCAAACAGGTCATCAGGCTTGGTGTCAAGCACCTTTACCTGCTGGGACATCTCATTGGATCAATGGTGAGCTTTTGAAAGTGTTTCTGCCTGGCGGTGGTAGCCTTTAATCCCAGCACTCAGAGGCAGAGGCAGGCGGATCTCTGTGAGTTCAAGGCCAGCCGGAGCTACCAAGTGAGTTCCAGGAAAGGCGCAAAGCTACACAGGGAAAAAACCCTGTCTAAAAAAAAGAAAGGAAGGAAGGAAGGAAGGAAGGAAGGAAGGAAGGAAGGAAGGAAGGGAGAGAGGGAGGGAGAGAGACAGAGAGAGAGAGAGACAGAGAAAGAAAGAAAGAAAGAAAGAAAGAAAGAAAGAAAGAAAGAAAGAAAGAAAGAGTTTCCAAGAAATGGTTCCAATAGATTGGCCCAGACTGGCTGGATAATAGATTTAAAGAGAGTTAGGCTCTTCTCCCTCTCCCCTCTTCCCAGCTACCTACCTGTACTAACCCTTTCATACTTCTGACCCTCCAGCTAGCTCCTCTACATGGTTACTAGACTCCTGCCACTCAGGGAAGCTCAGGGTAGAGTCCTGTTCCCTCCTGTCCCCGCCTAATATCAGGCCAGTGAGTCTGGGGTTCCCATTCTTTCATGAACCCCTCGCTTGTGGGAGGACAGTGCAACCTGGGCACCACCATCTCCCGAGATTTGGATGCCATGTTAGGTACCCATGCTTAGGGGTCCTGGGTGACGGACTTTACTTATATTTTGTTAAAAGATGCCAGTGCTGATTTGTGAGGCGCAGGCTCCATACACAGCACAAGCTCTAGCCTTGGAGTCACCCAGATCCTGGTCCTTTATGCTGCCCTTCCCAGTTGGGTGAACTTGGTGGGGGGGGCATCTGCAGAGTGAAGTGTCTCAACTCTACCATGCAGGATCAGCTGGGTGTCCTGTTAAGCAGGGATCCAGACTCAGTAGTGTGGAGGTGACTTGTTTCCTGTATGCTCCTGCATGGAACATGATAGCCCCCACACCTCTTCCCAGGGCCACTGGTCATACTTGAATAGGAGACTTCACCGAGTCTCCATTTCCTGTCTTCAAAATGGCTTCAATGGAACCTAGCTGGTGGGTAAGTGAGGCCCGGTGGCCCAATCTGAGTCGAGACCCTCCACATCCAGTTCCCTTTCAACAGTCATACGTCCTGGGCTAATATCTAATATCCATCCTGGCTCCTCATCAACTGCCTCATTTCCACTCCTCCCCCTCCCTCCTTCTTAACTGGAACATTCTGGAAGTTCACTTGGAGGGTTGTGCTGCCTTTCAAACATCCTAGGATCTTTGGCTCCTCTCTCTCTCTTTTCCATTTAAATTCAAAACCCACACCACTCATGGGGCATCTACCCTCCTGGTGCCATTAGGAGATGAGAATGTCACATCACCAGTCACTCACTCCAGGGCCACACTCTTATTAAAGCAGGCTACGAACCATGCCACCTGCACAAACGACTGGGGAGGGAGACCCACAGGGACAGGCTTTCTGTTAATGAGGCCTGAGATTTGCCAGGTGCCCGGTTCATTTCCTCGATTCTGCAGGGGCCTCACAGACACTCAGAGATAGATACAGGAAGCTTTGCACATCTCTGCCCTGGCAGTTTTCAGGACCTGGGATCTGTCCTAAGTCTCCTCTCACCCTCTCCATGGTCCTGGGTGCACCCCAACTTTAGGTTCCCCATATTTTCTATGACCCACCCCTCAGTTTATAAGTTAGAAGAGTCAAGATCCTGACCATAGCACGTAACACCCATCCATGAGAAACATGGGGATGGTGTGCAGACCTGTAATATGCAGTGCCTACATCATGTGTACTCTATGGTAGTGTACATTACACACAGCTGTGATGAACATGAAGTGCCTTCCACCTCGACAAAGAACAGACTCCCCCAATACTATACCTGTCCTTACCCATGGCCCACTTCCTGCTTTTTGTTTAATTACAACATTCTGCATGGAGTTTTGAGTGGTCTATTAACCACTCTTCCTGTAGGGGGCAGCCGGGCGGGGAATCTATGTCTGGTGCTGACCCACAGGGTAGTGTGACAAGGCCCTTGAGCTTCCCACCTTGCCCCAGCCATGCTCCTTCTCAGGAGGCCTGCTTGCCCCAAGGCAGCCAGGCAGGAGGCCACCTTGAGAGACCACACAGAGAGAGACCGCAGGACTTCCCAAAGAAAGTGGTAGATGTGGTCTGGCCTGCACGCTGCTATGTTGTTGGCCAGCCAGAAAGAGCCCAGCAAGCTTTCACCCCACAGAAACTGGATCAGATACCAGGATTGCCTTGCTTTGTGCCACTAAGTGCTGGGTGACAAGACAGCACTTGGAACCCAATGTGGAGGAACCCTCTGTCATTCTCCCCATCCCTGCATGACTGCCATTGGTGTCCCCATGCCCAGCACAGTGTTTGAATGATGGTCAGGTACGGACGTCATCCTGTTTGACTTTCGGTGTCATTAGGCTGGCTAACTTCACTGTCTGGGAAACACAGAGGGTCTACCTGATTGTCCCTTTGCCTTACAGACTCTCTGTCACTGATTTTTTTCTCAATATCCAGCTGGACAGTAGAAGTTCTTTCCCAGACCCTGCCTGCTGGACACAGCATGCCAAAGAGTCAGACCAACACCCTCTCCTTGCCACTCGGCTTCTGTAGCAGGCTCCTCACAATCCAGGCACCAATGCTGTCACTGGACCAGACTTCATCAGGACCCTCCTCCTAACTCCAGGCTCAGATGCCCAGTGGCATGTACCTAGGTGTCCAGATGAACATCCCAGAGCCACCATGCACAAAACTGAGCTTCCAACAGTCCTTCCTAACCCCACCAAGGACAATTCCAAATGGTCTCACATGCCCACCAACTCCAGAATGAGGACATGGACATGGCTGGGCCTAGCTGAGCTATCCTGCTGACCCGTTTCCTATGTCTCCCTTTGTCCTGGGGCACACAGAGATGCTCAGTAGTTGAAGTGGATGGGCAGGCACATGCAAAACCCCAAGAAGTGAATCCAAACATTCTCTTCCCATCCTTTACCCTCGCTCAAAGCCCTCTGACTTGTGGGGACACACTCTCCCTGTGGCCTTGCTCATGATGTCTTAGCCCATTTTCTGTGGCTGCAACTGAATACTGCAGACCGGGTAACTTAGAAAGAATACAGATTTAACAAGTTGTAGTGGTGTACACTTATAATTCCAGATCTCTGAAAGCTGAAGCAGGAAGATTACACTTGGAAGGCAGCCTAGCTACATAACCAGAGACCATCTCAAAAATACCAAGGGCTGGGAATGGCCCTACATTTCCACCTAACGGGAAAGCTTTTGTGTCTTGACAGTGGGTTCATCTACCCCCTCTCCAGTGGATCACTGCTCATCAAGCATGCGCCAAGCCCTGGGTTCCATTTCTAGCACTAGAAAGCAAGAGAACAAACACAGGCACATTTAGCTTGAGGTTCTGGAGCCTGGGTGGTCTCGGGGCATGGTACCAACATGTGCTCTGCCGGTGGCTAGGGTCTCCTGCTGGATGAGCAAGTGTGTCAGTGGAAGCTTGCTTTTTATAACCAAGCCTCTGACCTTCTCCTGACATCCCACAAACCCAGTCACCCCCCAGAGGTCCCACCTTGAAACGGCATGAGCTCCAGACTCAGGTTTGCAACACGTACCTTCCAGAGGGCAAGCGTTCAAGCCGCAGCAGTGTATGAACCCAGCCTGTTCCCCAGCAAGCAGCTTCCCCTTTCCTGGCCGAGTATTCCAAACTGTTACATTGTTCTCTGCCCTTTCCCTCCCTGGTTGATCTTGGAGCACCCTGCCCCACCCCCTCATTCTGACATCACCCTCTGCCCCAGTCCTCAGGTCACCCTCTAATCCCAGCATTCCAGGGCTCTCTGCCTCTCTCTTCCAGGGCCCCGTGTGTGGCTACACACAACCTTTTCAATCAGCAAATCACTCCCTGTGGCAACACCACTCCTTTAAAAGGTACTTAAGACTGCACGTTCATTTTCTTCATGCAGATAAATCCATGCCCACACCCTTACTCCTCTTCAGGGAGATGTTTTCTAAATTTACAACTGCTTTTGGGGGACAGAGGAACCACTTTTTCATAATGGCATTTAATATTCTGAATGCTTGCATTCCCAGTAATGTGTTAATATCTTAACTTGTCAAGCTCAGAGGAGACCAAAGAGTCATCTTCATCTGCTCCACAGGCTGTGTCTGGTTAGTGATTTCTCAGGCCTCCCACTAATGAAGCTTCAAAGCAGATGCTTCTAGCCTCCCCCTCCCCTACCTGTTGAAATGCTTGCAAGCCCCTTCCCCACCTCTGAGAGTGGTAATGTGACAAGGTGTTACCCACTTACCCCACTGTTTAGGAGATGAATGTTCTAGGTGGAGCCCATCAGAGGTTTGCAGTCACAGTGTCCTGGCATTTTAGAGCATCCCAGGAATGTCTCAGGGTAGACAATGGCACTGACCAGACCAACCATGTAGCCTTAGGAGAGATGATGCCAATAGACAGTGAATGCATTAGTCGGGGTTATTGAATTTGCTTACAATGCATGGTCTGGGTAGTCCAGCAACAGCTTTTCTTCACTCCAGAGAGGCTGAGGACCTGATAGCTACTCAGTCCCCGAGGCTGGATACCTCAGCAATCCTACTTGGGCATTGGAATCCTAGAGGATTTCTAGAGAGCCACTGGTCTTCAGTTCACATCGGAAGAGGCTGGGTTGTGATGGCAATGAATGCCAGCAGCCATGGTGGCAGCAGAGAGGGGGTAGATGACCCTACCAGCGAGACACAAAAGCTTTCCCCTTAGACCTCCTCATGTCTGGGCTGCCACCAGAAGGTGCCACCTACATTTAGCAGAGTCTTCCCACTCTAGCTAACCTAACCAGGGGAATCCAGGTGTGACCAGACCCATGTTTCTTAGTTGATTCCCATTCCAAGCAGGTTAACAACCAAGATTAATGATCACACTGGCTCTAGTCAATTGTCTGGACACTAAGTGTGCATGACAAACACGCTACCAGAGTGTGATGGGTATTATATCCAATGTCAACTTGATTTGACGTCTATACTCGACCGGCGATAGACCCCTGAGAATGTCTGTGAGTGATTATCTTGATTGTGTTCATTGCTATAAGAGGATCCATCTTAATTCCCACATTCTTTATGCAGGGGATCCTAGACTGTAGTCGAGTGGAGAAAGTGAGCCAAGAACTGAACACATGTGCCTACACTCATAGCCTCTCCTCCTGACTGTGGACATACAGTGGCCGACGGCCTCAAGCTCCTGCTTGACCCTTTCTCCCTTAAGTGGCTTTGGTCAAAGTATTTTTTTCATAGCAACAGAAAAAGAAACTAAAATATAGAGATAGGTAGGGTGGGCTTGATTCTCTGCTGCTGCTGCTGCTGCTGCTGCTGGAAGCTGTCTTATGAAAAAGGGATAAAGAGCCCAGGGGAAAAAAACGCATCTAATGCCAGGCATGGTGGCCTAGACCAGTAATCCTAACGCTTGGGAGACGGAGGCAAGAGGACCAGGAGCTTAAGGTCATTCTCGGCTACATAGCAAGTTCTATAGCAGCCCGAGCTATGTGAGACCTTGTCTTAACCCCACCCCACCCCACCCACAAAATCACATCTGTTAAGGAAGCATTTGCTCCTAAGGAGATTTTCCAAGCACTGGCTTGGTCACCACAGCAGCGTCTCAAGGTCGTAGGCACTGTCTCCATCTTACAGGTAAGAGAGGCTGGAAAGGTTAATTGAACTGCCCGCAGTTGCTATCCTGTCTCAGCAAAACAAATTCGTCTCCAACAGACTGGCTGGAAACTCAGATTAGGTGAATCAGAAGTCAGGGAACAGCTCAGCTGGGGGCGTCTGGCCCAGAGTTTCTTGGGAGGCTTTCCGTCAGCTGGTTGACAGCAGCTGTGGTCCTAAGGAGGCTTAGCCACTTCTGGGGCTGGCAGAAAAAAGGCCTCAGGACAACGTGCACACCTCAGACTCTGAAACTTGCACACGTCAGTCTCTGTGGTGACGAGAATCGATGTTGTGGGTAGAGAATTAAATTGTGAACTTGCATGTAAGGACGCTCTCCTGGGTTCTCCAGGTGACCGCTGTGAGATTGTAGGGGTTCTTAGTTAACGGAAGAGGAAAGCCAGAGAAAAAGGGAGGTGGGCAGATGAGGTGATGCTGGGGAGGGAGGAGGGGCATGTGTCAGTCCCCGGCATCTCCATGACCTCAACACCTCCCAGACACAACTTGAAGGAGGAAAGACAGATTTGGGCTCCTGGTTTCAAAGAGACATCAGTCCTCAGTTGCTGAGAGAAGAGTTGGTGGTATGGGGGCTCAGTCACGGGTATTGAGAGCACCTCCCAGAGGCCCCTCACATGGTGGTAGGTCAGGAAGCAGAAAAAACAAAACCTAAGCAGGGTAGGGGCCAGGCTGCAGCCTTCCAAGGCCCTCCCTGAGTGATCCATTCAACCAGCCGGGCCCCATTTCCTAGAGGCTCCACAGCTCCCCAAAGCAGTGCTGTGAGCTGGGACCATTGGGGACATTGTTTGAAAATTATTATTGCTAAACAAGGTTCTTTAAACATTTTTACATTTCCTTACTTATTTGGTGTGTTGGGGTGTGGGGGGAGCACCATGGTATGGAGGTTAGAGGATAACTTAGAGAAATGGGTTCTCTCTTCCCACCAAGAGGGTTCCAGAGGTTGAATTCAGGTCATCAGGCTTGATGGCAGGATCTCTTACCTGCCAAGCTGTCTCGCCTGCCCCAGGGACATTTTAGATTCAAAACACAAAGCAAGGAACGGGAGAGATTTCTAGAAGCCAAAAAAAAAAAAAAAAAATGTAAGGGAACAGGATCTCCTGCTAGGAACTCCTAAAAGGACTGTCGAGCTGGGTGATGCCCTGTCCACGCCTGCTGGTCCCCTAAGCTCCGGAACTGCGAGATGAATTTGTAATGTCATAGGCTTCTCGGCGTTTTATAATCTGCTGCAGTAACAACAAAGAACCGCTTCCCATACGGTTCAGTGACAAGGGGCTTTGGCGGCAGGAGTTAGCTCTTCCCCATAGCCCCCCCCTCCCCCCGGCTAGTGTCCTTATACAGCGGCAGCTGTCCTCCTCCAGGTTCCACACAGAACCTGCCATCCGGTTACGTCACAGGAAACCTAAATCAGCATTTCCATCACTTCTGTTTGGAGAGTTAAGTAGGGTCCATCCTTAAGAAGACAGGAAGTGAATTCCATCTTTTGAAGGGGAAAGTTTCAAAGAATCTGTGAGGCCTTTTCACTGTCCAAGGTCACACCCGATGAGTTAAGAGGACTTGAAATACAACAAAAAACTCAAGTTTCTAACGGTGATGGTTCATTTTAATTGTCTACTTGATATGGGGTGGAGTCACCCGAAAGTCTCTCAATGAGGGGTGGTCTAGATCAGTCGGCCTGTGTGCTTGTCCATAGGGGACTGTCTTCATTACATTAATGGAGATGGGAAGACCTGTCCATTGTGGCTGGGACCATTGCCTGGGTTGGGTCCTGGGCTGTATCAGAGGGGAGAGAGGACACACTGACACCATGCCTATGTGCTTGACTGTGGATACGATGTAACTAGCTGTTTAACGTCCCTGTCTTGACTTCCCCACCATGATGTACTGAGACCTGGAATGGCAAGTAGAATAAACCCTTTCCCCCGTAAAATTTTTTTTCTGGGATATTTTATTACAGCAAGAGAAATTAAACCAGCACACTGACTGCAAAGTCTTTCCATCCCACTGAACTACAGAGCTGGACCTAATGTCTAGAGGTGCAGGTGTACTGAACCTGGGTTCCCCAGGAGCAGTCATGGAGACCTGAGAACTATGTCCCATGTTTTTAAATTGTAAAGGGAACATTGCCAACTGAAAGGAGGCTGAACCAGCTCTTGCATGAAATGACATCGCCTGGATTGCTTTTACTATGACCAGAAGCTCTGGGTGGGAGTTATTGATGTCTTTAATAAAACATGGAATGGCTAATGTTATTAAGTAAGTCCTACCTGATGGATGGCATCTTTAGAAATGTGGCCTCTCAGGGCAGAAAGCAGAGAGCATATTGGTGCAGATGAAATGAGGCAAACCCACAGTCCTGCTACTTCGTTACTAGGGAAACTGAGTACCAGAGAGAGCAGGGCCTCACCCAAGCCACCTGGGTGCTATCCAAAGCCAGGGGTCAACCAGAATATCCCCATCCCCACGTTTGTTCCCACAGCCTTAGTGAAGAAGCAGGAGAACTTGCTAAAGGCTCCTCCCGAAGGCTTTGGCCATTTCTAAGGTACCATGCTGAAGAGACAGTTAATGTGTTTCCATGGGAACTAATGTGGTGATAGGAGGGACATGCTTGGAAGAGGGAAGTTGGGGGAATTAAAGATGGAGGAATCCCTCTCTAACTCACTGCCTGGATACCACGAGAGTTTTTCAGCAGATAACATAGTCCCAAGAAGAGGTGGACTCAAGTGACAAGATGCTTCTGAACCCTTCAACAGTTCCCAGGACCCACCCCCAACCTGCCCCCATCACATTCAGAACTCATCTGAGGCCAGAAAGAATCTTCTCTCGGAAAAAAATGATTCAGCTGCTATGGAAAACACTATGGTGGCTCCTCAGAACTGTATAGACAGAATTACAAGGTAATCCAGCAATTTCCCTTTTCGATACGCACACCGAAGAGTTGAAAGTGGGGACTAATAAGCCGGGCGGTGGTGGTGCATGCCTTTAATCCCAGCACTCGGGAGGCAGAGCCAGGCAGATCTCTGTGAGTTTGAGACCTGCCTGGGCTACCAAGCGAGTTCCAGGAAAGGTGCAAAACTACACAGAGAAACCCTGTCTCGAAAAACCAAAAAAAAAAAAAAAAAAAAGTGGAGACTAAATCAGCAACTTCTATATCCCACATGCCCAGGAGCACGGGCAACAGGTAAAGTGTGAAGCAAAGCAAGTGCCCATGGACAGACATATGGACAAACAAGTTGTGGTATTTACACATGCTAGAAATCCCTTCAACTTTGCCCTAGTTATTTTCAGCTGTCAACTTGATGCAGCTTTACAGCAGTGGTTCCCAACCTGTGGGCCGCAACCCCCACACTCACATATTTACATTGCGATTCATAACAGTGGCAGACATACAGTTATGAAGCAGCAACAAAATGATTTTATGGTTGGGGGTCACCACAACATGAGGAACTGTATTCAAGGGTTGCAAGCACTTGGAAGATTGAGAACCACTGGCCTAGGATTACCTGCTGAGGGACTGCCCTGACCAGATTGGCCTGTGGCCATGTCTGTGAGGGATTGTATTGACTGATGATTGGTTGTGCAAAGGCCGAGCCCAATGTGGGTGTTACCATCCCTAAGCAGGTGAGTCTGGGCTATACAAGAAAGCTAGCTGAGCGCGAGCCTGAGAGTGAGCCGGAAGGAGGGCCAGGAGGCACTCTTCTGCCTCAATGACTTGACTTCCCTCAATGAAGGACTGTCACCTGGAAGTACAAACTGAAACTTACTCTTTCCTTCCCAAGCTGCTTTTGTTCCGAGTGTTATGTCACAGCAATAAAAAGCAAGCTGCCTTCTAAAACATGCAACAATGTCAGCGTGACTTAAAGACATTGTGCTAAGTGAAATAAGCCAGCCACAGAGCACACTATGTGATCCCACTTAGATGGCTGCCTAGATAAGTCAAATTCCCAGAGTCAGAAGTAGAACAGGGCGGCCAGGGCCTGTGGAGAGGGGCAAAGGGCAGCTGTTCATTGGGGCAGGTGTCACTGTGGGAAGATGAAGGAACTGTGGGGAAAGCTGGTGGTAATGACTGAGCCGTTGTTTGAAATAAAAACCATCAGAGAATGAACTTAAGTGGATAAGATGGGGACAGAGGACGGCTCAGAGTTTAAGTGCACTCACTGCTCTTCCAGAGGACTTGAGTTCAGTTCCCAGAAACAACATGGTTGCTCACAACTATCTGTGAATCAAGTTCCAGGGGATCTAATGCCCTCTTCTGGCCTCCTCAGGCATACAGACATACATGCAGCCAAAAGACCCATATATGTAAAATATTTTTAATATAAAGATTACTAAGGTGGATTTTATGCTGTGTGTTTTATGCTGTGTGTACTTCATCACAATATTTTAGAAATTTGTGAATGACACTGGGGAGGTCACACTGTTGGGGAGACCCAGATTTGGTGGGTACACAGAGAGAATTGACACCCCAGTCTCCCAGGCAGACCCTGCAGAGTTGAGATTCAGCTATCCATGCAGCTGTATGTGAAGACTGACACCAGAACTGGACATGGGACCTGCCACTGCTGACCCAGAAATCCAATGACTGCGCCTGGAGAATGCCTCCATGTCTGGTAGAGGTGGTTCCAGAGATAGGCGGGGGCATTGAAATGCTGAGTAAGGAAATTCCCAGCCTCTGTGCAAGCCAGCTCCATCTGACTGGCAGGGCCCCAGGATGAACCAGCAGGTGGGAGAAGGGAAAATTCTCTCCCCTCACCCCTACACCTTCTCTACCCTTATCCTACTGTCCTGAGAAGTCAGATCTGGTTTCTCAGTCAGCCTGTACAGCAGCTTCCTGGAACTTTCTGGCAGGTCAGCCTCAGACTGAGAAATTCACCATTGGCTTCCTTGGTTCCAAGGCTTTCAGACCGCCTGTTTGAAGCTTACCAGTTTCCATAGTCATGTAAGCCAATTCCTCTAATAAGCTCCTTCACATCTGTGCAATGATTATGGACAGGCATCCTTTGGTGTCCCTCTGGACACTGAAATTTGTTCCAGAATTCCCACAGACTCCAAAAGCCATGATGTTCAAAGATCGTATAAAATGGCTGGTATTTGTTCACACTATATGTACACCCTCCTGCATGGCTTAATCATCTCTAGAATATTCATAATCTCTAATACAGTGTAAGTGCTGCGTATACAGTTGTTACACTGTATATTCTAGTTGATATTAGCAGGGAGAAATCTATACGTATTCAATACAAGTGAAATTGTTTTTAAATATTCTGATATGTGATTTGTTGACTCCATGCATCTTAGTTACTTTTTTCTGTTGCTGTGATAAAAATTCTCTAACCAAAGTAACTTAAGGGAGAAAAGGTTTACTTTGGCTCCCAGTTACAGGATATAGTCCACCCTAGTGGGCAAGTTACAAAGGTAGGAGCTTGAGGCAGCTAGTTACATTGTATCCACAATCAACAAGCAGAGACCAAGGCTTCTGTTCAGTCCACTTCCTCTTTTTCCTAAAGGCCAGGATCACAGCCCAGAGAATAGTGCCACCCACAGTGGGCAGTTTTTTTTATTAATTAGTTTAATCATGATAATATCCCACAGTCATGCCAGAAGCCCATCTCTTTATCAACTGACCTCTATTCCCAGCCTCTAGACTTATTTCCTTTATGAATTTAGCTACATCATTATGACAATGGACTGATACACCACCCTCTGCCACTGTGGCAGACATCTAATCTAAGGGATCTCACTGCCTGCTTCCACAGTCTCTGACACCAGAAATGTGACACTCAATTTACAGGACCGGAAACTGCTTACACAAGCCCAACCAGCTGCTCAAACTCCCTCATGAAAACACCTAGCCAGATCAAGCCTGCCTCCCGAGGGTATACCTTCTCTCTGCACTTCCCCCTGCTCCGGCAGCTTCCACAAGGAGACAGCCTAGGTCTCTTGCCTTTGAAGAAATATCAGTACCTCATTCCGGAGAGTGATCCTGCCTGCCAAAGCTCTAGGCATAGTACCAAAGATGCCTATTTCCTGTTGGACATATGCTTGACATATTTTGTCTTTAACAAAGATGGGGACAGGTCTCTTGGCTGCCATGCATTAAGCCTTGGGGTCCATCTTTAGCAACCTATACAAAAGATAAATTATAGTCTCTGGGCTTCAAGAAATCCTTTCAAGAGTAGGACACACAGGAAGGCAATCCTGAGCTATAAAACATGGTACCTTCCCTGGAACCCTGTGAGCTGAAGTGTCCCAGGATGGTGATATCCATCACACAATACCAAAGAGGACTGAGCAATGATGAAAGTTATCCAGCCACAATGCTGACTTTCATGGAACTAGCAGATGGTAAGAGACTTCTAATATCAGATTTCCACGGAAGAGCTTGTTCCCACTGGCCCATGCCTTTGAGTGTGGGCTGAGTTGGGGTCGAGTTTCAACACTGTGAAATATATCTGAGAAAAGCAAGCTGAGGACGGAATGGCTTATTTGGCTCATGGTTTCAGATTATGAGATCATCTGGCTCCACTGCTCCTGGGCTGACATAAGACAAAGAGTACATAGCTGAGCAAGGCGGCTCCCTTTGTGGCAGCCAGGAAGCAGCGAGCAGAAGAGAGAAGGGACAGGTTGCCCACCACAGGCATACCCCAGTGACTTACTGCTTCCAACCAGGCCCCACTCTTAATTGCTATAACCTCTAAGGACACCATTAATTTTTTAAAATTTATTTTATTTTCATTCATGTGGACATATGCGTCTGTGTGTAAATATGTGCATGTGAGTGCAGAATCCACAGAGGCCAGAAGAGGGTATTGGATCCCCTGGAGCTGGAGTTACAGGTCATTGTGAGCCACCTGACATGGGTGCTAGGAATCAAACTTGGGGCCTCTGAAAGAATAGCAAGTGCTCTTAACTCCAGAGCCATCTCTCCAGCCCTGTGATCAAATGGTTAATCCACCAATAGATTAGGTTAGAGCCCTATGAACTAAACTCATTGAGATAGCATCACCAACTGAAGACTGAGATAGACCAGCCTACCACACTTCAATTTCTGGAGTGGTATTTCCTATCCACTCCTTAAACAAGGGCAGGAGAACAAATCCAGCACTTCTGAGAAACAGGGAAAGCGGTATTCCCCCAGGTTACAAAACTCACCAGGCCTGAGGTCCATCCTTTCATGCCAAGGGGCTTTGCAAACCCAGAGCTCACTGTGTACAGGGAGGGCCCTTAAGAAATAAAAAATAGCCCTCACTTATAGCAGGGTGGCAACAACAGTCACAGCAGGTAATAGATGCATGGTAGTAATAAAACTAACACGGAAGCCCAGAGTGATTCTGACCGTAGGCTACAAGGCACACAAACAGGAGGCCTGGTGTCCAGCTGCCCAGGCCTGGGGCCACCTCCCTGAGAGCCCTGGAAATGGGACACAGCTGTTTCCAGTCTTGTTACAGATTTGGTTTGGTTTCTGAGTTTTTCTCAGCAAGGTTCACTCTTTGTAAAGAGGAGAGAGAGCTCGGGGCCTGGATTAACGTGCTAATTACTCCTTGGTAATTAAATTAACTTTAATTGTCAGGAAGTAAAATACTCTCCCCTCAAGCCATTGTCCTGTTGCTGTAGCTGCCGGCACTTAAATCCAATGAGCCGCTAGTCAAGGGGCAGGCGGGCTGGGACCCATAACAGTGAGCAGGTGCTTTCTGTAAAGAAAAGAATAATGATGAAGTTGACGCCCTTCAATAGTGTCAAGTCTTCAATACATTAGGCAGGGACACCAAACCCGCACCATGACAGGGACAGGGAAACAAGCCAGCACTTCACTGAGAGAGGTACTCAGGTATTTCACTCCCAGAACCCAGCCATGCCTGAGGTCTCTGAGCAGTCAGCCACAGGAGCCCAGGACCTGGGGCTGATGTGTGTCCTGTGCTGTAAAGACAGGCTTCTCCTATGAGGTATGCACATGCTGACCGCTATGAAAATTAGAATTTCTCCTGGTTGCCCCCACCCCAAGCAATCTATATGCTTGATAATGGGCTAAGATAAGACCAAGAAGGGAGTATTTGGCCAAATTTCCAGGCTACAACTTGGAAATTGAAGACAATTACCAGGTCACAAATCCTATCCTGTTTAGCCGTCAACATGGAAATTAAGCAGCTGGCTACCCAGGCTGCCCAGAAAGGCACACTGGACTCCGTCACAGCTGCTCTGGTCTCTAAACTGGCCAACTGGCTTTTATGTTATCTCTGCCAACCCGCCGCCCTGCTGCCCGTGTGTCTGATTCTGTGCACGCATGGCTCTCGGTAGCTGGAAGGTGACACAGTGGATCGTCTTCTACTTGCCCCTAGCCAAGCCCTCCCTCCCCAGCCTTTGCTTGGTGTCCCTCAGCTCCAGTCAATGGCACTTGAAAGCTCTGACCACCAGCCTCATCTCCACAGGACAGACAGGGGCCAATCAGCTTTTTGAGGTGGGGGCAGAGTGGACATCAGTAATAGAACAATTTAGTGAGCACCTGCAGTGTGCCACCTAGGGACAGAAACTTCCATGTGAATGATCCAGTCTCTGGGGCTTGGTGTGGTTGTTTATTCCTGCAATCCCAGCAGTTGGGAAGAGGCAAGAGGATTGTCATTTAAAATCCCATCATGGGTGGGGGGGGGGGGATAGAGAGATGATTCAGTAATTGGGAGTGCTAGCTGCTCTTCCAGAGGACTCAGGTTCAAGTCACAGCACCCACATGGCACCCCACAACTGTCTATAACTCCTGACACCCTCACACAGACATACTTGCAGGCAGAACACCAATGTACATAAAACACAAATAAATAATTATTTTAAAAATTAAAAGGAAAACATCCCATCGTGGTTTATATGGCAAGACTGTTTCAAAAGACAACATGTCTCTGCGTTGGAGAGAAAGGAACTGCTTGTTAATTAACAATAGCTACTCACACACACACATACACACACCACATACACCCCATTACCAACTATATAGTTTTTATGTGCCTCATTTTCCCCAACTGTAAAACATAATAATTACATTATCTCTCATGCATTCCCAGGGTCTATGTGAACAATACACATGCATGAGGTGTGTACAAGGAAGTGCAGTGTGCACACTTGCTATCCTGTGCAGCTATGTGGGAAAGCAAGCTTGAGCAAGCCATTGAGCCAAGTGACCCCTGCCTAGCTGTGCATTTAAATTCCTTGAGCAGTTGTAACTGGTCATAGGCCCCTCCCCTGACTTCCTCTGGGATGTAGGGTCTGTGTTTATGAAGTGTCCAGAGTAGCTGCAATTAGGATCCGAATGGGGACCACTACTGAGTACAAAGCATCTCCCTGAAGGATGGAGCTGGCAGGAGAGGGTCTCACTTGAGCTCAGCAGAGGGAAATCAAGGGGTGCTGGCTGGACACTGGGAATGGAGCAGAGCTCAGCATGGTCACCCTCCTTCAGCCTTGGCTGTCCTAGTACCCAACTGAGGGTGACCTGCACTCTGGGCAAATGTTGGGTCTGGGGAGGAAACTGTCTCTGAAAAATGACAAGTGATAGCTGCTGGGAGAGGGAGAGTCGGTGTCCTTTCAGGGTGTAGCCCCTGGAATGTTGACCCTGTCCCCATGGGAGGCCATACACCCAAGAGTATATTGACGTCACAGACGAGATTCTCTGGACTCATTTTTAAATGACACAAAGTTGGACAGGTTGGGAAGGGCGTTGGATCTGGGAGGAGTTGGGGAGGGGATGAATAATCAGAGAAGGAAGAAGAAAATGGAATGATGGGGTCAAGGATTTCCTAGCAATAAAGAAGAAAGAGAAGTTCTCTCTGGGCTGCAGGATGGCATGTCTCCACCAGGTTTACCAGACAGGAGGGCCTAAAACAAGTTGTCCTTATGACACTTATACATGAGCAAGTCTCCCTCCCTCCCTCTCTCCCTCCCTCCCTCCCTCCCTCCCTCCCTCCCTCTCTCCCTCCCTCCCTCCCTCCCTCCTTCCTTTTCTCCCTTCCCTGTCTCTCTTCCTGTGTGGGGGTGAGGAAGACACATGTATGCACATATACATACACACGTGTGTGTGTGTGTGTGTGTGTGTGTGTGTGTGTGTGTGTAGACCAGACACATGCACAAACATGTGCATGTGTGTATACAGACCAGAAGTCAACTTTGAGCATCTTCCTCCATTGCTCTCCACCTTCTTTTTTTGAGACATGCTCTCTCACTGGACTTGGAGCTCACCAATTCAGATGAGCTGACTGGCCATTAAGCTGTAGAGAGCTGCCTGCCTCTGTCTTCCCACAAGGAATGGTGTAGATATGGTTAGTTTCTGTCAGCTCGACATAAAGAAGTCACCTGGACAGATGGGACCACACTTGAGGAATTGCTTACATGTTTGTCTCTGAATGTGTCTGTGGGACATTTTCTTGATTAATGGTTGATGTGGGAGGGCCCAGCCCATGGTGGGTGGTACCACCTCTGGACACGTGGTCCTGGATTGTATATGAAAGAAGGCTGAGCAGGCCAGGGAGAGCAAACCAGTAAAGCTGTAGTCCTCCATGGTTCCTGACTCTGCTCCCTCTTAAGGTCCTGCCCTGACTTCCCTCAATGATGGGCTGTGATCTGGACTTGTAAACCAGGTGTGGTGGTTTGAAAGAAAATGGCCCCCAAAGAGAGTGGCACTATTAGGAGATACGGCTTTGTTGGAGGATGTGTGTCATTGTGGGGGTGGGCTCATATATGCTCAAACCACGCCCAGTGTTTCAGACCACTTCCTGTTGCCTACAAGCCAAGATATAAGACACTCAGCTACTTCTCCAGCACCATGTCTTCCTGCACACCACCATGTTGCATGATGATGATAATGGACTAACCCTGTGAAATGCAAGGCATCCCAATTAAATGTTTTTCCTTTATAAGAGTTGCTTGGGTCATGGTGTCTCCTCACAGCAATAGAAACCCTCACTAAGGCACCAGATAAACCTTTTCCTCCCCCAGGTTGCTTTTGGTCAGTGTTTTCTCGCAGTAACAGAAAGTGACTAAGACACGGGATTCCACGCCTGACTTTTCACATGGGTGCTGTGGATCTGAAGTCAAGCCTTCACACTTGCACCCTCTTGTCCACTGAACAATCTCCTCAGCCCTCTATAAGCAAAATCTGTAACAAATCAAATGTAAAGCAAATGATGAGACCAAAGAGGGACCTATCAATAAAACGATTTTTGCAAAGAGAACAATATAAATGGCATAGGAGCAGGTATCCACACTCTCCTGAAAGAAAACCTCCTAGACCGTACCACCATGTTGCCAGATTTTGCACCACCAAAACAGTATCCAGTGGTGAAGATGGTGCCCCGTACTGACACTCTGCCCACTCTGCCACATGTGACCTACCTTTGCCTTATGTGAGCTCCAGCCACAAGGAATGACTCCAAGATGCTCAGACACGTCCTTTAAGCTTTTCCATCTACCCTCAAATTCATTCCCAATCCTGGAACTCCCTTCCCAGCCTTCCCGCTGATCTGCCCCAGATCCTGCCCAGCCTCCCCATCACCACAGCCCCATTCAGCTGCAGATCAGAATCAAACACACTGGTCTCCATGAGGCCTCTGCCACAGTTACCCCCATTCCCTTTATTGTACCCACGAAGTTCCAGACGCCCTTCCTGGGTCATTTCTCTCAAGGCATGGTGATTTCTACTTTTCCATCTTTGTTTTACTCTCTAAACTGAGACTTCAAAAGCCAGGGCTTTTGTCTTTTTCTTCCTTTCTTGTTTTTTTGAGTGTTTGTTGTTTTTGTATGTGGATATGTGTGTGTGCATTCATGTATGCATGTGTGTGTGTGTGTGTGTGTGTGTGTGTGTGTGTGTGTGTGTGTGTGTAGGCCAGAGAACTTGGGGTGTCGCTTCTCAGCACTCTCCACCTTTTTTTCTTTCTAGGGCTTCAAGCTCATCAAGCAGGCCAGGCTGCTGATCAGCAAGTCCCAGGGGGTCTGTCTCTGTCTCCCACAGCGGGGCTTTTTACATAGGTCCATTTCAGCACATCTTGGATTGGTCATATTTGAGTGGAGATAAAACAGAAATGATGATTTCTACCTGCTTTAAAAGACTTCCTAGAGCATAACAAGCCTTTAGATGGCATGTCATTGGCAGAAAGTCTTCACTCTCAGCCCAAGTCACAGCTGGCATCTGCCCCCCCCCCCTCCATCTTACACCTCACTCAACCACTCTGAGTCTTCCCATGGCCCCGGTCCTGGTAAGGGCACCTCTCCATGCTGCAGTAAACAGAGGGTCCTGTACCCCAACCCTGTGTGGGCAGATCTTGCCACATTTCCAGGAGAATGAGCATGCCCCATCTTCCAGACTGTCTTCCTGGGAGGCCCAGCACACTTGTCCTTTCTCTTAGGCAAGCTGAGTGGACCCAGCCTTCAGGTTAGCTCTGGTTTGGGATTCACTAGCTCTGTGGCCTTAGGCAAATGGCTTGACTTCTCTGGGCAGACATTCTATTGTATGCCAATAAACAGTTATTCAGTTTGTAGAGCATTATGGGTATCCAGTGACTAGTAGAGCCCTCACATGCTCTTCTTTGCTTTTTCCTCCCGCCGGGCGGCATCACTGCATGCTCCATCTTGCACTGAATCCTCAGGTCTTCTCTGACAGATCTTCAGCTTGTACTTCACACTGAAAAGCATTCATTTGTCACCTCTTTGCCAAGCAGGCACAGTCCAGGGCCTTTGGGAACAGGTGTGACAGGCTGAGACTAAAGCAGCTACAGATTCCTACACTCTGGAGGCCAAAGCTTCTAACCTGGAAAACAGAAAGTAAGCAAAAAGCATAAAGGGCATTGTTTCTTAGGCTGGGGTGATGATTAATGAGATGGAAAAAAGGAAGGAGAACATGGGGAGGAGGAACTAGGGGAGACAGCTCACCCTAGCAGCGGGCAGAGGGAGAAATCAATGGAGAAGCTAGCTCCAAGAACAACCGGAGAGAAGAGTCGATCATATCTCTTTGTTGAATGAATAAATGAAGGAATAAAGCGAGCATGAACAAGCTTTTATTTATTTCTCAGGGAAAATGTCTCGACAGCAAGAGCTTGACACTTAATGAAATTTCTACCAAACCCAGATGATATCTAATTAATGGGAGAGAGGAGAATTCGCACAGTATTGGGCCTAGAAGCCATCGGCTTCTTATAAAGAATGACATTCAGCGTGTGGGAAGAAGTGGGAGGTTTCAGTCTGCAGGGGAAGTTTTAATTGACTTCCTGTGTAACTGATATTTATAAATTGCATCTGACAAGAGGAATCTGTTTGCTTAGCCATTAATTCCTCCAGCTAATTCTGCAATGAGTTTGCAAGACTCCAGCCCAGGCTTTGCAACTGGTACTCAGAGCTCAGGAGGACAAGGAGCTGTAGGCAAGGCTGAGAGACTGGGGCGGGGGTGGGAGGGGGTAGGGGGGTGGGAGGGATAAAGGGGTGGAGTGAGGGGAAGGTTCTTGTCTCCAAGGCTCTAGAAGATGGACTGAATTTTAGCCATTTTGTGTCCCCAGATGCTCTCTCCCCATAGAGAACACTAACTCTGTAGAGAGACTCTGAAGGGGGCTTTTCCTATGGCCATCCAGCATCCCCAGGAGGTCACAGAGGCACAGTCCTAGACTAGGTAACTGACACTCAGAGGAAGCAAGTGACCCCCACTCCCAGATACTGTCATGTGCTAAGTGTCTCATTAACTCAGGTCCCCAACACCCATGGGATGTCCTAGTGCAAACAAGGCATATGGCAAATATTAATATGAATGAATGAATGGATGAATGAATGAATGGATGGATGGATGGATGGATGGATGGATGGATGGATGAATCAATGAATGGATAAATGAGTGATCAAAAAGGGATGAAGGAGTATGGTCCCTTCAGTTCAAACACTGCTTATAGATGTCCCCACACAGCTACTGCCCAGCTGACCCATCCTTAAATTCACTTCTTTGGATGCCTGGGCCCATTTTGATCCAGCCCAAGTTGGTGGACAAGGTGGAGAGGAGGTCTCTCTAGTCAAGTGTGCATCCCAAACAGGAGAGTGGCCCCTGTGCACACAACATTAATCCCACCTTGTTCAGCTATAGAATGGCCTGAGAAGTAGAGCTACTGGTCCCCATGGGAACCAGTGCATGCCAGAGAGCCAAATATGTGCATAAAGAGGGAATGTTTGAGATGCTGACCTCACTGTGTGAGGTGGCTCAGCTGTCCCTGGGAACTAATTCTGCTCTACAAACCTGCAGAAGGTGACATCAGTGCCTGTTACGTTGTCTTGAATCTCTTCTCCCAGGGCCAGCTATACCTGGGCATGTCTACCCAGGCATCTGTTATTTGTTTCTTACTCTTTTAGGGGCTCACCATCCACCTCCCAAATAAATCACACACAGAGGCTTATTCTTAATTATAAATATCTGGCCTTAGCTTGGCTTGTTTCTTGCCAGGTTCCTTAACTTAAATTATCCTGTCTACCTTTTGCCTCTGGGCTTTTCCCGTTCTCTTACTTCTGTAAATCTTACTCTTACTCCATTGCTGGTTATGTAGCTGGGTGGCTGGCTCCTGGAGTCCTTCTCCTCCTCCTTTCACTCCTAGATCTCTTTCTTTTTCTCACATTTCTCCTTCTATATATCCTCTGTGCCTGCCAGCCCTATCTATCCTTTCTCCTGCCCCACTATTGGCCATTCAGCTCTTTATTAGAACATCAGGTGTTTTAGACAGGCACAGTAACACAGCTTCACAGAGTTCAACAAATGCAACATAAACAAAAGTAACACACCTTAAAATAATATTCTACAACAGGCATCTCTAAGCAGTTTTGAACCTTAAAGGACCATGCTCCTTGCGTGAGACTTTATGCTCACTCCTTCATCCACACCTACGTTTGCTACATCCCTAGTTTGTGCCGGGACATCCACAGGTGTTGGGAACCCTGAGTTAATGAGATCCTGGCCCACAGCAACATTTGAGGGACTTGGAGAAGGGTAAATGTTGAGAACAAAGGAGCCCAGAGAGGGATGCCTAGCTGTGAATGGAGGGGGAAGAGGCCGGGGAAGAGCTTCCCACAGGAAGTGGGACCCAAGCTGAGCCTGAAGGCAAGGCAGGAGACTGAAGGAAGGGAGTGGGCAGAGTGGGTTCACAACTTGGAGAGCAGGGGAAAGGTCCAAGTGGGCACCAGGGATGGGAGCTGGTCTGTGTTGCTGAGACCTGGAGCTCTAATGGGGCCAAGCAATGAAAGACAAAAAAGTAAAGAGTAGAAGCTGGGCTTTGGAACTGGCTGGGGTGTGATGCCAACCTGTGTGAGGACAGCAGAGAATCCCAAGGAAGTTTGTTAAGTGAGGTGGGCGCAGGGTAAGGTCGGGCTCTCCGGACTCTCTGGGCTCTCCCTACCCCTCACCCTCTCCCTCTGCTTATTTGAGCAGGGTCTCATGGAAATGAGGTAAGCCTGAAACTAGATACATAGTTGAAGAGGACCTTGAACTCCTACCTCAACTTCCCAAGTGCTGGGATACCGGGCATGCATGGTTACATCCGGCTGTATTTTAGAAAAGGCAATGTGGAAGAGAGACTAGGAGACAGGGAGAGGGCAGGGAGGCTGGGGCACTCTGCTCTCAGCAGCTCAACCTCACGTGCTAGTGGTTTCTACTTCCAGGCCAATGAGCTGTGGTGTCCCAGGTCAGGCCTGAGGTCCAGACCCTTTGGGTGGGGTTCTGGGATATGGACCAGTGAGAAAGTGCCACGTCATCAGCTCTCTTCTGCCCCCTAGTGTATCATTTTAGTAACTACATCTCCTTGTCCTTACAGGCTTTCTTTAGACCCCTACTAATTTTAGCCAAGTATAGCCAACTTTTCTACAAAACACGAGGTAGTAAAACTTCTGGATTTGCAGAACGTCTGGGATCTGTTTCAACTGTTCATCTCTGACTGCTGCAGCAGCTAGCTAATTCAGTAAATAAACAATGCAATAGAAGGTATGAGTCCTGGATAGACATGCCTACATGCCTTGGGGGAGGAAATAAAGTTAATCTGACCTCAGTTTTTGTTCACAATAAACTGGTTTTGAATTCCCAGTCCTCTCTAAGTGCCTTGTGATATTTCGAGAATTCTAGAAATTTCTATAATTCTTATCAATGGGGCCATAACTGGATGAGGATTATTTTCTCTCTTCTGAGAAATACAAACCATCTTCCAGCCTTTAATGATACCTCCTTTCTCACTTTCAACACCATCTGTTTCCTTCAGATGTCAGATAATCATTCAGGACAAGATTCTTACATTCTTTAAAATCCATCACATGGAGTTGGGGAGGTGACTCTGTTGGTAGAGCGAGTTCATGTCCCCAGCACCCGTGGAAAAAGCTTTGTATGACATCATGGAATCTCAATGCGGGGGTGGGGGGGGAGGGGAGGATGTAAGGGGAAGTGGATACTTAGGGCTTGCTGGCTAGCCAAAGCAGTGAGCTCCGGGTTTAATTAACTAAGTGAACTTTAACCCTCTATCCCCGTGGGGATGGGTAGGCTCCACCCCCAGCTTCTTTCTCAAGGTTCTCCAATCTCCTTCTTCAGCTCCTTCTGTAGTTTTACTGGCTTGGACTCCAAGTCTCCAGAGAACAAAGGAGAGGTCAGGACACACAACTTACATCTTGCCTGAGACTTATAGGAATCAGCCTCTGAGCCTCACTCATCCCACTACACATGCACACACATGCCCCTGTGCGTACATGTACACATGAGTGCACACACTGAGTAGCCAGGCCAGACAACATAGCAGACATGAAGCGCTTTGTATAGACTAGTGGAGAGCAGCGGTGATAATGTCATTGTTCAAAGTTGAAGTCCATGCTGACTGGCTTGTCACCTACCCAGGGCTGTCTAGGAAATCCCCTGGAAGAACCTTATTACATCTGACTAGTTAGAAAACTCTGAACAGGGACAGACCAGAGAGGACAGGGAGAAGTGACCCATATTGATCATCTCCTCTGTGGTCAGCTTTGGACACGCTCCACCTCACCTGCTCCTCACAGCACAGCCAAGCTATGTATGGCCTCACTGTATTTGTGGGACGCCCAGCCATGGGGCACATGACTACTGAGGCAGAACTATCCAAGCCATGTCTAGTCAGAGATTTACTCACCATGCAAGTGCTGGGCTATTGTAGCCGGCAGAAGAGCTCTTGCCTGGCCCCCCTCAGAACCTGGCACATGCCCAGCTCTGAGAAAAGGAACTAGCGTAGTTCATACAGAGGGAAAGAAAATCTGATAGTCAGGGCAGTTTCCTGGAGCCTTATTTAGGGGCCATGTGTGAGCTCGGGCCCTGCAGTCATATGGTTCAGAGCTGTTCTTTGTGACACTGGGCATCCATGTCTACAATTCAGACAGACGCACAGGAGATGGACACTGGAGATGATATCGTGGGACGGGATGGATTCATGTGGTGAATGTGGAGAGAGAGCCGCATAATGGGGTCTTTGCCAGTGGAGGTCAAGCAGAAGAGGAACATCCACAGAGGAAGAAAGGATCCGAGAGTACGGTGGGGAGGAGGGGAGGCGGGGGGGGGGGGGGGGGTTCCGGGAATGAATGCGTGAAGCCAGAGAAGAAAGAAGCGCCACAATGTGGCATTCTCGTGCTCTCCACCATGCTCCATGGTGCTCATAGATCTTTTTGGTAACTCATCCATTTAGCCTGGAACATGAAGCTGTGTGCTTTTTTTTCCATGCTTCGTCCTAAGCTCTTGTTTCCAAATGAATAAACAGCGGCATCCCTGGGAATGGAGCTTCTTGTTCACCAAATTGAGTGGGGCTTCTTGCACTCAGCATGGAATCTTCTTCCCTCTTTTCTGTGAGGAGGTCAAAATTACACACTTGGCTGCACAGAAGAAGGTGGCTCCATTACCAGCTGTGTGCCAACAGCCAGGGGGTAGGATGCCTGATAGGAAAGCCAAGTGGAACTGGGCCCTGCTGTAGAGTCAGCCAGTGGAGGGAGATATGTCCTGCACTGGTTAGTTTTCTGCCAACTTGACACAAGCTAGAGTCATCTGGCAAAGTGGAACCTCAATCGGGTAAATGGCCTGTACGCCAGTGCATGGCCATTTTCTTTATTGATGATTGATGTGAGAGGGCCCATCATACTGTCACGGGTGCCACACCTTATCCAGGTATCCTAGATTGTGTAAGAAAGCAAACTGAGCATGCTATGTACAGCAGGCCTGCTCCCAATGCTCCTCCACAGCCTCCGCTTCAGTTCATTCTCCAGGACCCTGCTTCTGCTCCTGTCCCTGTGCCCCTGCTCCCCCAACCCCGTGATGGAGGAGGATTAGGACATGTGAGCCAAATAAACCCTTTCCTCTCCAAGCTGCTTCTGGTCATAGTGTTTTATCACAGCAAGAGAAAGCAAACCATCCTGGCCCTCAAAGAACTCACCATCAGGGGGAACCTGGTGCCGGCCACTCCTTATAACCACATCACCTGGCCAAGCCCCAAGTCGGTCCAAAAAGAATGTGCAGAAAAGGTCAGATTCCAGAACTGGAATGTGGCATTTATGCCACCACAGTCCTTGGGCTTTAGGTGATCAATAAACATTTGCTAAAGGTTACATTTAAAAAAGGTCATTTTCAAGGCTGGGTGTGAACTCAGCTTTATCAGGACATGCAAAAGGCATGGAGGAGCTGGGCTAGGGCTCACAGGACATCTCAGTGAGTTAAGGGACAGAGAGTCGATCTGACCCATTCAGTTCCCACAGGCAGTCAGTGGCTAGGGACAGTGAGGGAGCTGACTCTAAACACCATAGCCCAGCCCAGGATAAACCCTTACAACAGAGCTTGTCATAGGGAAACAGGCTGCCACACAAAGTGACATGCGTCCTCTCCTCTGGCCTTCTAGCAAAGAAGCAAAAGTAACCTCATGAATCTTTTCAGCTCTGGCGAGAAAAGGCAGACTCCCTACTATGGACACATAAACAACTTTTATCTCAAAGGGCAGAGGTGATGGCTTATTCTGTAGCCAAATATGAGGGACCATGGCCTGGGAGTACAAAGTTAAGTGACTCCCAAATTTCGTGTTCCAACGTGGTAACAGCTTGGTGTTTTTATAGACGTCAAACAAGGAAACCCATAAATTACGGTGCTTTTGAAAACACAGTAATGAAAACATTAGGTAGATAGGTAGGCTAAAACAGACAGAGAAATCTCCGTTCAAGGCCTCGGATGCACTGGAGTGTGGGGCTGGGCAGACTGTGGGTGAGCTCATTTGTCCCCATTCTCATCCCTCAAAAGCCAGTTCTCAGGAGATGCGCGATGGAAGGAGAAACCAGGTTTATTGGAATCTGGTGCCGGAGAAGGTGGAAGGGCTAGCCAATTCCTGCGTTTCAACCTCTGCGGTGGTTTAAATGAGAAAGCCCCCCACAGGCTCCAGTATTTAAATGCTTGATCCCCGGTTGGTGGCGCTATTTGGAGAGGTTTAGAAGGCACAGCCTTATAGGAAGTGCAAGTCACTGGGAGACGGTCTTGGAGAGGAAAGAGCCTTGCCCACTTCCAGTTTGCTCTCTCTGCTTCGTGGTTATGTTTGAAGATGTGAGCCCCCAGTTTCCTGTTCCTGCCGCCATGCCTGCAACTGACCGCTACGTCTTTCTGCCATGACGGACCCTTAAATAAGCCCTTCCTTATGTAAGTTACCTTGGTCATGCTGTTTACCACAGCAGCAGAAAAGTAACTAATACACACCACTCCCAAAAAAACTATCTTCGGGAACCCAGGCAAGTGACAGGCTTTTGTGGAGAGGGACGAGAGGTGCATGGGACAACAGGCAGAAAGCTACTTGCTGGGTGGGGTCTTAGTCACACAAGATTCCTGTCTCCCTCCCGGCCCTGGCCTGATCGCCACAACTGACCTTCACCTCCTGGGGCCAGTTCCAGACTGTGAGCCTGGACTCATCAGGAGAGCACTGGAAAGAGAGATGACACAGGTCTGAGCTGTGGACAGCTCTACCACAGAGGTCAAGCAAGCCGAGAGACAAACGGCACTTTTCTGCAAATTAAACTTCACAGAAGTTCATGTCTAAAGCGCGCAATCTGAGGGAGTCTGCTTAAGGGGTGTTAGGGAGTTTATTAGGATATAAATTGGGGAAAACAACTCACTAAATGGGATAAGGCAAAATGGTTGCAGTCCTGGAAGGCTAATGGCAGGTTCCCCGTGGCTTCCGCCTCCTGAGTCAGTCCACACTGTCCAAGCCCACAAAGGAGAGAAGAGAGTGAGGTGTACGAGCTTGAGCTAGCCCCGAGGCCATGCCCCAGGGACTGGTACCTTAAGGTCATCAGTGGATCAGGGACGCACTACGTATGTCATTTGTGTTCATTGTTTCACGATTGGAGACGGAGGATGGTTACCACACATTCTGATGGTACGTGAGGGTCCCAAGATGAGCGTGCTGGGGTTGGTGGATCAAAATGGTATTTAAGTGAGTAAGGCTCTAATTATCTGGATGGGGCTTGTTTTAACGTAGAGCGACAGTCAAAAGGGGGGTGGACAACTTTGCAAAGGACAAGCCTCAGAAGTGCAGCCAGGGTGGTGTGCAAGTCTTCTTCAGAGGTCACAGCGCCGGCCGGTGCCTGCATGGCAGGGGAGAAAGTCCAGACAGGGGGTTGGTTGGCTGCACAGCCTCAGGCCCAAACTGACCAATCCATGAAGCCACTTTCTCTCTTCCCTCAGGAGTGAATAAGCCACCAGAGAGGCTGGGTGGAGTTCTTCTCCTCCTGGGGGAAAACATGAGGTGTGTGGAAACAGGTTGTCTGCAACAAGCTCAAACATCATGTGAGGCGGAAGTGGGGAGACAGATAGAGAGATGGCTGCCCTATAGTTAAGAGCATTGCTCTTCCAGAAGATCTGGGATCAACTCTCAGCACCCACATAGCATTTAACACTTATAACCATCTGTAACTCCCCTACAGGGGGTGGTGTACAACACCCTCTCCTGGCCTCTGCAAGCACCAGGCATGCATGTGGTACACAGACATACATGCAGGCAAACACCCATACTTTTATCAAATAAAATAAAAATTGTTATTAAAAAAAAAAAAGGCTGAAGTGTGGTGTGTCCTATGTCCAGACCACACAGGTGTGCCGGAGCCACCAGAGTGAAATGTGACCAGAGTGAAATGTGACCAGGATTGCACCAATCAGAAAGACGATGGAGGACATTGTCAGCCCCAGGCACCTACAGCACTCATTGGTAAGCCACTGTGTGAGCAACCAAGTCACTATGCAAAAGCCAGGGTCTCACCCAAGGACATGGGCTGGGGTCTGGGCCACCACTGGGAGGTGCCACATTGACAGCAAGCCTACCCTCTTCTGAAGCTGCCCTTCATGGTGCCATTTCAAGGTCAGTAGGCTGGGAAGTAAGAACGAGTCTAGAGGGGTTTCTCCTATGCATTCCTGAAGTGGCACATGTCACTTGCGCCCCAGGTCATATGACTGAGTGGGCAGGGGCAGTGGGTGGCACTAGCCATCTCCGTCATGTATTGAGGAGTGGGTCACTCCACGGACTGTCTGGAGCTTCTGGGCACATTAGCTGCGAGCAAGATTTCAGCAACGAACTCCTTTAATGTTTCCATTACCAACGGGTCACGGCAAGGGCTCCTGATGCTCAGAATCCCGCCTGCTTTTGCAAACACTTCCGAGGTCCCACAAAGTGCAGGTACGAGTGTGTCCACCCTCGAGGTTCACAGATGGATTTCAGTGTGACCCATGAGTGTGGATGGGAAAATAAATACATGCTTATTTTCCCTGATCTCTCGTTGAATTTAGCATGTCCTCCAATTAACACCATGGGTGACAAAAACGTAATAGCATTTCCAATAACTGAATTTGTCTCCAGTAGAAACCACAGCTGCTCCCGTGCCGCTCTACATCTCCAAATGTCAGCTACATTGGCCTCTAGTTTGAAATTAGGGAAATATTTAGACTCCACAACCAGGCCTGATTATCTGAGATGTTAATAAAGAGACACACACGTTAATAATTTTGTTACATGGTTTTGTATTTTGATAACTTAATTTTTATTAAAGGTTTGTTTATTTTTATTTTATAGGTATTTGCCTGGATGGATGTATCTCTGTGCACCACATGCATGCAGTACCCTCAGAGGCCAGAAGATGGCGTCAGATTCCCCAGAACGGGAGCTACTGTCAGTTCTGCCGCACCAAGTGGGAGCCAGGAACCAAACCTCAACCCTCTGCTAAAGCAGTGCCCTCTTACCACTGAGCCATCTCTCCAACCCCTAATAATGTTAATATAATGGAAGGGACTTTACATGTGCATGTAAAAGAAGACAGGTAAACCAGGCTGTAGGGCCACATTAGAAACATGCTAAGGACCCCAGGTTAAGATTAACACATTTACTTAGCAATGCCTTGTGCACTTTGTATTATTATAATAAAATATTTGATGATGGGAACTTTATAAAGAAAACATCTTACTGGGCATGCACCCCCAGCACTCGGGAGCCAGAGATGGGAGGTTCTTGAGTTCAAGGCCAGCCTGGGCTACCTATCAAGTTACAGGCCAACCTGGGCTACAAAATGAGATGCTGTCTCCAAAAGCTGAGATCCAGAACTATAAATGGCCAAGTTTCTGTGTCCTTCACAAACCACCCAGTATGTGAGATTCTGTGACAGCAGCTCAGAGCAGGCTAGGGCAGGGAGGGAGCTCTGGGAGAGACCGCCAGCCAGCTCTGCCTTCTGGGACCATGAGGCCCACCTGACCCCTGAGACCTCTAGGAAATGGTTCAGATTGCCCAGACCTCTCCATGTCATGTTCCTAGTGTGTCTTCTCAGCCCAGGAGTTCCCAGCTTCCCTGAATGGAGAATGGGAGCCAGTTTCACAAACCTTCTAGAAGCTAACCTCCATCCCCCATCTCCACACCAGTCATCCCAGGTCCCCACCCTCCCCTTCCCAGAGCCTCACTGAAAGCTCATCCCGACTTTCCCCTATGCCCATCAAAGCTTTTTTTCTTCCACCCCCAAAATGTCGCGCCCACTCACTCACTCACTGTGGTTGTAAAGATCTCCTCCCCCAATCCCACACTTGGCTCTGAATCCCTAAAGATTCCTTCTAATCATATAGTCCTGTAATCTGTGCTCAGGCTGCTGTCAGCTCTTCCTCTGCAGCCCTGCCCGCCCCCCCACCCCCAGCCAATCTCTCACCCATAGCCCTCATCACCGCCACCCTGCTGAGGGGTGGCTGGAAAAGGAATCTAAATAGTCTGGGTGGGGGGAGCACTGTGTGCCTAAGAATGGAGCCATCACAGGGTAGTCCAACCCTGACCCCCTTCTTACTCAGCCGCCTATCTGGAGCCTGAACCCTGCTCTGCCTGTGAGGGGCGCCGTGAGTTTGAGCAATTGACATTAGAATGGATGGTGGCAGCTCTGTGGGGCTGTATTCGGGTTTATTTGGCACGGGGCTCCGTGAGCAGGATGCTATTACGGCAGCATAATTGGTTTCTCAAAGGTGATTTACTCCTCTTGTTAGCAGACCGGAGTGGTTGAGGATTTCAATCTACTAACATTTAGATTGCCTCAGGAGAGAGGCCAGCAAGTCCTGCCTGCGCGCATTTGAAATGCCTGCAGCCAGGGGACCTCTGGAGTGCTAATGGGTCCCTACTCTGTTGCCAGTGACCTTAGCTGGGGTAGCAGCAGCGAGACATTGTCCTCCACCTCAGAGAAGAGGGGTGTGTAGCTCTCAGCAAGGTGAACATGCCCTATTCACCCAGGAAGAGCTTTGCCTGAAGCCCAGCACACAGCTGACCCTTGAGGTTTGAGGAGAGAGAGAGAGAGAGAGAGAGAGAGAGAGAGAGAGAGAGAGAGAGAGAGAGAGCTGGGGTTGCAAACCCTTTGGGGTAGATGGAGAATGGGGGGTCACAAAGACAAAAGACACAATCTGTGACAGTGATTCCAGGGGTCTGTGTGCCAACGCTGAGTGCTGAGTGATTTGTAAAACGGCAGTGCCAAGGACAGGAAAGGATCGGTGTGCTGGGAGCATTGATGAGAAAGGCCAGAAACCCATCATGCAACAGACCATCCCAGAACAAAACTAGACCCACCGGGCGGTCACTTCTGCCCAGCCCCTGCCAGTGTCTGAGACGTACCCAGTACCCCACAAATGCAAAGGGGTGCCAGGGCAGCTAGTGTTGAAGAGTTTCTCCTGAAGGAATTCCTATCTTTTCAAAGTTTGAAAGTGGGGCGAGACACAGCCCCGTTGGTAGTGCTTGCCTAGCATGTGGCCAGCCGTTGCTGGGTGTGGTGGCACACCCCAGAATCCCAGCCCTTGGGAGGTTGAAGCGGGAAGATCAGAAGTTCAAGATCACCCCCAAGTGTGTAGGAAGTTTGGGGACATCCTGGAAGATATGAAGCCCTGGGGTCATTGGGAACACTGAAATTCTAAAGTAGGGTTTGTATTGTGGAGTAGGGCAGACATTGCCCTTGCTACACTGTCCTTGCTATTCTGGAGTGAAGCCACACCTGAGCTTCTTGGCTGGAATCTAAAATGAGCTGTACCCCTGTCCCCAGGGTACCCAAGAGAGACAAAAACAGGTCCAGACACTTAAGAAGATGCTGATGGCTCTGGGCACAGCCTAACTCAGGCTCTGAGTACAGCCACCCCTGTAAGGGCAGGAGAGGAACTTTTTGTTCAGTTTGTTTTTAAATTACCCCATGAATAAAATCGGGGTTGACCAAATTACTGCAGGCATGAGAACTATAAGCAGGCTAGGGAGGTAAACTTCCTCCTATGGGTGTGGCCAGAACACTCACCAGAGGAGGTCCGACTCCAGGAGCCTAGTGAGGGGCTCTGTACAGGGAGGAAGCCACTCTGGGCCCCTGATGAACCTGGCAGGAAGAGATGGGATCACAGGCATCTGCTAGACCTGGCTTTTTACATGAGATTGGGGCATCCAAATTTAGATTCTCACACTTGGAAATAACAAAGCCTGACCCCAGCCTGAGGAATAGACTTTCTAGAAATCCTAATATTCTGTACTTTATCTCCAGTAAATCTACATGTTCAAGAGAACTTTGGTTTTGGGGCATGATTTCTCTATATAGTTCAGGTGCTTTAGAACTCATAATCCTAGCTAGGCAGAAGGGATGCACACGTTTGATTCCAGCACTCAGGAGGCAGAGGCAAATGGATCTCTGAGTTCCAGGCCGGCCTGGTCTACAGAGTGAGTTCCAGGACAGCCAAGTGTGGTGATATATTATTTGCCATCTAGGAAATAAAGCTTGCCTGAAGATCAGAGGACAGAGCCAGCCACAGAGTTAAACATAGAGGTCAGGCAGTGGTGGTACACACCTTTAATCCTAGCACTCCGGAGGCTGAGATCCATGTGGATCTCTGTGAGTTCGAGGCCACACTGGGCTATATGAGATTGATTCAGTCTAGGGGAGAAATAGAGCCAGGTAGTGGTGGCACACACCTTTAACCCTGGTATTTGGGAAGCACATACGCCATTAATCCCGGCACTAGGAAGGTTGAGACAGGAAGTGAAATGGCTGGGCAGAGAAAGGCATGTAAGGCAGGAGGAGACAGGAACTAGAGGTTCTTTCAGCTGAGGACTCAGTGGCTTTCAGTTAGAGGATTCTGGAGTTGGTGAGGTGAGAAGTGGCTGTGGCTTGTTCCTTTGTCTCTCTGATCTTTTAGCGTTTACCCCAATATCTGGCTCCAGGCTTTTATTAAAAGACCATTTAGGATTCACACAACAGTCAAGGCTAAAAGAAAACCTGTGTGGAAGAACAAACAAAGAATTTATAATCCTTCTGCCTCCACTTCCTGGGTGTTGGGATTACAGAGGTATAACCATCACCAGATGAAAATGGTCTTTTAAAGTTTCTATTCATGACCACAAGTGGGAGTTAGTTTAGTTCTGGGGAATTCCTGGAATTTCCTCCAGGAATTGCGTCCAACCTGGAAGGACCGTGTTCACATAGTCAGGGCCATATGGAGTCATAGAGGAGCTCAGTGGCAAAGGCCGCTGAAAGGACTCTTCAGAGAACCACTAGTAATAGCAACTGGCAGGGGTAAGGGCAGAGGAGATGGAGGGAGCCATCCCTGGTTCACTGGTAGAGATACCTCAGGGTCACACTGATGTTTGTGGTGTTGGGACGAAGTATCTGGCAGACAAGGGAGGAAATGCCCTAGCTCAAGTTCAGAGGGTTCTTCCACAGCCTTTGATTTTCAGTTTGTCCCTTTGGGGACTTCATCAAGTGCCAGCCAATAGTTTACCTTGGCTTACCCAGGACAAGCATGCTGGGGTCCCTTCAGTCTCTACATCACTCCAGAGAAAGCTAACATTCAGAGTCCCCTTGGCTGGACCTCCAGAGGCTCCAAGGGAAAAGTCAACAGCCATGTTTGCCTTCTGAATAACCTTGCCCTCTCTGCCAGCCTCAGTCCCAGGAAGAAACTCAGACCTCAGAGACTCGTAACTGACTGCTGGACCTTCCTCCACTTTCCCACAGTTCCTCAAGCCCTGCTGCTTTCTCTCTTTTCCTTCACAGATACCTGGCTCCCTGACCCCATTCTCCTTGGTGGCCTGGCCTCTCTCACACACTGTCCACTGGGAAGCCTCTGAGCCTCCAGGCTTTTGCCTTGATATGCTAAGGAGAGTAGACAAAGGAATCCCAATCCAGCATGATTCTTCTAAGCTTTCAAAACCAGGACTTCCTCTGCCTCTCCTGCCTTGGGCACTAAGCCTTCTGGCTCCCCTGGAGCAAGAGGCTAGAAGGAAATAAATATGCAGAGAGGAAAAATGGAAATGCTTTGGCTAAAGTTTACAAAAGATTATTGGGACATGACTGTGATAATCTTGGCCCCGGGGATGAGGGTGAAGTCCCCAGAGCCTGCAGATAAACTGCACAGTGTTTGAGCATTCATGATGTTCAGCCCTAGAGACGGCAGGGTGTGAAGGCAAGCTCACAGAAGCAAAGTCCTTGCTGAGGTTGGGTCCTCCCTCAGCTCTCCAGAGCTCACAAAGTCAGGGTTTGAAAGAGTCCATTTCCAAAGGCTTGAAAGTCAGGGCATCTCCTGCCAATGGTTCTAATTCTCTGAGCTTCAACTTTCCAGGTAAATGCTCAGAATACAAAAACAATCAAAAACTTTCAATTTAAGGGCAAGGAGTTTGAGGTTCTAAATTCTACAGAAACTGGTTTCCCCATGGGGATCTGACATGGCTACACTCATTGACTCAAGAAAAGAGAGGGATCCCAGGCAAGTATCAGGAGCAGGAAGTTTGGGGCAGGTGGACAGCAGGGCAGCACCCAGATGGAGAGAGGCTACTTGGTGGGGGGGGGGGGGGTGGGGGGGGCATGACGACAACACAAAGCAAAGACAGTGACATGAGAACTGAGACCTGTGGTGATATACTGTGTCCCCCAATATACTGTGCACCCTAATAAAGCTTATCTGAGGATCTGAGGAAAAAGCCAGCCACTGGCTGGCTTATATTAAACATAGAAGTCAGGCGATGGTAGCACGAGTCTTTAATCCTAGCATTCGGGAAGCAGAGGTCCATCCGGATCTCTGTGAGTTCAAGGCCACACTGGGGAATAGAGCCAGGCTTGGCGACACAAGCCTTTAATCCCAGCACTAACCACAGAGGTCTGGAGGTCTGTACAGACAGACAGGAAGTGATGCAGCTGGTGGAGAGAGGAAATGAGTTGCAGAACAGAAAGATATATGGGCGTGGGTACATAGGAAGTAGGTCTCTTTGGCTGAGGATTTCCAAGTGGTAAGAATGTGGCTGGCTTCTTTCTGCTTTTCTTATCTCTCAGTTTTTACCCCAATATCTGGCTCCAGGTTTTTATTAATAAGACCGTTTAGCAATTTGTCTTATAGAGACCATTCCAGAAAACCTCACCCAGCAAGCACCTGGAGCCTTGGAGCTGGGCTTTGCTTCTGCTCTCAGCCCTCTCTATCCTGATCACTCAGCATGTGAAGAAGCCATGCCACAAGCTCCCGCTGCCATCCCCACGCCTTCCTTGCCATGAGGGACCGTGCTCCCCAAACTATATGCCAAAATAAACCTTTTCCTCCATTACCCTGCTTCTGTAGGGCATTTTGTCACAGTGCTCAGAAAAGTAAATAATACAGAGGTTAACTGACCTCAGCCAGGAATCCTAGGACTCTCTCGTGTGCTTTCAGACATATGGTAGCGAGGATCCAGTCCACTGAAAAAGTCATCAAGGCTAAGAGTCAAAGACAGCACACTCTGAGCTGCTAGTGGTTGTCAGCGGGGAGCTCAGCTGGAGTTGGCAGCCAAACTGGTGCATGTGACTTTTCCATGGTCTCAGGCTGCCTCAGCCACAGCAGCTGGGCTCCTGAAAAGACTGTACCATGCATGAGCAAGCTTTCCAGAAGACCCAGGCAGCAGCTGGAAGGCCTCCTAGGAGCTAGTCTGGTTAAGACTCCTCTGCTGTTTCTGTTCTTCAAAGCACAAGTTGGCATCGGGAAAAGTAGACTCCATTTCTGAATGATAAAGTAATACATGTATTTATACAATTAATGAGGACCATCTGGTGTTGGTTACATGTGTATTTACAGATGCTTATATAATGCATACATATGTAAAGGCCAAAGGGTAACCTGGGATGTTATTACTCAGACACTATCCATTTTGTTTATTGAGATGTGGTCTGTAAGTATCTTGAACTTGCCATCTAAGCTAAGCTGACTAGCCAGTGAACCCTAGGCATCCATGTATCTCTGATTCCCCAGAACTGCCACCACATCTGGCTTTTTAAACATGGGTTTTTGGGGATTGAACTCAGATGTCGTCGTCCCCTCCCCCACCTCCCCCACAAGCACTAAACCAGCTAAGCCATCTCCCCAGCCCAGCTCAGCAACCACCTCTGGAGACTTTAACATCACCCATCCTGTAGCCAGGACCATTTATTTATATACCGTTCATGTGCTAGATTGACAAAGCTAAGCCCCTTCCTAAAATACCCAAATGTAAACCCACTATGGCTTCAAGCTTAGGTTCAAGGTCCAGGATCTCATCACATAAATCAGGACCAAGTTGTGGGTGGGGGCTCCCAGATACGATTCCTCAGCTACAGTTTCTCTCCGGCCAAAGGCCTGAAGAAACAATGACATCTCTCCTCATTTTCCTACACAGACGACAGTGTCACCCTCCAGTCGAGCAGTGGCACAGAGAGGAGAGACGGGGGGGGCAGGAGGCACGGACTACATATCTTCTTGTCTGCTTAACTGGACTTGGAATCACCTGGGAGACACACCTCTGGGCGTGTGTTAGCTGAGAACAGAGACCCTGAATGTGGGTGGCACCATCGCTTGGGCTGGGATCCTGAACATAAAACTGAAAGGAAGGGAGAGAGCTAAGCACGGCATTCATCACTCATTGCTTCCTGACTGAGGGTGAGGTGTGACCAGTCACCTGTTGTTTTTGTCACCGTGGCTTCCCTGCAGTGATGGATGGTAGACCCTGACACTGTGAGCCGAAATAAGCCCTCCATCCCTTGAAGTTGAGAATCCAGTCACAGTATTGAGAAAAGAGATTAAAGCCAGTCTTGTATCCTAAGAGGGCTTCCTGATGACCCGGGCTCTCAGCTGTGCTCTGTGTCACCTTGCCATGGCCATGAGTGTTATGGCTCAGCTGTTTCCTCTAGACAGGACATGAACATCAGTCAGTGTCATGCCGCAAAGACTCCTGTGGTTGCACCTACAGAACACCTTGGCAACAAAACATTCCAATGCTGGCTGGATCTATGGTCATAGTAGCCGTCATTAACACTATCTCAGAAGGGGCAACTATTTTCTGGCACTCCATACACCATCACCTTCGAGCTCCATGTGGTCTGGGCTGGGTGTGATAGAGTATAGAAGAAAAAGAAAGAGAACTGATTGGCGCTCGGGTGGTGCAGCATTGATGGGTCATCAACCATGCCATGGGGAGACACTCTGGTGCCACGGGTGCTCTGAGGTTATCTGTACCCACATGAACAACCCCATGAAACTCTCTGGTTCACCAAACTGGACTGGGGTGGAATCCAGTCTTGGTCTCTCAGAGCCCTGTGTAGGGAAAAGGGTATTTCTTTTCATCTTCCGGGGGAAAGTCACAGCCAGAAGCAATGGCCCACGTGTGCAGTCAAGGAGCCTTGACAATTTCTTCTGTCTATACTACATTCAGTCCTGCTGTTTGAAATATTTCTGCCACTTCTGTGTACACTGACTTATTTCCGTTATAATTTCCATAGATTTCCTGTAGTCAAATTTTAGGCCAACATTTCTAATTCTTAAAGGCCCTGTTGTCCATCAATGGCGGCATAAAAAGCAGTCCTTGCGGACCTTAGAAGTCCTCTTCTTTAAGGGCCGGGAGGTAACTCATTGGTGGAGCACTTGCCCAGTATGCACAAAGCCCTGGATTACATTCCCGGCGCTGCATAGACCAGGCACATGGTGACATATGCCCGTCACCCCGGAATTTGTGAGGTGGAGGCAAGGGGATCAGAAGTTCAAGGTCATCTTTGGCAGTGCAGAATGTTTGAGGCCAGCTTGGACTACACAAAACACTGTTGAAAAGGGGAGGGGAGGGGAGTGGAGAGGACAGGAAAGAAGAGAAGAGAGGAGAGGACAGGAGAGGAGAGGAGAGGGCTAGGGTGGACTTGGGAATGTCTAACAAGTACTGAGTAGGGATTGAGGGAGGCTGGAGGCCAGCATGGGTGATGATATGCAACCACAGGTACATGTCAATGAAGCCATATTTCCCTTCTGCCAGAGGGAAGGAAATGACACATTTAGCAGATGAGAACCAGCTTCACAAGTTCCTGAGGAAGGCTGGCTTTTATCTACCTGCCAGAAACACTCTATAGTCTAGTTTGAGCTCATTTCTAGACTTAAGGACACCCTAAGACTGTGACATCTAACAACTGGTACCTTCATCCACTTGAGCTCTGCCAAGAGCCCTTCTCACTTTGGAAACAGCTTTCCAGTCGGAAAGCTCATCCTCTGGTCTTCACGTATGCACTGTACACATTCTCTAAATTTGGGTTGAAACTGAACACAAAGAATGCCTTCGCTAACCTAGACTCTGCTAGCAGTAATGTAATGAGCCACGTGTCCTGCCTGGAACCTTAGTTCTAAAGAGGCCAGAGACAGGAGGACCAGTGGGGCATGCCTGCATCCTTCTTAGCTGAGAAAGCGCAAGCCCCAGATTCAGGGAGGGATTTTATCTTAAAGGAATAGATGGGGAGGGACCTACTGCCCTCTTCTGGCCTTTGCACATGTGCATAGGTGCAGGCACCCGCACACACATGTGCACACACACAAATAAATAAATGTTTATAAAAAGGAAGAATGAAAGATTAAAGACATCTGAAAGAAAGACCAAGGAAAAAAGGGGGGCAGGTGGGGAACAAGTCACAAAGGACAGTGACTCAGCTCTGTAATCTCAGCTGTGGGAGGTAGAAGCAGGAATTGCCCAGGCCACATATCTGTCTATACCCCACCGGACAGGATTCAGGTGCACATCCCTAAAGCCTCAAGGGAGCTAGGAAATCTGGGAAATGTAGTCTTTATTACTGAATGTCCTTCGCACAGTTAAAACCTCTGTTACAATGAAAGGGAGGAGGGTGAGATTCAGCCAAAAAGACATTAATCAACCCTGCCAAAGCTATGCAGACAAATAATGCCAGCGTGTGGGTCGAAACGCCAGAGCCTGCCTTCAGCCATCCCAAACCCTAGGGTCTGCAAGTCATGGCCTCCAGGTCAAGTCCACCCACCGTGTGTTTTGTAAACAAAGTTTGAGTTGTATACTGATATCCGGCCATCTACTCTCTCCTGCTGCTTTTCCCTGTACAGAGCTGGGCAGTTCCAAAGAAGGATATATTTCCCTTCACAAAAGTTTCCAACCTTGCGCTATAGTGATCCCTTCAGTAAAATACAGTATAGAAAATGGCTGGCCCAGCTCTTGACCAAGAACCGACAGACAACATTGTCACCATGGGGCTACCGCCGTCCTGACTGACAAAATCAGTAAGGGCATCAGATCCACATTGCTGCCAGCGTCTCGAGGCCTGCCTTCCGAAGGAGACCCCTGTCACCATGGTGAGGGGTGAGAAGTGATTATGATGGAGCCCTCCCACCTGGGCCTGAGCCAGCTGAGAAGAGAGGCGGTAGCTCTGGGATCTCAGTAGGTGCAAGGGGAAGTGACTCCTGGCAAACAGAGCCCGTGTTTTGCAAGGCTGGGGACAGGCTGAAATTGCAGCTATTTTTCAATGCCTTGAATGTGTGTAGGCTAGCAAAAGTTAAAAAGAGAATCTGTTGACAAAATGATTCTAAACTCCATGAAGAAGCTGGAAAAAAAATAGCATAAGAGGAGACTGAAAAAGAAACAGAGTTATGCCTGCCTGGTGGTGCAGCCTGTCATCTAGAGGCCAGGGTCTTAAGTTCAAGGCCTACTTGGCCTATAGAGTGAGTTCAATGTCAGCCTGGGCAACTTAATGAGATGCTGTCTTTAAAAGAAAAAAACCCAGAGCTGTATTTATAACTCAGTGGCAGAGTTCTTGTCTAGTGCCCAGCTATATGCAAGACCTTGGTTCAACCTCCATTAGAAAGATGGGAGAGAAAGAGTCTGGGGGGTGGCGGCGGAGATAAATAAAGGGAAAGGGAGGAAGAAGAGGAGAGGGAGGGAGGGAGAGAGGAAAAGAGAGAGGGTGTGGGTTTTTATTTTATTTTTTTATTTTTTTATTTTTTTGAGACAGAGTTTCTCTGTATAACAGCTTTGGCTGTCCTGGACCTCGCTCTATAGACCAGGCTGGCCTCGAACTCACAGAGATCTGTCTGCCTCTGCCTCCCAAGTGCGGGGGTTAAAGGTGTGCACCACCATACCCAGTGGTAGATGGATTTTAAATGGTATTATCTCATTAATCTTCTCAGTAGCTCCACTGTAGACTGGTGCTAACTCCACTTCTGATATATGTAAACTGTAGATTTAGCTCTTCTATCTCCTGTTCAAATCCATGCCTAAATCTGTACGTGCAGGAGTGGTTCCGCTCAGAACTTAAATGCCAAAGGATCAACTAGCTCCTAGATTCAGCATTGTCTTTGGACAATAAGCCTACAGGAAATGTTCGATGCATGCATGCATCACACTTCCTATCTTAATTAATATCCTACTGCAATGAAGAGACCATAACCACAGCAACTCTTACAAAGAAAAGCACTGAATTGCGGCTGGCTTAAGTTTCAGAGGTTTAGTCCATTATCATCATGGCGAGAACCATGGCAGCATGCAGGCAGACACAGTGAAGAAGAGGTAGCTGAAAGTTCTTCATCTAGATCAGCAGGCAGCAGGAAGAGAGAGACATTGGGCCTAGCTTGAGCATTTAAAACCCCAACCCCCACCCAGTGACACACTTCTTCCAACAAGGCCACACCCCCTAATAGCACCACTCCCTATAAGCCTATGGGGGGCCATTTTCATCCAAATCCCCACACTTCCTGAATCTTCCTCACATCCATTCTTCAAGCTGAGTCTCGTTGCCACCCTTGGAAGAAAAGATAGAAGTATTGCAGAGGAGGGAAGAGAATGGACCTGGAAGCCCCTCTCCAGGGCGCTGTCCAAAGATGGTGCGGTGCCGGGTCAGGCTGTCCGGGATAGGATATAGGAGGACTCTTGAGTTCTTAGGAGATTTCTGAGCAACTCGGGCCACATTCTTGGATGATCTGCTTGTAGCCCTCGGACAGAATACTTTTTTATTAATTATCGAAAATAGATGTTTTCCATATAATATATTCTGATTATAGTTTCTTCTCTCCAACTCCTCCCAGATCCTTTCCACATTCCCACCTACCCACCCAAATCCACACTCTTTCCCTCTCTCATTAGAATACAAACAGGCATCTAAAATAATAATAAAATAATGATAATAATAAGACAAAAACAAACAAGTGGGGAAACAAAACAATAGGACAAAACAAACAAACAAACAAACAAACAAACTAGGGGAAAGAGCCAGAGAAAAAGCACGAGAATCATACACAGAGGCTGAGACACACACACATTCCCATATGCAGGAAACCCATACCGCCCCAAAAAATCAGAAAACATAATATATACGTAAAAGCTCTGTAAGACAAACAAACGAACGAACAAAAACCCACATAGTGCAGACAAATCAAACCTCCAAAAATACCACTGAGTTAGTTTTTGTTGATGGCCATCTACTGGTGGGCACGGGGCCTGCCCTTAAGTGTGGTTTGTATACTCAGTGAGACTCCCTTGGGGAAAGCTAAATTTTTCCTTTGCAAGCTGTTATCAACTGGAGATAGCTTCTGGGTTAGGGATGGGGGTTGGTTGGGGGTGTCCACTCCCCCTCTCAACACTGGAGCCCCATCTGGCTTCATGTGCAGGCCCTGCACATGCTGCCACAGTCTCTGAGCGTTCCTGTGTGCATCAGTCCTGTTGTGTCTGGAAGTCTTTGCTTCCTCAGTCTCTTCCATCCCCATTGGCTCTGACAGTCTTTCTGCCTTCTCTTCCACAGGGTTCCCTGAGCCCTGAGGAAGGAGATTTGCTGGAAATACGCCATTTAGAACCGAGTGTTCTGAGGTCTCTCACTCTCTACCCATTGTCCAGTTGTGGATCTCTGTATTTGTTCCTATTTCTACAGGAGGAAGCTTCTCTGATGATGGCTGAGCAAGGCACTGATGTATGAGCAAAGCAGAATGATGTTAGGAGTCATTTTATTGCTACACACCTTTAGCAGAACAGTGGTATTTGGCTTTCCCCTAGGTCCTTGTCCCATCTAATCTCAGGTTCGTGGACACTCGAGCAATGTTGAGCTTGGGTTCCAACGTCTCATGGAGTGGGCCTTCATTCCAATCAGATAGAGGTTGGTTACTCCCACAGCTGTAGTACCACTATTGCACCAATGTATCTCGCAGGCAGACCACCGTGGTAGTTGCGGAGTTTGTAGCTGGGCTGGTGTTTACTCTTCTCTTCTGATAGTGTGCAGTCACTTTCAGGACCAGGAACACTAGTCAGGAGGGGTGAAGGCTCTGGGTAGCACCAGCTGCACTTATCTGTGTTTGGTGAGTTATGTGGGTGCTGTCTTCAGGAAGAGGGCCTTATTATCAGTTTGTGGAGAGAAATCAATAGTCTTGGCAATAGCCTGGGCTGTTTGGGAGTTTCCATGGGACCCCTATGGCCAACAATTCAATTAGATGTAACCCATTCCCAGCACT
Organism: Onychomys torridus; assembly: GCF_903995425.1. NCBI lineage: Eukaryota > Metazoa > Chordata > Mammalia > Rodentia > Cricetidae > Onychomys > Onychomys torridus. The sequence continues at coordinate 71,932,523 of NC_050456.1, read as the reverse complement.
GGAGGTTTCATTTGGTGACAAGAGACATCTAGTTGGGGTTTTGTCTCCCTTGTTATTTTGTGACTCCAATTTATATTTCTTTCATATATGTATATATTTTAAGATGTTTCTGCTGTATTAGGTTTCTGCACAACCCCTCAAATGGCCCATAGTATCAGCTGTCCCTATGCTCTCCCTTCCCCTTTCTTCCTTCCCTTTCCCTGTTGACTCCCCCATTCTAGCCATGTCCTTGTCCTTGTCCAGGTCTGTCTGTCTGTCTGTCTGTCTGTCTGTCTCTCTCTCTCTCTCTCTCTCTCTCTCTCTCTCTGTGTGTTTGTGTGTGTGTTTGTGTGTGTCCTGTCCATCCCTAACTATCTATTCTATTTCCCCTCCTTAGGGAGACCCCGCAGTCCCTGAGTCTGTCTCCACACCTATCTCTTCTGTGGTTATAGGTAATATATCCCCTGGGGAAGAATACTTTGAATTCTAGCTGCACCGTCTGACCTAAGAGAAGCGTGCTCTGTCCAGTGCCCAGGCTGTTCCTCCCCTCTGCCCTGCTCTATAAACCTTGGTGCTTGCTTTCCTTATGAAAAGCAGATGGCCTACCTCACCTTTGTCCCTATTCTCTAACAGGAGCTATCAATCACCTTCACTGGACAGGTGGGGAAACTGAGGCCCAGAGAACGTGAGCAGCTGATCCAAGTTCAGTGACAGCCAGTCTCCCATCCCCAACCTTCCTCCCCTCTCTCCAGAACAGTCTCAGCCTGAGGAGATCACCAGATGCTGGACGGCTACATTGCCCATAGACCGGAGACACACTATGCATTTCTGATGTGAATGGCCCCAAAATCCACTCCCTGGACCCCAAGATCTGCTTCCAGGAGAGGAAATAAGGATGTTCTACAGAGGATAATATAAAACAGCCTGATTCGCTTTTCACCTGAAGAATTCTAGAAAGAGGAGGATGGGTCTTAAGTATAGCAGCTGCAGGAGGGAGCCAGACCGCAGCCACCTAGGCAGAGAGGGGCTCATTCTGGAAGCAACAGTGCCATCTTCTGGGTTTCCATGGTATAAAGCCCTGGTGACACCAGACCCAAAGCATCCCAGGCCCTCTTAAATAGTCCCTGATCGTTTATCGGTCCGGATCAAATTTAAAACTACCTAAGTGTTGAGTCTACTTAGAATTTAAGAGAAAAACATATTTTTAATTATTTAAAAACGTGTATTGATTCCTACTGAGACAAGAGACATGTTCTCTGTCCTTCTGTAAGCTCCATGCGGTGAGCTTAGCTGTACCTTTGCACACACAGACTCACATGCACACGGATATTTTGTTAGACAAGAACTACAGGAGGCTACAGGTTTAGCTTCCTCACTGACCTCCAAACCATCTGAAATCCACATGGAGTAAGTCATTCACACCAACGTTCCACACCACCAAACCAAACCTCAGTCACCTGGCCTCCTGAAGGATGCAGGAACTATGCATTCCCAAGCGGCCGAGTGTCCGTCAGCACAATACTAAAGCTTCCAGCCTTAACCCTTCCCTAAAAGGTAAGCCTCTGTTGGTCAACTCTTTGGTTTTCTGTTCTGTCTCCTCATCTATTCGGCATAACAAGGGAAGTACCCGAACTGGCCACGCTGCTTTTGTGGTTAGTCCTGGCCTGCCTTCCACCAGTCTTTGTCTGGGAAGCCAACCTCTCCGCTGGACCCAGAAGAACACTTACACTACCTAATGAGATGCAGCACTACCCAGAAGCCAATTAAAATATCCACATCATTGCAGCTGTTTTAGATGATGCTCAAATGCATGCGTGCTTATAGACTATGTGCATGCTTGTGTCCAGACACATGCACCAGGGTTCGCATAGGCAAGCCTGGCTTAGGTAGGGGCAAATGTCATGAGTAAGACAAGGCATAAAACATGACACTGAAGTTCTGGAGGAATGGTAGAGATTTGCTCTCTAGCCAGGGTAGTAAATAAGGTTTCTTGGCATAAAGAAGATAATCACTTGAAAGTCACTATGCAGGAAGGAGGGCTAAGAGCGGAACCCAGGTCTGAGTTCTACACACACAGTGTGCCCACAAAGGATGTGCACCCAAACACTGGCGCACACCCATAGCTCTCATTGGAGGCTGTTGGGGAATGTTATTTTAAGGTGTGTTACTTTTGTTTATGTTGCATTTGTTTAACTCTGTGAAGCTGTGTTACTGTGCCTGTCTAAAACACCTCATGGGCTAATAAAGAACTGAATGGCCAAGAGCAAGGCAGGAGAAAAGGGTAGGCAGGCAGGGAGAATATATAGAAGGAGAAATCTGGGAGGAAAGGAAGAAAGAAGGAAAGAGAGTAGCCAGTCACCTAGCTACACAGCTAGTCACAGAGTAAGAAATAATGAAAGGTACACAGACCCAGAGAAAGGTAAAAGCCCAAAGGCAAAAGCTAGATGGGATCATTTAAGTTAAGTAAAGCTGGCAAGAAAGAAGGCAAGCTAAGGCCCGACATTTATAATTAAGAATAAGCCTCCGTGTGTGATTTAATTTGGGTGGCTGACCCCTCAAAAGAGAAAAACAACAACAGGAGGCTGGTCTCTGAGCTCAGCTTCTGGCCGCTGCCTCCTGGAGACCACACTGAGAGAGCAGATCCTTATCAGGTGCTCTGGCATGAGATCATTTCCAGATGGAAACAATGACTCTGTCTCCTTCATTGATGAGTACCGGTTGGGAGCCACGCCCAGCTGAACCCTGTCCACTCCCAGTGCCCCCGCTCACGGGCACTCCTTTCACTTCCTGAGGCCGGGGGAGATTGCTTCACAGGCACCACACTGCAGACTCAGGGGAGGCAGAAAGAGACATTCAGGTTAGAGGGTTCGGACCCTGTCAGGTCCAAAGGAAACTCCACTCCCCCAAATTCTGGCGGTTAGATAAATGCCAGCATTTCTCAGGAGTTTGTGGAGCCTGTCCCTGTCTAACAAAGGAGTCAGTTCCCTTACCACTGGCAGAAGGGACAAATGGGCACCTGTGGTGCCTGTTAGCATATCAGGGGACACCAAAGCACAAGCTCGCCTCCATGCTCCCTCAGAATCAAGAGTACCTAGCTCTTCTTACCTCCCTCCTACACTGAAAACTTCAGCTCATGACTGCCCCCCAGCTACTCACCTCTCCTTATGACCCTGTTATTTGGGGATACCCTCTTTCTTGCTCGGCTCTCTTGGTGGTCTCTTTCTCTTCCTCTCTCATTCTCCCCCTCATGGCCAAGTCCAGTCCACTTGCCACGTTCAGTCTACTACTTTCTCTCCCCACTCTGGATTCTTCAGATACCTTTGGCTCTTCTCTCCCTCATGTCTACAATAAAAACCTTCTTTCTGCTTAACCACACCTTGGAGCAGTCACGTCCTCAGTTTATAAAATACCAAATCAGGTCCCCCAGCCCCAGTGTCTCCTCCCTCTTCCCTGTGGGTCCTGAAGAAACACATATTCAAGTTGATCCTAGGGGCAGGTATGGGTGCTAGCTAGCCCTGTGGCCATCCATTCCTCTCTAGAGCCCCAGCAGCCCTTACTGTGGAAAAGAACACATGCCCATTAAAAGCACTAAAGGTGGCCCATAGCGCTACCTATACGCACCCAGCCAGGGATCCCCAGCCCTCCTTGGGATCCTTCCCACTTAAACACAACTGAACATGCCTCCAAATGTCCTTTCCAGCACCTAGAAGCATCACAAGGTCTGAAGCAGAAGTGCATGGAAGACCCCGGTCACATCTTCAAAACCTAGAGCGAGTGATCGTGGTGTCTCCTGTGAGGCTGCAGAACCATGAACCAAGAGACACACAGCAGACATCTGAGGGATGGAAAGAAGGAAATCAGAGGACGGAAAGGACTGAAGAGAGAAAAGATAAAATTAGGATTGGTTTCAGAGATCCAGACTCTGACTAATGGGGATCAGAGGTGGAGAATTTCCCAAGAAGCCACTGGAAAATGTCTCAGAACTGAAAGACCTGCCTCTACAGATTGCAAGCCACAGGAAGATAAAAGAAGATCTAGAAGAGAAAGGTAGGGGAAGGGAGGGGAAGGGATAAGAGGGGAGGGGAGGGGAGGGAAGGGGAGGAGAGGGGAAGGGAAGGGAGGGGAGAGGTGAGGAGAGGAGGGGAGGAAGTGACTCCTAAGAAAGCACTTATGCCAGAGATTTTTTTAAGATGATCTTGAAGTGGTTTCTTCATGAAAAGGGGGAAAGTCACAAAGAGCCCTTCACTGTGCTTCCCAACAAGGCTGTAGATGTCCATGGTAGTGAGGCCATGCTACCAAACTGGGAGGGTAAATGTCCTGGGACACAGCCAAGCCTTTCCATAGCACATGGAGATGACAAAACCTTTGCAGAAGAGACGATCTTCTGAAAAATGAACCTCCCATGCACCTGCTTCATGAAGCTTTCACAGGCTGTGCTCCAGCAAAGGAATAATATATATTAATAATAATACATTATGTTAGATATATACATACATATATATGTGTATACACACACACACACACACACACACACACACACACACACACACACCTCAAACAATGACTAAGCCATGGAATACAGGGAACTGAGGAGCAGGGACACTCCAACCCCGGGAGGACCAGAACAACCACAAAGTATTCGGGGGCAATACAATGGGGATATTGGAGGATTCCAAGACAGGGTTGAGAAGAAGAAGAAAGGGACTATTAATTATTGGATGTTTCTGTTTGAAAACTTTATCAGTGGGTTTTGTGTACTGTATGAAAATCCAATACAATGAAAATCAAGTAGCCAACAACCGATTTTTAAAAAAGATAGTCGCCGGGGCAGTGGTGGCCTTTAATCTCAGCACTCGGGAGACAGAGGCAGGCGGATCTCTGTGAGTTCGAGGCCAGTCTGGTCTCCAAAGAGAGATCCAGGAAAGGCGCAAAGCTACACAGAGAAACCCTGTCTTGAAAAACCAAAGAATAAAAAAAAGAAAGAAAGAAAGGAAGGAAGGAAGGAAGGAAGGAAGGAAGGAAGGAAGGAAGGAAGAAAGAAAGAAAGAAAGAAAGAAAGAAAGAAAGAAAGAAAATCACTAACAAAGGGAGAGGCAATTGCATAAGAAAGGAACACGGCATTTGAGCTGGCAATTAAAAAGATCATCACAATAGTGACACAGAGATGGTTTCATAGATTAAGGTGCTGTTAAACCTGAGATACTCAAGAGAAAGACCAGTTCCACAGGTTTTGAGCCAAATTTGAAGCAAGCCTTCACTAAATACTAGCTAGGATGATGGACTCTGGCCAGGCTGCCAGAAAATGGTGACAAGTCACATTTTGCAGAGACTTAAAAAGGCAAAACCACAAGGCCACTATATTTCCCATCAGGTCCAATCAGGAACAAGCATATATCTTAATGTATTTCTTGCCCGCGTACCTCCCATCTACGTCCAATCAGAGTCAAGCTATATCCTGACGTATTTCCTGCCCACGTACCTCCCACCTACATGTGGTCTGGTATATCCGGTGCAGTTGGGTCAACTAATTTTGTTTGGGGAGCAAAACCATGGGTTGTTATTGCCCATGAACAACAGCTTCCAGCATTCCAGGAAACTGTCTGTTCTTGGGCAAGTGGGGTTTACAAGTTAACTTTAGCCCTTATAGTACCTGCTGCCAAGTCTGATGACCTGTGTTCAATCCCTGGACCCCACATGGAAGAAGGAGAAAACACATACATTAATTAATAAGACTTTTTAAAAGCTGTAATAATAATAACAACAACAACAACAATAATAATAATAATAATAAAACCTGCAAAGCCTGTTGTTAATTGAGTGGGAATCTGAAGCAGTATAGCCTGGCAGTAAAATAAAGACACTAAGTTCTTACTCATTAAACTTAAAAAAAAAAATCAGGTAATATCTGAAAATGCCGCAAGAGTGTCGAGTTACAGAAGCAGGAGAAACAACTTCAGCAACAGCAACTGACAGCTCTGGAGAGTGGACTCTGGGAAGAAGGGTCAGAGGCAGGGGACTGACGATTTTCATCATTAGACTGGCCAGCTGGTTAATTATACGCTGGCATTGTTTCAATGAAATAAAAACGAGCTGGTTTAAAAACCAAAGGAGAGGGGTTAGGAAACACAGATCTTATTTGGCCACGTTGCCAGGAGTGGGGGAGGGGACTGTGGCCAGGGAAAAGGCTGAGGGGGTGGACAGAGGAAGGAGGGTGGAGGGGTAGGTGGACAGGAAGTGAGGGCTTAGCATTCAAGGCAACAGGTGGCTCTAGGTGAGGCAGAAATAGGTACAGGGAGGTTGGTCAAGGTCAGAGAGGAGGTGCAGGGGGCACCTTGCAGGGGGCAGGCCTTCACAACCCTTTGGGGATTTCCTGCAGTCTGGAATGTTAGAGGAGACCATGAAGACTCCGATGACGTCACACGTCCAAACACGAAAACAGAGCCTTGGTGCCTTTCCCCAGGTGAGCACAGACCGTCCATCCACCCCAGGCCTACCGCTGCAGCTGGTTCCACCCTGGGACCCTCCACCTCCTCCAATCCTTGGCCATGGGTGAGGGGAGGAAAGCTTCAAAGGCCTGACCTCCCCCGTTCTTGGTAAGGAGATGAAGATAAGCTCAGTGGGGCAAGAGTCCTTCCTCTCAGGCCACAGGGAGTCCACCCCAGGCTCTTCACCAGAGCGGTGCCACCAGACAAACCAGGGTGTACTCATCTAGCTGGGCACCTAGAGCACATTACAGCATTCAGATGAAGCCTCACATCCCAGCCCTGCCACTCACTGGTGACCTTGGACATGTAGCCTGATCTCATGGACCCTCTGTGGAGTCATCTGCTAAAAAGGAGCTACTGTCTTATGTTCACTAATCTTGTGAGGAGTCAATGAAATACATAATCTCAATAACATGTCTGTCTGTGGTTGATATATTGTGCACCCCAATAAATTTATCTGGGGGTCAGAGAACAGAATCGTCATAATATTAAACATAGAGCTTAGGCAGTGGTAGCACACACCTTTAATCCTAGCATTCCAGAGGTAGAGGTCCATCTGGATCTCTGTGAGTTCAAGGCCACACTGGAAACAGCCAGGCTGTGGTAACAAGAGCCTTTAATCCCAGGAGATGATGGCAGAAAGCAGAAAGGGATTTAAGGCGTGAGGACCAGGAACTGGAGCTGGTTAAGCTTTTAGGCTTTTGAGCAGCACAATTCAACTGAAAGGCATCCAGTCTGAGGAAACAGGATCAGCTGAGGAATTGGCAAGGTGAGGTAGCTGTGGCGTGTTCTGCTTCTCTGATCTTCCAGCGTTCACCCCAATACCTGGCTCCGGGTTTGTTTTTATTAATAAGAACTTTTAAAATTCCTGCTACATCTGTCCTCTTGCCCAGCTGCCGTACCACATGTTATCCACCATAAAAACCCAGGCAGCAGCCACACTACTCAATAGCATAAAACACCGATTTTTCATTCTTCAGTTAGGGGGTCTGAAGTCCAAAATCAGTTTCACTAGACTAAAACCTGTGCTCTTTACATAGACTCCACAGTAGACACACCACCGTGTTTTTTCTAGCTTCTGGAGGCTGACTGCAATCCACAATGCACAGCATTTAGCCCCTCGGTCACCCTCAAGGATACCCCTTATTACACCTCCACTCTGACTCTGACCCTCCTGCTCCCCCTGCTGACATTTGGCCAGGAGCCACACCCAGAGGACCCAGGACCATCTGCTATCTCAAGATCATGAGTCTGTGCACATCTGCTAGGTCCCAGGTAACATATTCACAGGTTCTGGGGATGAGGGGAGGGGCATCTGACACACAAATGTTCGGAAGCTGGTGGACTTGAACACCATCCCTTGCTCTCACCTTAGAGCCAATGCTTTGTTCTACGGAGGCTACAACCTGGATCTTCAACTCACCCAAAGGTCTCTGTGGTAAAGTCTTTCTCTCCAGAGTGGCACTTTAGGGCGGTGGCAGGCCTGGTGAGAACTCTTTAGATAGCTGGAGCATGCCCTTGAAGGAGACTATGGAACCCATCTCACTCTATCACTTCCTGCCCATGCCGAGAGAGGTTTTGTCTCAGCACACACGTTCCCCGCCATGATGTACTCACTACCTTGCCAGAGGGCCAGAGCAACAGGGCCACCTACTCATCCATGGCCTGGAACCTCCAAACTGAGCAAAAGCAGATCCATCTTCTCTAGTTCAGGTATCTGTTATAGTGAGGGAAAGCCACCACCATCATTCACAACTTAAAAAGCCAGGATGGTGGGAGATGGGAAACGTTCCCAGCTAACCTATGGAGCGCACAACTGAGGGCTCTGGTGACTTTTCCAGGAAGCGTTGCCCATCTTTGGCTGCTGAGCCTACCCCTGAACACCCGTGATGGGCACATGAGTCATCTGGAAATAGTTCCCACAAAGCATTATGAAATCACCAGGCATTTCCACCGCCTTTTCCTGGCAAAGGTATCCGTGGGTGAACTGTTAGGGTCCTATGGACCGAGTACCACGGTCCTCGTACTGATAAAATGGGATAGCCTCAGGTTAAAGTACCCTTCTCAGTAACTCCATATGATAAAAGCCCACCATTCCAGCCCATTAGAGATTGTCTACTGCAACGTGAAAGGCATTTTTAAAAACTCTTTGGCTATAAATGCAATCTAACCTTACAGAATTGACCTGTGGAGTGCCTTCAACTTCAATTTAATATGACAAACACCATGACCAAGCAAGTAGGGCGGAAAGGGTTTATGTCCTCTTCCAACTCCCGGGGTCACACTCCATCGTGGGGGGACCTCAGGGCAGGAGCTGGAGGCAGGAACCTGGAGGAAGGAACTGAACAGACAGCATGGAGGAACACTGCTTACTAGCTTGCTCCTCATGGCTCACTCAGCCTGCCCTGTTTTTTTTTTTTTTTTATACAACCCAGGGCCACCTGCCCAAGGGTAGTATTGTCCATAGTGGTCTGGGTCCTGCCAGATCAGTCATTAATCAAGAAAGTGCCCCCACAGACTTGCCTACAGGCCAATCTGATGGAGGCATTTTCTCAGCTGAAGTTTCCTCTTCCCTGATGACCCCAGATTGTGTCAAGCTGACTAAATAAATACATAAATACATGCCCTGACCAGCACATCCTCCCAGCAGCTAAGCCACCTACTGTGACACTGGTCACGAGTTTTCAATCATGACATTTCTCTTCCAAGATGAATTAGGGGTAACCAGACATTAATCCTGTTCACTCATGTATCCCAGGCTACCCTCAAACCCACTCGGCAGCTGAGTATGACCTCAAATGTCTGTCCGCCCCCAACCCCTCCTGCTTCCACTTCTCAAATGCTGTGATGGCAACACTAATGTGGTACTGAGGACTAAACCCAGAGCTCTATATTCCCAGTCCTGATTAACCATATTCCGCTACCAGACAGACCTCTCTACTTAAAGCCTTCAAATGGGGGCAAATCAGACTGGCCCATATAAAGTCCTTATCTGCCCCAATAACCACACACCGAGTCCTCATAAATGGCCATGTTTTGAGTCTGAGGTAGATATGATACGACATTTGTGCTTGTCAATCAAACAGGAAAAAGAATGTTGTCACCTGAGGCTTGCTGCACAGCCGGGAAACACAAGAACACAAGCTCAGGGTGCTGCTGTGAGCTACTGGCCTGTGCTGGTTGGCTGGCCAGCTACAATACCTACCTGTTACCCATGAGGGGGAGGATCTTCATTCTTTCTTTCTTTCTTTCTTTCTTTCTTTCTTTCTTTCTTTCTTTCTTTCTTTCCTTTCTTTCTTTCTTTCTTTCTTTCTTTCTTTCTTTCTTTTTTTTTTTTTTTTAACATGTGATGAGCAGAGAAGGAACCAAGGAGCAAGCCTGGGTGTGCAATCACTCCACGTGCCCCAAGAAGTTTCTAAGTGTGGCGTGAAGGGGACAAGAGGCATCAATGCAGGGCCCTCTGGCTGAAGCTGGGGAAGAGGCTCCAACCCCACAGGGACCCTTCACTGGTATCCACTGGCTTTAACTCCAGCACGAACTGCTCTCTCGAGTCAACTACCCTTGGCTCCAGGGCAACTGCAGAAGAAGAAAAGGCTCTTCTTGGCCTCACAGAGCGCCCAGAAGGCTCAGCACCCTGTGCTGCTGCTCTTAGCACACTCTCCGTACACATCTACCTGTCTCCAACACTGCAACTCTGCAGAGGCCTGGAGTCACCTGCCTCCGCCCCTCGCCATTCCTCTGCCTGCTATCCAATCAGCTGCTGTATACCTCACATGCTCCTTAAAGCTATTTTTCATGTTCTGGACAATTCTTACGTAGAATATTGAATCTATTACCTTTCATGTGTGTATTTTCCCACCAGTGGTTCAGGAGCAAAAGCAAAAGCTTTCTTCCCTGGGGCTGACACTTACTTCACCAAAGCCTTGCTGACAGACCCATTCCTCCCTTGACACCATCTCCCGCTCAGACGAGGGACCTGACTTAGTTTCTTTTCCTACTGCTACGATAAAGATATTCTGGCAAAAGCAACTTTACGGTCCCAGAGAGGTGCTATCTGTTATGGCGGAGAAGGCATGGCAGGCCGCAGGGAAGGCATGGGTGGCGGCAGAGGCAGGAGACTGGCTGGTCACATTACATCCACACTCAGGAAGCACAGAGTGAGCAGGAAGTAGCCTGAGCAGGAAGTAGCCAGGCTATAAAGCCTCAAGGCCCACCTCCACTGCCTCTGGCAAGGTTCCACCTCCTAAAAGTTCCACAACCTTGTCAAACAGCGCCACTGACTGGGGACTAAGTGTCCAAACACATGCACCTGTGGGGGACAGTTATCATTCAGGCCACTACAGGATCTAACTTCTTAGTTCACCCTGTTATCCCAATATACTACCCAGAAAGGGGACAAGACCTCTCTACATGGCTGTCCTGGACTCCTCCCCAAAGTGAATTCAATAAGGCTAATGAAGTTGAGGGTGTGGCTCAGTGCTGAATTGTGGGCTCTTTAAGCACGAGGCCAGGGGTTGAAGCTGCATAAAATATACAAAAAGTTACTTTGTGTTCTAAAATTGTTCTAAAAGATACAGTTCAAAGGAAACTGAATCATATCCATGTACCAGCCTGAAATAAAAATGTTCACTCTTGGGCTAGAGAGACTGCTCCATAGTCAAAAATGAGTACTACTCTTACAGAGGACCTGAGTTTGGTTTCCTAGCACCCAAGTGTGGTGGCTTACAATCATCTTTAACTCTAGCTCCATGGGATTGGACATATTCTGTCCTTCTCAGGTGCCCATATCACACATACATGCTGTCACATAGACACCACTCACATATAATTAAATTTTTCAAATCTTAAAAAAAAAATGTTCACCCAGCATAACGCCACCTATTTCTAAAGAGACTAACAACATCTGATTTGGAAAGTGTGACAAAAATCCAATATAGTCACAATGGAATACACTAGACATCTGTGAAGCTATCTAAGGTTCCTAGAGGGCTGGGTGTGCCCGTTTAATTCTCACAGTGAACTCTAATTATGCACACCATGGACTCTAATTATGCACACTCATGGACTCACATGAGATAACACCTTCAATTTTCTACTCGGTAAAGACGTGCAAATCCTGAAGAAAGCATTCTTAATTAACTTCTGGAAAGAACATCACACTTCTTCCAGGGCTTCAGGTGGGCACGTTCTGGGTGACTCTGATAGGATCTCACTGGCTCACAAGCTTTGAGCAGATCATTCCCTGGCAGCCTGTTCTAGTCCAGCCAATATTCTAGAGAGGATGCTTACAGTGCTGTTTGGCTGATAAGACTTTTATCATTTCACTTGTTTTTCCCCAAAGGAGCCTTGAGGAACACGGGGAGTTCCAGGGAAAAGCCAGACACAGTAGTGATGGAAAAGCAACGCAGTCCACAGCTAGTGTGACGGCAGGGGACGACCACAGCAGACTGATGTGACCCACAGCCTGGCATTCATGCTCAGGCAGGCATGTCATCTGTTAATGGCACTCTTCCTAGAGGACATGGCTGCCAGCACATGCAGGATCCTGAGCACAGCCTTCCTCCTGGGCTCCTTTTCTACCTGCTGAACTAAAGGCTTCTAAAGAGTTTTAAGCCCTGTGAGGAATCCATGCAGGCTCAGCTGCATGCTCAAAAGATGAGAGCGTGCAATTAATGCAATTAAAACCTTCACAGACTAATAAGTCTTTCCTTCTCCCTAAAGCCTTGACATTAGTCACTGTTGAGGGCTGTCCTGGCCCACAGGTCCCTAGTGAGATGGGGGAGGGGCAGCCTTGGTCTGCAGCTTTCCTTCCCTTCTTGGGGAACCCCAAACCCTGGGAGCCCAGCAGACCCTGCCTGCAGGGAGGCCCATCCACACTTGGACCCTACCTCAGGAAGAGAGCAGAACTACAGATGACTGAATACACAAAGCCCTAGACCAGCTTTGGGAGGCCAATGTTCATTCTCTGTGCCCTTTCATGGGAAAAGGCAGCCTTCCTCCTGTTTCTGTGACTTCTAGGCAAGGCTGTCTGGCTCCTGGAGACTGAACGTGGCTTCCGGCAGAGCCAGACACACTGGGAGAGAAGTGCTTCCTTCCCACGGGTGGGGGTGGGGAGTTGGGTCCTCCACACCAGCCTCTGGATGGATCAGGCCTGGAGAAGTCCCACCAAGACACTATCCTGGAAGATGGACACAGTTCCAATTAATTCCTCTTAGAACGCATTTCATGAGAAAGAAAATATTTCAGAGGCCAGCTGATGCCTGCTTCCCATTAGCTATTGGCACAGGCTCCAAGGGTGGGCAGGGGTTCCCCTTGCAGGTCCACATCCCTCCAGCACAGCGTCACACCTGGCTCAGGGGCACACACACTGTACCTGCACTCCCTAGTAACCTAAAGAACTGCAGAGCAGCCTAGTGGTGAATATGAGAGCCACTGTTAATGAATTACTCAAAATAAGAGGACACAGGTAAGATCTGGGGCTGTACCTCCATTGTTAAAGTGTTTGTCTAACATGTACATTGCCCCGGATTCCATTCTCAACACTACAGTGGCAGAGGGCTGACATCCCAGCACCTGGAAGGCATAGGTAAGAGGATCTCAAGTTCAAGTTTACCCCTTGGCTATGTAATGAGTTCAATGCCAGCCTGGACTGTATAGAAAGACAGACAGAAGGAGGAGAGAAGTGAGAAGCAGAGGACAGGAGAGAGAGAAGGGGGGTGGGAAGGAAGGAAGAAAAGCCAAAGAATAGCTGGCTGGTCCTCCACATCCTACAGATCTATCCTTGCTGGGTTCATTACTCACACACACATGGTCTGTGTTGGCAATTTATTTAAAAAACAACAACACTCCAGCCATCACATTTTCTTCTCTGTTCATTATTTCCCTTCTAGAAGAAGTTACAAAAACATCAGGGGGGTCTGCCATCTTGATAACCCAACCCACGTACAAGAGTCAGGAATGACCCCAGAACCAGGCAGAGAATAAAAGACGATGTAATCAGCAACACCAGATTACAACGCTGATTTACAGAGCAGTGGTTGGAAGGAAGTTCACCCTAGGGCATTCTGAGCCAAAAACCAAGGAAAAGCACCAGCCTGCTTGCAAGCCAGGAGGCCCAGTGCAAGCACCCAGCAACAGCACACGACTCGGTAAGGCTTTTCTGGCAGCGAATGTGACGGAGAGGGCGCTCTGCTCGGTGAGGACTGGAGCCTCACTTTGAGTCTTGGTTCTTCTCATCTATCAGGGCAGAGCGGATCCCCAGCTTTTTCAGTTCCTCCACCAGGTCCCCATTCTGGTGCATCTGCAGAAGGATGTCACAGCCCCCCACAAACTCGCCATTGAGGTACACTTGCGGGATGGTAGGCCAGTTGGAATAGTCTTTAATACCTGTGGAGAGATGGGAGATGAAACCATCAGAAGGGGGAGACTCTTCCACCACAAACGCCATAAGCCACTCCTAACAGAAACCCAGGCCTCTCCCTGGGGCCCCATCCCCTCCTGGACAGCAATGAGTTTCAGAGCCACGTGGACAGCACATCACTTGAGGGTCACATGATCCTCAGCTTCTCTTTCATGAGAATCAGGTAAGGCTCTCGGTAAAACACTGACACATCAGCCAGGGAACGGACATCTAACCAAGGCTCGTGAGACAGGCAAAGCTATAATTATCCACACAGGTCATGTTCTCAGGAAAGAACTGTCATGGCTTCATTCCCAAATGTCATGTGAAATGTGGATCCATCTGAGCTCACTGGCTGATTGGGTGACCCCACCTCTGCCTTCTTCCTGCAGCTGAGTGGTGAGGGCCACTGCTGACCAGCACCAAGATGCTGAGTGGATGTTACCTTTGAAGATTACCAAGAGGCACAGAAAACCCCGGGCTAGGGTTGCAGCTCCTAAGCCCCATGTTCTCAGCTCCCTGATAGGCTCCACAGAACCCGGTAACAGACACGGCTATATAGCCCATGTGATTAGTGGCTAGTATTAGATGTAATAGAAATGTTTTGAAGGGCTAGGAATCTAGCTCAATAGTAGATAGAGCATTTGGCCAGCATGACTGTGAGCCCCTAAGTTCAATTCAGCAATAAACAAATTAACAAAGACATAAATACTATTGCCAGTGTTTTTACATGGCCAAAGTAAGCATACAAACACACAAAGTAAGTGAGCAAGTGCTTCCAAAAAATACAATAGTACACACATCTAAAAACCAGTCACACAGTGGGCTTTTATGTAGACAAACCTGTTCTTACTACCATATCATTCAATATTTGTTTTCCAACTAAAATTACCAATTTGAGTTACATCACAATGGTCTAAGAAGACAATATATTTTCCTTTTAAAGCTTACTGTCTTTCTCGAAACAGTACTGGGTTTGCTGTAAATAACAGAGCTGGAGGGAGCCCAAGTCACAGCTTTTATCTTGCTTCTCCAGACAGCAAACACTGAGAAATGGTCACAGGCTGGGTGTGGCGGCCCACACTTGTAAAGGCAGCACTCAGCTAAGGCTGGCCTGGACTTCACAGAGAGGCCCTCTCAAGAAGAACAGGAGAGGCTACAGTAGAGAGAAAGTCCTGCCAGCCTTCACAATATCAAGTATCTAGGCACACTAAAGTCCCTGCTGAATCCAAGGCTTTCATCATATCCATGTGGGGTGCCATAGAACCCCACACAACGACTCAGTACATGGGTCATGTGAATTTGGTTTTGTTTCCATTTTAAACTTGACCCTCAAGTATAAACAGCCTAGAGATCAGTTGCAAATCTTTACCTTTATGACCGAGGGTGGGGTGTGGGAACAAAGAACCATTTAGAGACAAGCTCCCTTAGAGTCTCCTGAACTGGACCACTCCTGTCCCTGTGCTTCACAGCTCTGCTTTCCTCCACAGGAAACTTACTCATTACTTTTGCTCAGGACCCCCTGCTTGAAACACATCAAAATGAAATACAGTTGCCACCTGAGGACCACCCCAAACCACACTCAACTCTAAACAGTGTCCTTGTTTTTTGTGAAAACTTTGCTGAGAAAAGAATGAATTGTTTACTATTTACTTCCTGGGGAGGCAGAGCTTCCTTTGGCTCACAGTGCCCTCCGGTATGGTACAGTCCTTTGGGGCAGGGACGCCTCGGTGGGAGAAGCAGGAGGCTGGCTGGCGTGGTAGCAACTTTCTAGCACTCACCTCCTCCAAGCCCTCCCTTCATTCACCTCACATGTCAAGTCCTCTCTGCTGCTGAGGACTGGGAGACTGGGGGTCCTCCACCAGATTGCCTATCACCTCGCTGCCAACAAGTGGCTCTCAGAGCAGACATTGTCACACTGCCCCCTCTGCCCACGGTCTTGCTTCATGGCTGGCATTTCAAGAACTCTGCCCCAGGGGCAAATGGAAGCACCTGGCAGAACTCAGAGTGCACACGATGACTGAAGGGTCATCGGGACTACGCTTTGTTGTCGCTGCTTGCTGGGAGGTTTTTGTTTTGCTTTTGTTTCAGCCCAATCTGGCCTGGAACTCCACATGTAGCCCACCTAGCCTCAAACTTGCAGTTACTCCGGCCTTCGCCTCCAGAGCGCTGTATCTACAGGAGGGAGCCACAGTCTGGCTTCTTCAATAGCTCGGGTGGTATCTGATTCTCCTTACGGGGGTAAAGTGGGAAACTTCTAGTAATAAAGACCACTGTCTATACCTAAAACACTGAGAAGAACCATTAGGGTTGTTTAAATATGGCTTATTACTTTCCACTTAGTTTTCAAAAACTGCAATATTAGTGACGTTCAGGTAGGAACTCCTGACAACTAGAGAATCAGACCAAGAACAGGTGTTAGTGCTAATCACATCTACGACAGTGACCAAACTCAGGTCCAAGTGCTGACCAGAAATCACCCTAACCAGAGACACTAACATGGGACCTGAGAAGCTGAGGGACTCGGGCCACATATCACTGTTCCATCAAAAGCAGAAAACCAAGCAATCACACTCCCAGGCTGGGGAGATGGCTCTGTTCCCAAAGCGCTTACCCTGCAAGCATGAGGACTTGAGTTCGAGCCCCCAGAACCCATGTAAAAGAGCTGGGCACCACAGCACATGCTGTAATCTCCCAGCTCTGGAGGCAGGGCTAGGAGGGCCACTGGTCAGCCAGGCTGGCTCCAGGTTCGGTAAGAGAGCCTGCCTCAGACACCTGACATAGACTCTGGTGTCCATGCCCTTAGGTACTTGCACCCACACATGTGTGCCGCCCCTCAACACAGCAGCTTATCAAGCCAGGAAAAACAAGATCAGACAAGATATATGTAAAGATTCCCCTGCCCTGTCCACTTTCAAAAGGTGCTGTCCACACTTCAGCGCTTGACACTGCCTGGTTTACCCTGTCCCTGATGAAGTTCACAGTAGGACTTCAGGTATGGACCAACTCCAGAGTCACATACCGGCTCTGTGACTTTGGGCTGGGTGTACCACATCCTAGGTTACATTTCCTCCATGTCTCCCTCCTTGGAGACTGGGGGGATCTCTGAAGGGAAACTGCAGAGCCTCAGGATAGGGGAGCAAAGGCTGGGGACAGCAGACAAGGCTAAGGCACATGCGTCAGCAGAGTGGGCTCACTGGCCTCTAACTAAGTACAGCCCCCCTGGCCACTAAGAACACCACCCAACCCCTGGCCTCTAGGAACAGCCCCCTTCCCCTGGCCTCTAGGAACAGCCCCCTCCCCCTGGCCTCTAGGAATAGGCCCCTTGGCCTCTAGGAACAGCCCACCCCCTGGCCTCTAAGAACAGCTCCCTTGGCCTCTAAGAACAGTCCCCCAGCCCCAGGTCTGTTTCCTTAGCTGCAAAGTGGAGCTCCACTGCCTTATAGATTTACTGAGAAGATCAAACAGTATGTAATTGGTGAAATGACTTACTTCCTGGCACTGTGGTTAAGGATTATGGATGTACTTATGACACCACCACCAACCTCCCATCCAGGGTTTTCCCGCTCTATTTGTCACATAAGTGCTTTTCTGAGCAACAAAGTAAACAGAAAGCATGTGGAAAGAACACAGGAATAATACAGTTCCACACAGCAATAAGAAAGTAGCATTTGCAGAGCTCAGGGCTACAGTGCTCCATACTCCCTACATATCTTCCATAGATGATCCTATTTAACCACTGCAGATGTATGATATAATGATCCCTGTTTGACAGGTGATGATGTTAAGGTTCAGAGAGGTTAAGTAACTCAGCCAAAGTCAGAGACAGCATGTGGTGGATGCAGGACAACATCTAGGTTTCTAAAGTCTAAAGTCAGCCTCTCAACCCATGGGCCCTCCCCACAGCTTGTCCTGCCCACAGCTGCTTGTTCACTGCACATGCGTGTATAGCACGTGGGACTGAATTACACCTTGACATCAGTATACACACAGTATTGTGACATCAGTACTCCTTGCTACTTACTTTTGACCAAATGTGTTTCTGTGTTTAGCCATGTCAAGTACACCAGGATCTAGTTGGTTTCAAGCACAGTATAGTGTTACCCTACAACACTGAACTTCCACCTGCTAATCCAGTCTGCTAACAGACTGAGATCCCATCTTGTGGGTTCATCCCCACCACAAGCCATGTTGTCATGAACACCCTACACACGCATTCTGTCCTACATGAACCCTTCTAGACCTGGGGGTGGGCAAGCTGGCTTCAAGCTAAACCTCTTCTTGAGTTTGCAAATAAAGTTGTATTGAATTCAGCTTGCTCACTGATTATACAACATCCAAGTCTACTTGTAGCCTCCAACAACAAAGCAGCAAATGAAATGGGGACCCAGGAGCCCACAGACCTCCTGGCCCTTCACAGAGCAAGTCTGTCTCCACCCTAGGCTCTGGGAGAAGGGAAACAGCTCTGCTCACCTCCAATACACTGACTGTTACAATTCCAAAGCGCTGGAACCAGACACCCACAACACACAGCTTGGCCTACAGAAGGGAACACACACAACCGAGGTTCCAACCTCCAATATTTGCCAGAGTAATAAGTGCCCAGCTATTGCCTTGAATGCTGAGACACTGCTTCATAAGCTCTTACAGGCTGCGGGGACGAGGCCTGGGAGAAGGGTGCGGAGGAAAAGAAAGTTCACTGTGAGGTTCAAAGAAGGGCTTCTAGTACATATGACAGCCAGTGAGAAAACCATGGGAGACGACAGCCTGCAGGGAGGACTCCAAATGTCCCAGCACCAAGACATTGCCATGTCCAAAGTGACAGCTAGGCCAGCTACTCTGATGGTGGTATGTAATGTACACACATATGGCAATGTCACCTAGGCTTATGCTGCAAAAAGTTTACAAATCATAAGGACAAGAAAAAATAGTCTAAGAGTTATGCATTCATCACCATTCAACCTCCTACTCTGACAAGCACTGCTCCTGATGCAAAGAGCACATGGGGATGGATACAGGACTGCCTGCCAGAGCACTCACTGAGGAGTCTGATGTGACTGGAACACCAGTCTCTCCTTAGCCGTAACAACAGTCACAGAAAGCCTGCCCGGCTCAAATGGCATTCCCAGCACCAAAGATTATTGCATCAGCCCCCTGCCCTCCCGAAGGTGAAATGCTCTGTGCAGACAGGCCGGCTCGCACAATGCCAGCAGTGGGAAGCCCAAGGAACCATGAGGCTGCATTGTGCCCTGAGTTCCTCAAGAGCCCCGTGGCTGTGTACCCTGGGTAATGAAAGTGAGGTCCAGAAGGCCTCTCTGCACCACACTTCCTGGACCCTGGGTGAGAACCTGGACCCTTTGTAAGATTCTGGCACAAGGGAAAAGGGAGCCCCACGCTGCAGTAGAACAGGTAGGAGGGCCCCTCCTTGCCTGGCAAAGCGAGAATGAGCTGCTTGCCTGCCTGCCCCTTGGCAAACTCTGGGTGTAGACAATGATTTGAAGAGTCTCCACACTGCAAAGGCTGCACTGGGGGAGCACACTCACATCACCCTGCCCAGTCCAGTGTCAGCCCTTCCCTAAGCCACAGGAGGCACATGTGTAATTATTTGTATAGCACACTTATTAACCAAATTAACAAGTCAATAAAATCAACAGTCAAGAAATGTAAGGGCTGTGGCTGGACATGATAGCTCACGTCTATAACTCCAACACTTGTGGGCAGCAGGATCAAATTGAGTTCTGGGGCAGCCTGGTCTATACAGTGAGTTCTAGGCCAGCTTGACTAGCCTGTCTCAATCATCATCATCATCATCATCATCATCATCATCATAATTCGTAGTAATAATAATAATGGAAGGGTTAAATTCTTCTCTCATTTGAGTACCTAATGACAGAGCAGAGGCCAGACACGTGAGATGGAAGACCACAAACCTCCTCGCTTTTAAAAAGTGCTCATGTTAGTTGTAATCCGTTAGAGCTTGCCTGCAGTTACACTACACAGAGGAACATAACATCTAAACCAAAGACCCTCAGACTGCATAGTAAGCAAGATCTCCACAATGCAACCGTCTGCTAAGAGTGCCTGCTGGACAACTGTGGGTAGGTCCCAGTTCAGACTGCAGAGTAGGGCTTATCTTCCCCAGCAAGGAGCCACCTCTGACCCAAAACTACAGCTTGCCCTGAGCTAGATAACCCTGGAGCCTCGCAAACAGGCGGTGTCAGCTGAGGAGGAAAACAGGGGTTCTGCGCACAGTGCATGGCTTGCCAGCATTCCCGAGAGCACTTGCCTTGCTGCTTCTGCTCTACCCTAGCGCTCGGTCCCTCAGCACTGTCAGAGAGCAAACAGAGGGCCAGCTACTTTAGACAACACGGAGAAAAGTGCTTTGGAAACCAGCCAGTTTGGTAATAAAGTAGCTGCCATTTAGTGGGTGCCTTCTGTGCCAGACAGGGTATAAGGGGGTGGGGGGAGTTCCCACGATGCAGTGCAGTCTGGCCTTGAACTGCGGATCCTCCTGCCTCAGCCTCCAGAGTGCCAGGAGGACAGGCGCTGATTTACTATGTCCAGCTACAATTTTCAGTTTCTCGGTTCCTTATGGACTCGGCCAGGGTCGGAATCTTCACTTTACTGAAAATGAAATGCAGTTAGGCCACGGAAGGTTCCCAGCCAAATCTGCTCTCCCCAGCCCCAGCCTGTCTCATCAAGGAGAAGGACCATATGAAGAATGACTAGAGTCAGTAATTTCAACTGTCAAAGGCTTCTTTCAGTGGAGCTGTCAAACCAGAGCACTGGGTCAGGAAGATGGTGCTCAGTCCCCGGAACTAGAGTGCACCCCCCACCCCATTCCACTGCAGGAGGAGCAGGCTCCACCTACCTTGACCAATTCTTGCCAATGATCAGGCCCAAGTGCCTGGCCTTCCTCCTCCCCACTCAGAGCAAGCAGAAAACGGAGTAAGGTGCCTGTGAGTTTGCATAAAGGATGTCAACTAGCCATCAGGACCCAGATTCTTTGCCTGGGGCCCGGTGAAAAGCCGCAGGTCTGGCTGTTCGGTCCTCTAACCCTTGGGCTCCTACCTCGAGGCAGTTTGTTAATCTGGTGGGGGTCAGAAGTCGTGTCTTCCTCTTCCCGCTGAACCTCTTCCAAGCCCCAGCCCTCATACACTGCCCTTCTGTGCTACGGGATCTAAAATCCAAAGTTCGCGTCTTTCCCCAAAAATCAGATCCCAACGTGAGTCCAGCTAGACTATGGTGCAACCCTCTTTAGAGCAAGAAGACACTTCCTGACACCCGGAGCCTTAAACATTAGAGGCTAGCCTTTGACCTCATTAGGCACACACAGGCAAGCCTAAAACCTCCTCCCCACATACGCAATACCAGTCTCTCACCTAGCAAGTAGGCCGCTGACTTCCAAGACCCTCAAAGGGTCCCCAGTGTGCCAACAAGTCGCGGGTACTGCTGCGAGTCCCCCTCAACAAGCTACTCCCCAGCTGACCCGGTGAGGGAGGGGTCATGCTACTGACCACCTTCCTCCGACGCAGCCAGAGACAGCTCGGCCCGAGGTGAGGTGAGGCGAACCCCCAGCCCAGGTGGCTACACAACCAGGGCCCCTGCTCCTCGGGATCTGCTCAAGTTCACCGCGCCCTCGCCGCCGGATCCCACGGGCCTGACCTTGCCGCAGCTCCGGGTCGTCCAGCACGTTGTAGGCCGCGTAGTCACGGACGCCGTGCAGTCGCAGGATCTGCACCACGGCGTTGCTGAAGCCGCACTGGGGCTGCTCCGGCGTCCCCTTGAGGAACACCACCACCTTGTCCTTCTTCACCAGCGCATCCAGCCGCTCCGCCTGGCCGCCCGTGCTCGCCGCCCGCACGCCGATCCCTGGCAGGCCGCCGCCGCCCGCACCGCGCCCCCAGCGCAGCAGAGCCGCCGCGGCCCGGCTCAGGGACGCGCTCATACCCGCTCGCTGCCCACCGCCTCTGCGGCCAACCCGGGACTTACCTTGGCCCTGGTGCCGGGCCCGCCCACCGAAGGCTCTCATTGGACAGGCTCCGAGATGAGTCTTCGTGATTGGACAATACTAGCTCAATTCCACCAATCATATCGCCCACACCGTGACGGTGGGCCGTCCCTGGAAGCCGCGAACTACAGGCTTGCTAGTGAGCGTGGACGACCGCTTTGCGTGTTGATTGGACAAACTGAACGTCCATCAGGGTCACGCAGAAGGGCAATGAGAGGCGCGTCGACAGGAAGACGACTTTCCTCCGAGGGCAATGGAAGCCTGCCGGAATACTCCAGGATGACGCTGGGCGGGGCTTCTGCCGCCCGCGGCACGCCGGGAAGGAGTCACTTCCAGACGCCGGTTCCGGTTCCGTTGGCGGCGGCTGATTGCTACGGTAACGCGGCCGGTAGTCTTGCGATAGCGAGGACCAGGGAAGTGGTGGGTGGGCCTCCGCGCCTCGGCAGCTGAGGTGAGCCGCGAACCTGGCACGTCCAGCCCTGTCCGGGGCTGTAGCCTCGAACTCGGCCCCATGTCCAGTCCTGCCTGGGGCTCCAGCCTCGGACCCGTCGTGCACGTGGACAGCCAAGCCGGGTCCTGCCTCGTGTGGGATTCCTTCTCTAGAATGTTTAGCATGAAATAGAATTATGTGTATGTATGATATGCGTGCATGCACCTGCCACAGCGTGGGAGTGGAAGTCAAACGACAATTTTGTGTAGTCAGGTCCCTCCTCCCGCCTCTTACAAGGGGTCTAGGGATGGAACTGGGCTTGCCGGGTAAGTGCTGTTACCTGCTGAGCCATTTCCCAGGTCTCTAGAATGATGTTCTTATCTTAGGAACGTGTGAAATGCCCCAGCTGTGGGACAGCTGGCTCTGGGCCCTCGGTGACCCTTCTATCCACATGACCCCTTGTACTAACAAGGGTTAGGAAGATTTATTGAACGAACTAGGAAATTGATGGTTGCTCCTGTGGCCTTTGTCTGCAAAGTGCCGACGCTCTGGCGGCTGAGAAAGGAGAGTTATAAACCAGCCCGGGCCTTTTTTAAAAACGGAAAACAGAAAGTGTGAGGCTACAACTCAGTAGTAAATTGCTTTCCTAGTGTAAGCGACATCCTGAGTTCCATTCTCAGCACATGCACACAAATAATAATAAAAGAGAGTGTTCTGTCGGTGACTTCCCGAGCAGATGAATCTGGCCACTGGGTGGAGTTCTTGCACAAAATGTGCATGCACATCTGCTTATGTTACTGCAGAAGAATGAGAGGTACTTCTGAGAAGGCCCATTGTTTGCTCTGCTCGCCACCTTATATATCGCTTGACATGTACTTACCCCCTAGAAGAGCTCGGGACATGGTTCTTATTTGGTAGCACATGGATCTGGATTCTGGCCAGCAGGACTCGGTGGCATGCTACCTGATCTGTAGTCTTGGACCTGCACTGGGTTGATGGTACCCGAGAGCACACCAGACTTGCAGAAAAAGCATACTCCAGAGGAAGCTGAGGCATGCCTGCTCAAGAGCCAGCGGTTCCATGTGCAATGTTCCTCTGATAGGTCCCCGGGTACTGTTGCCACGGTGATGATGGCTATGCCGTGCCATTGTCGATCCACCAACAGTCAGAGAAGCTTTGCAGTCAAGATATTGTTTAGCAGACGGAGTGGTTTCTGTTGGACACTTAAGTGCTGCTACAAAACCTCAAGTTACTAAGAATGTTGCTGGAGGTGACCTATTTTCGTCTGGGGAGTCAGTGTAAAAGCAGAAAGTGCACACAAGTCATCAATGGAGTCTACTAAATCATGGCTCAGGGGGAAACCTGAGCCAAGTAAACTGTGAAGACAGATGGGGACAGTGTCCTACCTCTTCCTTGTCAGTCGGTGTTGTGGACGCTTGCTCTTTTTTCTAATGACAAGCCTGAAATTAAAATCTTTTTATTTTGCAGACCCTTTGATCCCAGGCACCATACAAAGACACACACAAGAAATACTGGAATGAAACCACTGCTCTGAAAGTCAGTCTGTACCCTTAGCAGCAGAGAGTCTGTTAAGTTGCCTCCAGAAACGGCAAGCTTTTATTCATGCTAGCATTGCTGTGTGTAATTTTACTTGAAAAAATAAAATAAAGACTGGCAGTTTGCTTGTGGGAAGCCATGTGTCTCGCCTACTCGGAACTGACTGACGGGCTTTTGTGCTCACTGGATGAAGGGGAAGAATCTGCAGACTGCTCTGAGCAGTAATGGCAGATAGCATGTTGCTAACTATTAGCTGTGACAAAAATCCCTGGCACAAACAGCTTAAGGGAGTGAGGGTTTGTTTCGTCTCAGTTTGAGGGTATAGACACGATGGAAAACATGGCGGCAGGAACTTGAGATGGCTGGTCACATGACATCCACAGTCAGGAAACATGAATGCTGCTGCTCAGATCCAGGGCCCCATCCTATAGGGTGGAGATACCCAAAGTCAGGGTGGGTCTTCCTCCCTACCTTAGCCTATCTGGAAACATCCTCACAGACACCCCAGAAGTGGGTTTTCATGATGATTGTAAATCCAGTCAAGCTGACGATGAGATTGAACCATCACACTGACCTAGTGTGCAGTTGGCTTAGGAAACAGTTTTTTTCTTTAAGTTGTCTGATATCTAATACAGCTGTCATGCAATGTTAAAGTAAGCAAGTGGGAAGGTGGCTGAGCCTATTTTTCAAAAATGCGTCTCAGCTGGGTGTAGTGGCGCCTGCCTTTGATCCCAGCACTTGTGAGGCGTAGACATGTGGATGTCTGAATCAAGGCCAGCACACTCTGCATAGTGAGTTCCAGTCCAGCCAAGGCTACAGAGTAAGACTGTCTTAAAGTGTGTGTGTGTGTGTGTGTGTGTGTGTGTGTGTGATGTAACACTTTGGTTTTGTGCTGTTGCTTTAGATAAAATGAAAGTGTAAAAAAATATACTTCTAAAGCAGTTGTCAGAATTATGCTCTTAACATTTTGTGTATGAGCTGTGGGTATGGATCCTTAGTGGGGAAGTGGGATGCAAGTTTACTTTAAAGAGCCCCAGGGTTTGGGTAAAAAAACATAATTAAACCCCAAAATACACCCTGGGAACACATTGGCTCAGGTGTCCTAACAGTTTTTCCTCCCTGCATACAGATGCGGCTTTGCTATATTTGGTAAAACCCTCCTTTGTGCCCACTTCCCCAAAACACCATGAAGCCAGGGAAAACCATGAAACCATGACTCTTCCTGTATCTCAGCCCCAAACCAGCCACATGGGCATTCTGGAGCTGAGTGGGCACTGTTCCCTTTCCATCCACTAACCAACTGTTATGGGGGGAGCTGGGCTGGAGAGCGGTTAGAGCACTGACTGTTCTAGCAGTCCCGAGTTCTGTTCCCAGCACCTACCCACACTGTTAAGTGTGGTTCCAGGGACTCTGGCACCCTCTTCTGGTGTCTCTAGGCACTGCACACGTGGTACACAGACATGCATGCAGGCAAAACACTCAGACACATTAAACAAAAACTTAGAAGGGTCATAAGACCAGGTGATACAGATGTGTCTGGCCCTGCTGCCCAGAGCTTTGAAGGTGCTGCCCTAAGAGAACAATGGCTGCTTGGGTTACAGGGGTGGAGCCACCAAACATTCCTACACTAACGATGGCTGTTGGGACCCAGAAACCCACAAACTGAGCTGAACCCTGGCCCATTCCTGTGAGACACTTAACTGTATCATCCCATCACGTGAGAGCATCATTCTCCCCAAACCTCCCATTAACCTGATGTCCCGACAAAGCCTAAAGCAGTGTGTGGAAAGCCAGGCAGAGCCAGCCCTGCCAGGGCATCTTCTCATCCCCCAAAGTAGCTAGAAATGCCCTTTGGGTTTGGCTCCCTTTATCCTCAGCAAGGCAGCTGGTCTGTATTTGGTTTAATTTTCATTACGTGCCTTGAGACAGCCTTGCCATCAAAGCCTAGTCTGGCCTGAAACCTGAGCTCCCCCTGCCTTAGCCTCCTGAGTGCTGGGGTTACAGGTGTGTTCTTGCCATGCCCTGTAGCAGCTGCTTTTATAAGTACTTCTCTGACCTTGGGATTGGCCCATTACCTCCATCGGAACAGAACTCTGCCTGGCACACAGGGTTTCCTTGCCTCCTCTGTACCCAGGTTACGGCAGAAGTGGAGATGGATGGTGTGCTACAGTTGCGTTAGGTCCCTCTAGCATAGACCATGGAGCTGTGCATTTTGAAGGGCCAGAGTTCTGTCCTGGGACTGGGAATGTGGGGTTGTGGTCCTGGGCCTCAGTTCTACGAATACTGAGTACTTGAGTTTTCATCCTTGAATTTTTCTACGCTGTTTTCTCTCCTGGTGTTTTTGGAGAGTGTAGCTGTGGTGACCACTGAAGGTTGTGTATATTTCAAGCTTTGTCTGAGTGATATGCAGGTGTAAGGTGATCTGCTGTGTCCCTCAGCTCCTGAACAGTTGCCTCAGTGTGATACTGTCATGGTGTATATTGTGGGGTTTGTTCTTCAAACAGCTTTTGCGCACACAGATCTGGTTGAATCTTGCTAAGGCTAGGATGATGTGCCCATCATCCAGCACCAGCACTCAGGACTGAAGCCAGAGGATTTCAAGTTGAAGTTGACCCTTCAGAAAGAAAGGAGGGTGCAGGCAGTAGGATTTCGTTACGTTCATATTCTACTTTTTATCCCTGCTGAATTATAACACCAGAAAGTCCCGCAGAATACTAAGTGAGCTCTGCTGACTTGCAAACTCATGCATATGGTATTTATGTACGCATATTGTGTAGATATGTGCGTTTCTACATAAGATCGCAATATTTACAATTTATAACTTTGCTACAATAACTTTAATCCAAAGACCGAATGAAATCTTTTTGGTTTTAGTTTTTTTAGACAGGGTCTCTGTAGCCCAGGTTAGCTTTGAATTTGCAGTGACTTTGCTGTTTCTGCTTCCATGTGCCAGGAGGGTTATAGGTGTGTACCGTCATGCCTCTATGAAAAAACCCAGACCATGGTTTTTCACTCTGAAAGTGTGCTCCTGCCCCTTTGTCCTCACGCTTCTCCTTATACCAAGGATGGAACTCGTTAGCTAGTGCCTTTATCTTACGTATATATTTATTTATTGAGACAGGGTTTCTCACTGACCTTGAGCTCACACTGTCTTCCTGTCTCAGCCTCCTAAGTGCTGGAGTTACAGGTTGTGAACCGCAGCCAGCCAATGTCTTTAACGTTGTACTGTCGGACTTCGTTTTATTGAGAAACTTCCTGAACACCAAGTCTAAAAGAAAACATAGGAAAGGTTTCCTGTAAAGTTGAATTAAGAGCTAAATGGTGGGCTGACAAGATGGCTCAGTGGGTAAAAGGGCCTGCGACCAAGCGTGATTGGATGTCCTGAGTTCAATCACCAGGTCCCGCATGGTGGAGGGAGTGAACTGACTCCCCCATTTTCTGCTTTGCCCCCATTTAGTGTGCAGTGCTGTTTGCTGTTCGGGGCTTGCTTTGGTTTTTAACAGAAAATAGTCTCTGTCATGCAGACTACCTCCCAGGGACTTGTGAGGAGATACCAAGACCCCAACATAATAAGTAAGGAGCCAGTCAGTGTCACTAGGCCCAGGGCCCCTCAGATACTCCCAGCCACAAGAACACGTGGGAGCTCAGGCTCCTGCTGAGTCACAGTTTCTCTCAACACTTCCCAAACCTTTGAGGCTTGATCTTTTCATGCCTTCAGAATGTAACTATCGTGAGAGTCCACTGCACACAGGATTCCCCCAACCAAGAAAGAGAAGTCACCCCAGGGTTTGGTGGTCCCTGATAGAAATGGGGAGAGACATAACTTTTCATTCTTCTTTTCAGAAAAAAATCGGGGAAAGGGTTTTTAAACATTTGTTTTTCTGCCTTTTTAGCAGAAGAATGCCACTTGTTACTCTACATGTATTTTTGAAAGTATGGCCCAGTAAGAGACCAAATTCTGAGCTGGAGGGATGGCTCAGTGGTTAAGAGCACTGACTGCTCTTCCAAATGAACCAGGTTCGATGCCCAGCACCCACATGGCAGTTCACAACTGTTTGTAACTCCAGTTCCAGGGGATCTGGCATCCTCACACAAACATACATGCAGACAAAACCCCAGTGTGCATTAAAAAAAAAAAAAAAAAATTCCAGAGGGTTTTAATGAAAAGCTATTATTTTTGTTGTTTCTTTCTTTTTAATGTAAAAGAAGAAGCTCTTTTGCATAGGCCTCACTGGCAAACTGGGCAGTTTTATTGTCTTGGGGTGAAGTGGGCATTTGTGAATGACTTCCCATATGGACTGAGACCTGGTCTTCCTGTAACCTTTTTCATGAAGCATTGGTGTTTCAAGTTAGTTCTACCCCAGCACTCCCATCCACCCATGCCTCTGTCCTCACACTATCCAGCTGCAGCCCTGAGATAATTCGTACTCGTGCTAGGCCATCTAGGGAAGCCAATAAGATCCTGTGGTCATCCAGTGCTCCACCACACCCTGCCTTGGAACTGACCTGATCCTCCTGCCTCAATGCTGGCATTAAAGGTGTGCATTACTACTCATGGCTCTTAAAAAATTCTTCTCAAGAAATTGTTGCTTGTGGGGAAAAAGAAAAATCTTTCAGAGTCTCTTGTTTTGTTTTGTCTGGGAGGCGGAGAGGGGAAGTGGCATTTTAGTGAGTCTCTATCTTACCCTGCAGGGCCAGCAGGGGGCACTAGTCTGTCATCCTTGCAGAAGCTGGAGCAGCGCTGATAATGGAGTCTGGGACTCAGTGAAGTGGCCCAGATCTGTGCTTCTCTCCCAGTGCAAGTCCTTACCCTATGGGGTGGCTAACTCACATGCTTTCTATTAGCGTTGCAAAGTGGTATGTGTAACAGCTGACTGACAGGTCAATGGGGGATTTGAAAAGCTGGCAGATATTCTGGGATTTTTAAAGGCTCAGTTGGTACAGTGTTTATTTAGCATACAAGAAGTTCTGAGTTCAGCCCCCAACACTGATGAAATGGGGTGTGATGGTGCATGCCTGTAATCCCAGCCATCAGCTGGCAGAGGCAGAAAGACCAGAAATTCAAGGTCATCTTGGTTATTTAATGAATTCCAGCCAAGCTGAAATATGTGAGACCCATTTCTACTTCACTCAGCCAAACCAAAACAAAAAGGAACATTCTGGAAGCATTAGGCATAAGCAAGGAGAATCATGAGTTACTGGCCTGCCTGGGCTGACTAGAGACCCTGTTTCAAAAAACTGAATGAGCAAACAAACTCCAAGGGCATGGATGTGTTCTCCCTTCACAATGCCAGAGGTTTCTAGGACAGCCCTCCTACCAGTCCATGGTCAGCACCTTGGGATACTGTCCATGGTGGGGGGGGGGGTGAGTGATATGGGCATGGAGTCCTTTTCCTGATGAACCACATACTGGGTTTGTTGAGACAACAGTAGTCTGGAAGGAAACTGCCCACCTCGTGGTGTAGTGAGCACTGCTGGCCTGTGCAGTCCAGGGTGCACAGGGGCAGGAACCAAAGAACACGAGCAGGACACTCGATGGCTGCTTGGCCTCACTTCACAGATGTGTGTGCATCTCGTTCTGTTATGTATTCACTGAGCCTTACTCACTAGCCGAGAGTTCCCAGACAGGATTTGTTGTATCCCCTGGTGCCTTCACACTAACCCTAGCCCTTAAGGTCCGCCCCACGTATAATTCTAACATTAAAGAACATGAAACACAGTCAACAATTCAGGACAGTATCTTAGCAAGTCCCAAAGTATGAAACTCATATAGTAGACCCTTTCCCAAAACCCCCAGCAGATGCCAGAGACCACAAATAGCTTTAGACCCTGTAAATATCATGTTTTTACGTAAACATACTTACCTATGATAAAGTCAACTTATAAGTCAACTGAAGTAAGAAAGCACCGTGGCCACAGTGACAGTAACAGAACAGTCATAGCAGTGTTATAATGAAAGTCCTGTGACCTTGGTTCCTCAACACTCTTCTGCCTTCTCGCAGAAAGGAAGAACTCCATAGCTTCTCTGTGGCATATCCAAGTTGCCAACATCCCCTGCACGCTGAGGCCACAAGTAGTGTGACATGAACACAAATATTGACATATACAACAGGAGACCTGATGACCAACACAGCTAAATGACTCCCGGGCAGGTAGCATATACAATGTGGATACACTGAACAAGGATGATTGACTTTCCCATCAGGACACAGTGGGATGATGGGAAAGTAGCAACATGCTGCTGAGTTTGAGCTCAATTTAAAACTCGGGGATTTACTTTTGGAGTTTTCTATTTCACACATTTGGAACTTGATTGATCGTGGGTAACTGAGACCATGGGAAACAACACTGCTTCTACGTGAAGGCTGTGACATGCTCATAGATGTCGTAGAGAAAAATAGGGCATTTGCGTTCGTGGTAAAGCACTTGCTTTGTGTGCACAAGGCCCTCAGTTCGGTTCCTAGCACCCTAGCTCCTGCCGTCATGCTACATAGGGTATTAGGAGGAAACCTACACTCTCAGGCCCCAGACACCTCACAGTCTTGTAACGCGACATGCAAGAATGTCACTAAGAATTGGCAGGAGTGGAGTTGAGGAGACATGACAAAGGACCTCAGGAGCCAGAAAAGGCCAGAGGGTGGCACTGAGGTTGTAACTCAGTAGAGCCCCCATGTAAGAGGGAGGAAAATTCCAGAAAGAGGAAACAACCAGGGTGGGGACATAGCCCTCAGAGTACTCTGAGGGAAGGCACGTACTTTTCTTTAAGAGATGCAAAAATGTGGAATGGCTGTGTGCGTGTGTGTGTGTGTGTGTGTGTGTGTGTGTGTGTGTGTGTGTGTGCGTGCGTGCGTGCGTGTGAGAGAGAGAGAGAGAGAGAGAGAGAGAGAGAGAGAGAGATGGAGAGCCTTCCTTAGGAAGGAAGACCCCAGAAAGCCTCTGTCTGCCCAGTCAGGAGAGCACCTGCTAGGACCTCTAGCATGGACTGGAGGCTGCTGACCCACAGTTGGTGTCTGTAGTAAGGTGGAACCATTCTGGTCTCAGGTGGTGTGGTGGTGCCCATGGGAGAAGAGCTGACAATCTGAAGACAGAAAGGGCACTGCTTGGTGATTGGCTGGTTGTAGGGGGTTCTGCTTAACCCTGCTGGCTCCTTACTGATTTGGGGGAACAGTTTGAGGCGGACAGACCATCACAAGAGAGACCATGGATTACTTAAGACTCCGTGGTTCTCAGCACATCTGAGGGATGTCTAAATCATCAGGCTACCACCGAAAGAGGAGATTTTTCCATGATTGCCTCTACAATAAAATAACTCTTGACTAATAACGGAGGTAGGTGTGGGCCTGGAGAGAGAAAGCCCAGACGAGAGAAGAACCCTGGGTCTGTGCAGTATCGGAGGGACGGCCACAAAGAAGATTGAAAAGGAGGAAGGAGAGAAGGACAGTGATGGAAAATGTCCACGGCACAGAGAGGCCAGGTGAGGGCTTCCTGCTTTGGGCAGTGAGGGAGTGTGGGCTGGGGGTGATTCCTGACCGCAGGTGCCAGTTGCCCTTTCAGGAGCTTGGGAAAGAGTTGGGGGGTGGGATTGCCACCTGTTTTTAAGCTGTGAGCCCCTGTGTGTGAGCCTGTGTCCTAGGCCATCTGGAGAGCTTGTGAAGTAATCAGAGGTCTCAGCATATATCACATATCAGCATATGTCACATATATCAATGACGAGCAAAAATTTGCATGACATTGAAGAAGTTGCCTCAATAGCAGAAGACAGTGGCTGGCCCTTTTGCATGGTGCTTGCAAAACCTTTGCTGCCCAGGGCCACTGGGATGGGAGGACCTTCTGTTTGCATCTCCATTGGCTTTTACAGGGCTTGTTTCTGCCTGCTGACCATGACTTTTCACCAAATCAGGAAGCACTTGCTGTTTCTCCCTGTGTACCCACTCTACCATCAAAGAGGAAAATTAGAATCAAAGGTCTTAAGTCTTGGGCAGTTGCAGTTACAAGGGCTTGCAGCAATCACTTGGAAAACATGTCTTCAGTCTGGGTCAGGTGTCAATCAGCAGCAGCAAGATTCGAAGGTTTCCTGGAACTAGGCTGTTAGAGTGACACTTGGTCTTCACTATTCAGGAAGGGTCCCAGGACATCAAGAATCATGATCAAGATGAGGTTGGAGAGATGGCCCAGTGGGTAGATTGCTAGCCATGCAAACGTGAGGACCTGAGTTCAATACTCAGCATGCACATAAAATGCTGGGCACAGCAACGTGATCCAGGATCCTAGTGCTGGGAGAGCACAGACAGAAGGTTCCCCAGAGCTTGCTGGCCAGCAGACTAGCCAACCGATCAGCTCCAGATTCAATGAGAGACCCTGCCTCCAAAAGGAAGATGGGGAGCGATTAAGGAAGACATCCAATGTTGACCTTTGGCCTTCACATGCATGTGCATGTACACATATGTGAATATACCACACACACACAGAGAGAGAGAGAGAGAGAGAGAGAGAGAGAGAGAGAGAGAGAGAGAGAAAACAATAGGTTTCCCTTTTTAAGCTCTGTTTTAATTCTTCGACAGTTTTACCCATAATGTATTTGGGCCATTGTTGAGTGGACAAATGTCTGTTCACCCCATAGGGCCCCAGTAAGGAGTCAAAGCATGATTCCACGGAGGAATACTTTGGGGAAACCAATGAGTTTTCTGGGCTTACTTAACAAGCATGGCTGAGGGGGTTCTTCATAAGACTGGGTGACCCCAAACAACCACAGCATCGTAAAGCCTCACCCCAGCATGGAGGACAACTTCCCCATAGCTGCGTATATGGAGTCTCCCCACCCCTTCAATTAACCTTCCACACTGAATGTACTCTTTGGACTCCTTATACACAACTGGCAGGGAGGTACAGGAAGGAATGGCTGGAATCTCTTCCCAGCCCCTCCTCTTTCTAGCAGGGAACAACAACAGCCCCAGCCCCACCCCTCCCCACACCCCCGCCCCACACACAACACACACATCTCCCAGAGACTCTTACAGCAGTCACAGCTACTCTGATGATGATGGTGAAGGGCCTGGAGGACAGCGTTTTACAAGTCACTTTCAGCCCTCACGTGGACCTATCTGACATTTGTAAGCCTTGCCACTGGATCTGAGGTAGCCCAGGCCCCAAATGCAGGCCTCCCCAAAAGGCAGAGTACCTGTCTGTCTGTGGACACATCGAAGTGGCACAAATGTCTGCCTGAGCTCTGCTGCCCGGGCTTGGATGCCAAGGCCACGCCTCTGGAAGTCAGCCAGGGCTGGGCTCTGGGCCTCCCTCCGTTTCCTGGACACCCCGCCTATCGTACAGCTTCTAACATGATCACTGGTTCAGAAAACAGAGCGAACACTCCAGCGACTTTGAAAACTCTGTCCCCAGGGAGCAGACGCCAAAAGCCTCCTTTTCCCACCTAATGGAGCCATTTTCTCACAGGCAGCCTCTCCTGAGTTGGTTTCTGTGTCAGGGTTCTGAGCCAGGATTCAGTTGATTATTTCAGGACACATTCGGGCAGATCTTCACATTCATGGCACGTTTTTTACCATCATATTCTGCATGATCCTCCTGACAGCTGTCACTGGTAAGACAGCAAGAACTGGTGGCCCCTTTCATGGGTGTGGGGGGCCTGGGAGATAAGACATCTGACTCTGCTCAGATGCTGGGGTGTCAGGCCCAGAGAGGAACCCAGTCAGGAGACTTTGATCCTGGGAGGTTTTTTGCTCTGCCAATCACCCCAGGGCTGGAAACACTGATATTATGAAGGCCGCATGTGGATTTCAAAAGAAAAAGCAACAAGCCGACAGGCCAGGTTGGCAGTATGCTGCTGTTTAAATATGAAAGACGAGGCTCGGAGGGTGGGCGACCTTCAGTGCAGTGAACACATATTGCGTGTTTAGTCACCAAGGAGAAAGCAGAGCAGGGACGTGACTTTCCTGGTACGCAGCAATTCCGAGAAAACAAAACCACATTCATTATGTGCAGCGGGCTCAGAGGCCCCGCGTGCTCCGTGCCATCAGCCCGAAGCTCTGTTTTCCTGCTGCACAGGCAGATAATTCAACACGACCCCAGGATCTGGCTTGCACATGCGCAGATGAAGTAGTGCGCCCGGCCGGCGCTCCCTGGCAGCAAGCAGATCCATCAAGTGACTTCTCTGTGTTATCAAAGCGAGCGCTGTTTCTTCGCAGCGGTTTTTATATTACGGATAACCTTGACCCAGAACAAACTTTTAACATTTTGGACTAAACAGAGCGCGGTGCGGAATATAACTTAAGAAACAGATTGGAATTTACTCATGACCCAGAATTTGAGTGACCAGGAGGTTGGTGAGATGGCTCAGCCGGCAAAGGTGCTTGCCACACAAGCCTGGTGACCTGAGTTCAGTCCCTAGAACCCACATAAAGAGGTTACAGCTGAACCCATAAAGTTCCTCTGTCACCCCTGCACGACCCTGCCCTGTACACACGGCATGCCTAGAGACGCTAATTAAAAACAAACAAACAACAAACAAACAAACAAAAATCAACTTTAGGGCTGGAGAGATGCCTCTACAGTTAACACTTGTTGCTCTTGCAGAAGACCTGGGTTTGTTTTTCAGCATTCACATGGCAGCTTACAACCCTCTGTTATAGTTCCAAGGGATCCAACACTCTCTCCTGACCTCTGTGAGCACCAGGCTCACAAGTGATGTAGACATGCATGCAGACAGAACACATAAAAACAAACAAACAAACAAACAAACAAAAATTTTCTTTAAAGAATTAGAGTGAGGGGCTGGAGAAATGGCTCAGAGGTTAAGAGCAGTGGCTGCTCTTCCAGAGGTCCTGAGTTCAATTCCCAGCAACCACATGGTGGCTCACAACCATCTGTAATGAGATCTGGCTCCCTCTTCTGGCCTGCAGGCAGACATGCAGACAGAACACTGTAAACATTAATAAAAATAAAATTTTAAAAAATAATAAAGAATTAGAGTGATTAAGAGTATGGATTGTGAGGGGCTGGGAAGATGGCTCAGTGGGTACAGTGCTTGCTGCACAAGCGTGAGGAACTGAGTTCAAATCCCCAGCAACTGTGTAAAAAATGCCGGTCATGGGCTGGAGAGATGGCTCAGAGGTTAAGAGCACTGACTGTTCTTCCAGAGGTCCTGAGTTCAATTCCCAGCACCCACATGGTGGCTCACAACCATCTGTAATGAGATCTGGCGCCCCTCTTCTGTGTACATAACAAATAAATAAGTCTTTTTAAAAAAATGCCAGTCATGACTGTGCACCTGTAGCCCCACGCCGGGAAGCAGAGACAGGCAGATTCTGAGGCTTGCTGGCCAGTTACTCTAGCAGAAATGGAAAGTTCCAGATCCAGTGAATAGACCTTGTTGCATTGAAATAAAATAAGGTGAGAAAATGATAAGGAAGAATATGTCATTCTGACCTCCACTTACACACACACACACACACACACACACACACACACACACACACACACACGGTGGGGGCACTGGGGTAGAATTGCCTGCAATTCTATTTCTGATGAGGCACTTGATAGCTGGGTGATGATGGGCAAGGGGTCATTTTCTCCCTCATTTGTAAAGTGAGATGTCATTCAAGGCTACCAAGAAGAAGAGAGATACAAGCAAAGGATTGGAGTATTGCTTGCCTCTTGGTAAGCCCTTAATAAATGCAAAACACCTTTCGTAGCCTGCATCGTTTAAGATTAATGCAGAACCTTCAATCTCCAGAGGGCCTTGCCTCAGACACTCAGGCCTTCTCCTGCTTCTTCTGTCTCTAGGTTCCTCCAGGAGCCCATGATGTAGCACCGCCTGGCATTTGCTGCTAGTCACTGTCCCATGTGCCCTGGTGTTGCTACCCCCACACACTCTGAAGGAACAAGTAATTTGCTTTTATTGGATTACCACAACTCAGAGCTTGGTCCAGATATCCCCCCCCCCCCCCCCCCCGCACCGAGTTCATGCACTGGAGGAATAAATAATTAGGAAGAACAGAGTGGGTGGGGTTGCCTATGGGGCAAACAACCGAAGATGTGAAGGGGCATGTGCGGAATACTCAAGGCAGCTTCACAAGAGAGCACTGAGCCAGAAGCAACCACTGTTCTTCCACAGGGAGATGATTAAACCAGCATACCATGGACCAGGACTCAGCAAGAGGGATATGTACTCTGCTTAAAACAAAGAGTGGAAAAAGCCAACCCTAAAAGGTTACATTCTGTATGTATCTGAGACATAGTTTCATTATGTAGCCCAGGCTGGCCTTGAGCTCCAAACCCTCTCTTGGGATGCTGAAGTTGCAGGCTTACACACCACTGTACCCAGAGGATCTGAGGGATAGAAAACTATCTTAAATGACCATCATACAAACAGGCTACAGAAATAAGAGGGTTGATGGTTCTGGCATTTAAAAGGAGCAGATCAGACAGGCTGGCAGCTTGCAGGACTGAATGCTTTGTCTTGATGGTTCCTGTGTCAGGGCCCTCCCTGAGACACTCTTTGTTCTGCAAGATGCAGGCAGCAGCTGTGAAATTCGTGTAACTACTTGTAAATGCACAATTATCTCAAAGTAAAGCACACAGTTAAACACCTTTAAGGTAAGCCCATGGAAACAGAGAGCATAGCTCTGACTGCCCTCCAGGAGATACACAGGAAGCTTTTTCCAGAAGGCCTTCAGTTTTCAGAATTAAAGTTTATCAACCATATGCTAGCATTTTTTATTTACTTGGAATTTAGCAGTAACAATGTCTAGTCACAGAGAATTGTGCTTTCGTCTACCACAGTGGTTCTCACACTTCCTAATGCTGCGTCCCTTTAATACAGTTCCTCACCGGGCAGTGGTGGTGCACGCCTTTAATCCCAGCACTCGGGAGGCAGAGCCAGGCGGATCTCTGTGAGTTTGAGGCCAGCCTGGGCTACCAAGTGAGTTCCAGGAAAGGCGCAAAGCTACACAGAGAAACCCTGTCTCGGATGAAAAAAAAAATATATAGTTCCTCATGTTGTGGTGACCCCTTCCCCAACCATAAAATTGTTTCCATTGCTACTTCATAAATGTGATTTTGCTACTGTTGTGAATCATAAGGTGGATATTTGAAATGTGACCCACATGTTGAGAACCGCTGGTCTAACAGGATCAAGATCCTCACCTTTTAAAATTTAATTTTATATGTACAGATGTTCCCTATGTGTGTATGTCTGTATACCCCGTGCATGCCTGGTGCCCAGAGAGGCCAAAAGAGAACATCAGATCCCCTGGAATTGGAGTTAAATGTGGTTATGAGCCACCATGTGGGTGGTAAGAATAGAACCCAGACACTCTGGAAAAGCAGCCAGTGCTCTTTGTGTAGCTTTGGCTGTGGTGACATTTTGTATATGCTCTAACAAATAAAGCTTGCCTGATGGTCAGAGGCCAGGCAGTAGTGGCACACACCTTTAATCCCAGCACTCGGAATTTCATGCCTTTGCTCCCAGTACTTGGGAGGCACACACGCCTTTAATCCCAGCACTAGGGAAGTTGAGACAGGAAGTGATATGGCTGGGTGGAGAAAGGAATATAAGGTGGGAGGAGAAGAGAGCTCAGTCTCTTTCAGGCTGAGGACTGGGTAAAGGTATGAACTATCTAGTGGCTGGCTGCTCTGCATCTCTGATCGTTCAGCATTTACCCTGATATCTGGCTCCTGGTTTTTATTAAGACTAATTAGGATTCATGCTACATTTGGATATCCTGAATCTCACTCTGTAGACCAGGCTGGTCTCGAATTCACAGAGATCTGCCTGCCACTGCCTCCTGAGTGCTGGGATTAAAGGCGTACACCCTCGGGCTGTAGCCAGTGCTCTTAATTACTGAGCCATCTCTCCAGCTCCAAGAATCTCACAACTATTAAATTGATTTTTTAAAATAATTCATTTTTACTTTACGTGCATTAGTGTTTTTCCTGCATTTATGCCTGTGTGAAGGTGTCAGATCCCCTGGAACTGGAGTTACAGACAGCTGTGAGCTGCCATGCGGGTGTTGGGAATTGAACCCAGGTCCCCTGGAAGAACAGCCAGTGCTCTTAACAGATGAGCCAGCTCTCTGGCCCCTCTCACAATTATTTAAGTTGTAGAAATAAGCTAGAGATGGTCTTTTCCACTTTCCTTATGTCATGGACTGGAAAACTCTGTGTTGGGATAATCTTTTTGTACATTGTGTGAAGAAGTGTTTCTGTCCTTCCTCACCTGCCTAAAGCACCTTCTGACTGGTTTCATAAAGAGATGAATGGCCAACAGTTAGGCAGGAGAGAATAGGTGGGACTTCCGGGAGAGCTAGGAACTCTGGGAAAGATTAAGAGGGACAGGAGATTCTCCAGCAGAGGAAGATGGGCACAGGGTATTTAGAAGAGGTAATGAGCCACGTAGCACGACATAGATTAATGTAAATGGGTTAATTTTCATTTTAAGAGCTAGTTGGGAATAAGCCTAAGCTAAGGCCAAACTTTCATAATTAATAAAAAGTCTCTGTGTCATTATTCAAGGGCTATTGATACAGAGAAAGACCAGATATACTGAAGTGACCAGCAAGAGGGTGGAGGCAGGAGTTGGGGTGGAGTATAATATATATATAGAAGTGTTACAATGAAACCTATTCTTTGTTTACTAGCTAAACATTTTATTTTATTTTATTTTATTTTGAGACAGGCGGGCTTCAAGATCACTATGTAGCCAAGGATGATCTTGAATTTCTCATCCTGCTGCTTCCAAATTCTAAGTACCGGAACACAGGCATGCGCCACTATGCCTGTTTTTTCCGGCGCTGGGCATCTAATCCAGGGCATCACAGATGCTAGGCAAGTGCTCTGCCAACTGAGCTACATCCTAAAAATAATTAATTTTAAAAAATTGTCCTGGTTTGCTTCTGTTGCCGTGATAAACACCAGGACCAAAAGTAACTTGGGGAGGGAAGGGTTGACTTGGCTGACACTTCCAGGTCAGGGTCTGTCACTGAGAGATCTCAGAACAGGAACAGAGGCAGGGACCACAGAGGCAGGGACCACGGAGGCAGGGACCACAGAGGCAGGGACCACAGAAGCAGGGACCACAGAGGCAGGGACCACGGAGGAGCACTGCTTACTGCCTTGTTCTCATTGGCTCCTGCTCAGCCCGCTTTCATAATGCAACCCAGGGCCACCTGCAGGGAATGGCACCTCCCACGGGGCTGCCATCAAGAAGAGGACCACAGACCAATCGGATGGAGGCAATCTCTTAATTGAGATTCCCTTAGATTATTCTGGGGTGTGTCAAGTTGATGGCCGAAGGCAACTAGGAGGAAAAAAATATCTTTTGAAGTTGCCCAGAATAGTGGTAATCCCACCACTTGGGAGACTGAAGCAGGTGGACTGCCGCAAATTCCAGACTAGCTTGAGCTGCATAGGAGGTACCAGGATAGCCACCAACCAGCTAACTGACCAACCAGACAAACAAACCTAAAATATTTTTAAGAGACCGAAGGTCCAAAGTGACGTGGCCAGATTCCAGTCACTCTAGAATCCAGCCCTGCAAAACCTCATACTGTGTGCTCACTTTTTAAAATCAAGGCAAGGGCTGGGGACATGGTTCAGTTAGCAGAGTGCTTGCATAGCACTTGGAGGCCCTAGGCTTGATCCCCAGCACCACAGAATATGCACAAAACCATAGACTAAAGAACAAACCCAAACAAAAACCACACAAAAGCAAAGCAGGGCAAGTGAGTATACCTAGAAAAACACTGCTACTCTCGTCTCATGGAGTTCTGGGCTCAGAGGTAGCTGAGAGGCAGCTGCCCACAGGGAAGCCAATTTTACCCAAAGAGTTGAACCTACCAGGGAAGTGGGCTCTATCAGGACCCCAGTGGGGCAAAATGAAGTAAGATTTGGAAAACTGGAAGACAGAAACAAAGGTTTTTTTTTTTTTTTTTTTTTTTTAATCGCAGCTGGGCAGTGGTGGCACACACCTTTGATCCTAGCACTCTGGATGCAGAGGCAGGCAGATGTGAATTTGAAGTCAGCTGGGTCTACATAGTGATTTCCAAGACAACCAGGGCTACAGACAGAGAGACCCTGTCTTGAAAAACAAAACACAAAAACAAACAAACAAAACAACACCACAAAATCGGTGAGTAGAGTAGGGGTGAGAACCGGCTCTTCCATGCTAAGAGATGGACTTCTCTGCCAGTGTACCCCAGAAATGGACACCCAAGTGAGAGCTTTTCATCTGTGTCTAGCCAGCAGCCATTGCATAATCCATCACTGAGAGAAAAGCCAGACAAGAGACAAGAGAGAGGACCATACATTTGCAGAACAGCACAGATACTCTTGGGACTTCTGGACAGGGCACCTCTTTCCTCCCCTCTTGCCTCTATTTACCCATTCATCCAAAGGGGCTGTGTAAACTAGCAAAGTCATCCCTGCTTTCCCCTTTAATCTTTCTGTGGAGGCTGAGCACATAAATAGGAAATAACACCTACAGAATGTAGGCGTGGCCAAGGAGGCTGGCCCAGCAGCTGCCAGTGTGTAGCGGACCTGAGAACTCCCTGGGTTCATTAAGTGGGTTCCAGCTTCCCCGAGAGTGTTGGTGGAGACTCACCACAGAGGAAGGGGTGGGAACGATGGCAACTTCACTTTTTGGGAGACATTTTTGCCTTGCACAAACAGCCCTACAGCGAGTGAGTCAGAATTTCCAAAAGGCATAATTTCAGTGTTCTTCTTGTGGTTGCCTCTCCAGGCTGCCTCTGAAAGGGAGGTCTTGGGCGGGGTTTCCTGTGCTCAATTCCAGAGATGACAGAGGGGCTCTCCCCCAGCCGGTTGCCAGAATTTTCTTTCCGGATATCTTTTTTTTTTTTTTTTTTTTATAACTTCGTAGCATTAGTTAACGCCTTCCCAGCTGCGAATTCTCTCCACACTTGCACAGCGTCCTCAGGGTGTCTTCCATCTATGTGGATGTTTCAGAGTGGGAAAGGATTGCTGAAGAAAACAAGGCCTTAGACTAGTGAGATGGCTCTGTGGTAAAGGTGGTGGAAGGCGCTTTCTGCCAAGGGTGAGTTCGATCCTCGGGATTGGCATGGTAAAACAAACG
This sequence comes from Onychomys torridus, assembly GCF_903995425.1. Lineage (NCBI taxonomy): Eukaryota > Metazoa > Chordata > Mammalia > Rodentia > Cricetidae > Onychomys > Onychomys torridus. The sequence continues at coordinate 71,891,561 of NC_050456.1, read as the reverse complement.
TACCGATTTCCACAAGTTTTCCTCTGATCTCCATGTGCTCACTGTGGCACTGGACCCTTCCTTCGGTTAAATAAATATAACTTAAAAACTATTTTTATTTTATTTTTACTGGAGCTGTGGACAGAACCCAGGACCTTACGCATGCTAGGCAATGTTCGACCACTGAGCTAAGTTCCCAGCCCTAAAAATATTAAAAAAAAAAAAAAAAAAAAAAAAAGCTGTGGTGTAGAAGTAACCCAGCAGGTTCCACCCAGAACCACAATACCAATGCATAGTGGAGTCCTGGTTTTGATGGATGTACACAGCAGCCTCATGAAAAGTACCAAGTCCTGTGAAGACAAAGATAACACGAGCAGCCAACCTATCAGTGTGTTTGCAATGGTTTGTGTGTGCTTGTTGTGTGTGTTGGCACATAGAGGCCAGAGGTCACCATCTATTGAGTGCTCTCTCCTTATTGCACTCCACCGTATGTTTTTGAGGCACAGTCTCTCATTGAACCTAGAGCTTGTTTCAGCTAGGCTGGTTGGACAGAGAGCTCCTGCAGTCCACCTCCTCCTGTGCCCGCCTTAACAGATGTGTGCCAACACATTGGGCTTTTAGGTGAGTGTTGGTGATGAGCACTCAGGCTTCACGCTTGCACACAGGTACTTACTCACCGAGCAATCTCCCCAGCACTTTTAATATTTGATGGCGTTCTGCAGTTCTTATTTTATCATTTTTATGCGTTTCACCTGTGCAATGCCACTGCTACCTCCTCCACTCTCCCCCAACCCCAGTATTCTAAGGGGTTACCTGGCTCACTCAGCTAACAAACAATAGAAAGGCAAGGCTTGGCGCTTGAGTTTCTGCTGCTCTGAAAGTCTTAGCCATGCTACCCTACAGACAGTTCCCCTCTGTGAACCCCTCCCCACATTCCCAGAGATTAGCATATGGTTGGCCTCTGGAGGTGTGTGATGAAAGGCTCGAATAATCATATGCCAGAGACCCTAGCCATCGTATCACACTCAGAACCATAGTGAACAGCTCCTGCCAAGTGGCCCTCAGGACACCAGGCATAAAACTGTACAAGTGTCTGAATTAGACCTTTTTAACAGAAGAGGAAACCAAGGAAGAGTATAACCAGCTGAGGGTTGTCAATTGGGGTGATTTGGCACCATAGTCTCCCTGCAAGACAAGGTTTCCCTGTGTAGCCCTGGATGTCCTGGAATTCACTCTGTAGACCAGGCTGACCTCAAACTCAGAGATCCTCCTGCCTCTGCCTCCGGAGTGCTGGGATTAAAGGTGTGCAGCTCATAACTGGTAACCAGGCCAGCTTTCACTGCAGATCTGGGACTCCAGCAGGCCAATGGCTCCTGTATTCACAACAGTGGCAGAGCCAGCTCTACCCCAGTACAAAGCACCTGACCTCTCGGGTGCTTTGCTATCCCTTTCAGATGAAGCTAATTACACTTCTCCTAACTCCGGGGGATCTTTGTAAGGATTTAACAAGGGGATGCTTGTTGAAAGCATTCTGAAAAGCAAAAGCCTTATCCAAAGGTGAGAATTATAGTAACTGTTAGTCACCTCCTGCCTGGCTGCTGTAAAACTCCCCCCACCCAGGGGGCATGCAGCAGCACCTTGATGGACCAGAGGTGCTAGACCAGGGAAGCCCTTTGTGTGGATCTTCTCAGAGTAATTATGACTTAATGAATGGGCTCCCACCAAGGAGTGGCTGAGCCTCTGGCACTCTAGCTTCAAACTGGGTCCACCCCCAGTGTTAATCCCCAGGAGTTAGGAGCTTTACCTACTAACTCCTGCCTCTTCCTCAATCCAGAACAGAACACACACACACACACACACACACACACACACACACACACACATTCACACTCTTTCATTCTCTCACACAAGCTCTCTCATGCACACTCTCATGCACACTCTCACACAAACACACTTTCACACACTCTTCACACACACACACACACACACACACACACACTTCATTACTCTCTGGTCCTGTTTGACTTTAATCTCTTAGGACAGTGGCTTTTACACTGACTTATTCTGCCAGCTCTGCTACGTAACCAAGCAGGGGGACACTGTGAGCAGCCTTGGCTCTGTACTGGAGACTCTCGCCATCTATTAAGTGGACTGGTCACGCCTGTTCCATAAAGACAGTGAGGCTCACGTGGTACTAGTTTTTCAAGCTGTGGTCTCCTTGGCAGCAGGCTCTCCCTTCAGAAGAGAGAGTCAATCAGGAGGATCTGTTACTGCCTGGAAGAGATAACCCTGGAGTCCTAGGGTGTTTTGTTTTGTCTTTTTTTTTTTTTTTTTTTTTCCCCCCAGACAGGGTTTCTCTGTGTAGGTTTGCACCTTTCCTGGAACTCGATTTGTAGACCAGGCTGGCCTCGAACTCACAGAGATCCCTAGTGCTGGGATTAAAGGCGTGCGCCACCACTGCCTAGCTTTTTTTTTAAATGAGGTTGAACAAAGTCTGAGAGAAAGAGGAAATGGGGTGGTTAGGTGCAAATTCTAGGAACCTGGCAGGTGGCGGAGACTGGCTTTAGGCAGTTGCTAGTGCAAAGGCCCAGAGGCAGAGAAGATTACACTTTATTTTCAGAAGCAAGGTTGAGGGGGTGGAGTCTGAAACAGGGATTGGCCAGTGGGGTGGGAGGGTGCTGAGTTGGGGTTGGGACAGCAAAGAGAGGAGTTGGACATTCTTGGGTCTTGGGTTTAGTGGGAGGTTCGCTGTATGGGTGGCTAGTGGGCTGGGGAGTGGGAAGGGATGGGTAGAATACCTTCTATTAGATGACTGACGGATGTCATTTAATTCTTGTATTTGGTGACCTTGCCTGTGTCCCCTGCTCTGCTCTGTGAGGGCAACATCTGCCATCCTTTGATCACCTCCCCAAGTCTAGACAGGCAGGAGAATTTCTTCCCCAGGCTCTCCTTCGCTTGGATGGCCCCCTCGATTTTCTGGAATGGGCTGGCACAGGTGAAGACTCGGATCCGATCCATAGACCCGCTAGACTGGCATGGACACAGTATTCCCGCCCTCTCGCGCCTTAGTTTTGGGACGGTGAGATTCATCCTCCCCCTTGGTTCCCCATCTGCAGTGTGGCGGGGCTCCGGGCGGGTCCCTAAGGGGGCGGGGCGGTCGCGGTGTCCCCCGCCCCGCCCTGGCCCGGCCCCGCCCCGCCCCGGAGCCGCCCGGGACGTAGGGCGCAGGAGGGACTCGGCCCAGCTGCCCTTGGCGCCGCGCTCCGTACGCTCCGGGCAGGGTGAGTGCGGGCAGGGAGGCGGGAGGCCGTGCGGGGCTGGTGAGGGTCGCGTCCGGGTCCCCAGCGCACCCCTGTCCTGACGCGTCCCGGGAGATCGGCGCCACGGGAAGTCTGGGGGACCCGGGGAGGAGCGCGGGGGCGGCGGCCAGCGTGACAGCTGAGGGCGGGCGGGGCTTTGGTTCAAATGCAACCGCTTCACCCGCTGCGAAATCCAGGCACCCTAGAAGCTCAGCCGCAAGACGCCGCAGTGCCTGGGGCAGCGCGTCCCCGGGGCCAGGTGTCTTTCTTGGTCTCCCCTCTTCGCCTCTAGAGGCCGGAGAACTTGCTAATACGCTCACATGTTCCCAAGGGCCCGGAATGTCCCATTCTGGGGACCACGAGCTCAACAAGCAGAGTCTGAGAGCGCGCAGTGAGGAAGGAAAGTCCCACCCGGTGCGCGCTTCGTTTCCTTCAGTCACCTACCTCTCTGTGCATCCTTGGGCGAGTGGCACAGTCTCGCCGATCCCCATCCTACCTTTCAAAGGGGAACTGGATGTTGGCTTCACTTCAGGTCAGATCTGCAGCCCGTTCCCAGGCCTTGTGTCTCACACAGCCTGGCTGGCCCCTGCTTCAGAACATTTCCAAGGGTGTTAACATTTAATCTATGGCTCTGGGGCTCTTTCCTTGTGTCTTGGAGACCGGCTTCATCTCTCTAGGGATGGCTTCTTTCTACAATGGATAGCCAAGGTGTGTTTGTGGGGTGACTTTAGTGCCAAGTGGGGATAGACCTCATACATCATGGGTGGGAAAAAGCGACTGGTCTTCTCGTCGGGGAACTGTGTGTCACATTGGCCCTGCAGTTTAACTTTCATCTACCCAGAAAAGAAGAAACAAATTGAGAGAGGGGGGCGTGGCTTGCTCAAGGCGGCACAGCCAGGATCCGTGTTGCACAGGAACTTGGCTCTATGAAAGCCTTAGCTTTGCCTCTTGCTGAGTGAGTGAGGGGAAGAGGAGGGAGAGCCAACAGCTCACAGGGGTCAGGAGCTGGGAGGTAGGAAGGTGCATCTGTGCCAGTGGGCTGTTTTGCTGGCTTTCCTATGAACTGTGCCGCTAGAGGGACACTCCCAACACTCGTGGGCTCCCCCATTCCTCCTGGCCTGCTGATAGTTACAGCTGAGCCAAGCTGCTCCCCAGGAGCCAGAGAGGCCCCTCTGGGGGTGGCGGTGTAGGAATGTACCAGGAGGCCTTATTTCTGGAGTCACTGAGGGAGGGATGGGGTGAGAATCCATGATCCTTTGTCCCCTCAGTCCTGAAAAGACCTCAGGGTGTGGCAGAGCTGTTCTGTCTCCATGGGAACAACTGTCCACCCTCCATTCGGGGGCTTTGCATGGACCCAGCCCTGCCTGGGCAGCCCCTTTGCCTAGTGATACAGAGACTTGGGGTTGCTGGGGGATCCTGGTGTGGCCACTCTGGAAGGCATGACTTGGCAAGGGAAGCGTTGCCTCCAAAGGCCCCTGGAATCTGTAAGCCCAGAGACCTCTGGCCTCTTGTATCCTCTTGCTGTAAGGGATGGAGGGCAGGGGGCAAATCAGATGGCCACTTTGGCCTCACCTAAGTGTGTGGCTTTCACTCCTTAGTTTCAGAAAGGGGGGCACCCCAGCTCCCCAAAGCTTCTGTGTCGTTGAGGCATTATGGGCAGTAAGTGAGATATTTTGTCTTTCCTGCGTTGTGGATGTAGCAAAGGTTAGTGTTTTTGTGGTTTGAGGTATATGTGTGGTGGTGGTGGGGACTTGATGAGGATACCTGGGGTTTCTGCCATGCCTCTTTCCTCTCTGCCTTGATTTCCCCAAATCTGTCAGTCAGAGCTCTAGATCACTCCCCTGAGGTCCTCTCAATAGTGGAAGCTTGTCCTTGACTCTGGGAGGAGGGAGCTAAGAGAAAGCCTATAGGGCATTCAGGTGTGACTGTGGAGTTTTAGGGTTAGTGTATGCTGTTGTTCACTTCCTGTGTCCCTGGCGAGTGGCAAGGATGACATTGCTAACAACTACAGATAAGGAGACGATAGAACTAGCCTCTGACTACATTGCTGGCCCACGATTTGAACTCCAGACCTTTGACTCGGTGCTGTTCATTACTTTACACATCCTGTCTTGGACAATCCAAGGACAATGTTGTGTGTTAGTCACTGGAAAAACTGAAGATCAGGCGGGTCCCAGTCATCATCAAGTTGCTGATGGAAAGAAATAAAAACATGGATTGTCTCACACACACACACACACACACACACACACACACACACACACACCATAACATCAATACATTTTTGGTATCAAGATAAGACCTAGGAGGAACAGACAAATAGGGGGACATGACATCGCCCAACCTCAAGATTCTTAGCTTTGGGTTTAGCAACCATACCTGAGACTGTGTGGCTAGGAAGCAGACGGGGACAGGTCTCCAAATCTGGAGCCCGGATTTCATCTCTAAAGTGATGCCACTCTCTTCCGGGTTGCCGAGAAGAGAAATCAAGGTGGTGCTCTGGGAAACTACGAGGGGTAGGGCTGACCAGAGGCATCAGTCCCCGTCCAGACTCTTGCTTGTCTTTTTCCTGCCTTTATGACATAGTGTCGCTGGGAACCCACTCTGCCTGTGGCCCAAACTGCAGAATTCTAGCATCTTCTTAATCAGCAGGGAGCCACTGAGGAAACTGGAAAGCTCAAAACACTAGGATGATGGTGAGCTGAACAAAGAAAATGCACCGAAGAAGTGTGGGGATGAACTACCTTAACTGGAAATCACATGCCACCATGGGGTGACAAGGAGCAGGACTAGAAGAATGTTGGTAGTTAGGATAGAAAAGCACTTTTCAATCATTTGCTAAGCAGTTGTATATGTTCTAATTTGTATAGTATCTGTGCCGATTTTAATTTACACATGAAACTTTTTTTTTTTTTTTTTTTTAAGAGAGATAGTGTCTCTGGTAGACTAGAGTGCCCTAGAGTAGATAAGTAGCTGAGGAGGACCTTGAACTCCTAATCCCCCTGTCTCTACTTCCCCTGAGTTAGAATTACAGGCATGTGTTACTCCACCAGGTTTCCACGGTGCTGGGGATCAAACCCAGGGCTTTCCTGAATATCATGCAAGCACTCCATCAATTAAGCCACATTCTTGGGCCAAGTTTATTGTGAGACAGGGTCTTGATATGTAGACGGAGCAGGCTGTGAACTGATGATCCCCCTGCCTCAGCTCTACCGTGCTGGGATTGTAGATATGCCTTGCCATGATGGGTTTAAGGAGGTGTTTAAAAAGAAAAAGGAACAAGGGGATGTTAATGTGAACCAGTGTGGCTATTTTGGGGATGACTTGTGAGGGATGAGCCTGTTCCCTTCTCCTTAGGACCCATTCTGTTCTGTCAACCCAGTACAGGCCTTGTGTATATATATATGTTTAAAAGTAGATAGAATGTTTATTACAGTTATTTATTGTATGTAAATGCACATGCGTGCTGTGACCCATGTGTGGAGGTCAGAACAACTTTCAGGACTCAGCTTTTTCCTTCTACCATGTAAGGCTTGGGGATGGAACTCAGGATGTCAGGCTTGCCTGCAAACCCTTTATCCACTGAACCATCTCCATGTATTTTAAAAATATTTTTACATTCCATCATTACAAATAGGAGATATATTCTCCCTTACATCAAATCTTACATAGTATAAATAAAATTGAAAGATAATAATGAGCATGTTTAGAATCTTTGAGAAAACTATTTACTGGACTCAAATGTTAATCTGGCTGAGTTTAAAAGAAACAATCACAAGCCCCCCTGTGGGACACATGAGTTCCCTTATTGCAGAGACACACTGTCCCTCTCCATTTGTCCTACAAGACCTGGCAATGGCCAAGCTGGGAATATCAAAATAAAAATAGAATGTCTTAAAGTTCTGGCCTAATGATTTATACTTCCAAACCTTGAAATCATGACATTTTTTTGAGCTGGGAGGGACCTCAGGTTACCTGGTTCAGTTTGCTGGTTTAACAACCCAGAGACACGCCTTGGCCAAGGTCAACACAGGACACAGATGTACATAAGGAGGACAGTTCACAATGGCTGTCCACACCTGTGCATGACTCTCATAGCGACATCACCTGTCACACGAGCCTGATGCCCTAGGATCTCTCCTCCTGAGGGCAGGCAGGGAGGTACAGCTGTCATGCCTGAGATGACATTGATTTAACTGACAATGTTGAGAGAGCCACAGTGTGTGTGCATGGCGATTCATGAACAGAAACCTCACCAAAGGCGGTACATGAGCTTGGCTTGGAGTCTCGTTTCCGAGTCTTCTTAGGCAGCTGCTTTCTGAACATCCTTTTTGATAATTTATTCCCAGACTGCATACTGCCCTGGGTATGGTCAGTCCTGGTTTGCTGTTGCTGGGGAAACAGGTTCACAGAGGTGGGTGATTTCCTTCAAATCCCACTGCAGGTGAGGGTAGGGCAAGAGAACCTGCAGTGAGATTTCAGATGGCTCTTTTGTTTTCCCACGTGCTGGGCTGTGAACACATTGTTTTCACTCCCGAGAAGCAGAAAGTCTGGCCAACCCAGCCTGGCAGGCCACAGGGAAATGGCCTTGTGGAAAACAGATGGGCGGGGTCCTTGTAGCTGTCAGGTGTCAGGATTCTCTGAGCTGACAGTCCCAGCCTGGCCACACTGCCCCAGGTACAGAACATGCTGTCTGCAGGACAGAGGTGGGATGCACCCGAGGCCTGCTTGGTTTTGTCCGGGTGTATCTGGCACACCCTCAGATCTCTGGTGACCTTCTCTCTTCCTACCGGAAGGTGTTCTCCCTGCCTGCCCTCTGGAGGGGTAGGTACCTGTGTACTTACGTTTCCTAGGTACCTTATGCATAAGATAGTCTTAGTGCCCTTGTGTTTTGAACACAGGTCAAGTGTGGCATCTGGATTTTAGAGCATTTCTGATTTTCAGATTGGGGATGTTCACCTTAACTTAGAAGCCACAGCTACAGTGGAGAATAAGAGAATTCCAGAGTTCTAAATAACCTTGTCTGAGCTTGTAATTTTACATACAGGGAAACTGAGTCTCCACAAACAAAGTTGTCAGTGTGTCTGTGTGTAAGCATGTAGAGGCGGGACATCAACCTGGGAAGTTGTTCCTTAAAGAGCTGGCCACCTTGGTTTTTAGACAGGGTATTTCACTGACCTGAGACCGGCCTGATGTGGATAGACTGGCTGGCCTAGGAGCCTAGGAGCCTGAGCATTCCTTCTGTCTCTACCTCCTCCCAGGGTTTCTCCTGACTGCTGCCCATCCAGCACTGGGGGCACAAATGTGTGCCACCACACATCATTTTGAAACTGTGGGTTCCAGGGATCGAATTCAGATTCTGCTGGCAAGGCAAGCAATTTACCAACTGAGCCAACTCCCCAGCCTGACTGGCTCAAGCCTTCCGGTCCTCAGGGTCTAGAATGGACCTCCTGACTCCCACCCAATGCTCTCACTCATGCACCTTCCCTAGTACTCCAGGCCATTGTTGATGGTGGTGTGACCTCACGGCCACATGAAGATGGGAAGGTTGATTGACTGGGTTAGGCCCCAGCCATCATCACCAAGCTGGGAGTGGTGGGACTCCAATTAAGCCTCAAGTTTTATGTGAGATCTGAGATGGCTGAGCCCCTCCCAAGAAACATTTAACTAGAATAATACCCTAGGCTGACTCACAGAGGCAGCCTCTTCCCTCCGTGCTGGGAGGAGCTGCTGTTTGACCTTCAAGCAGTCTCAATAGCCTGCTCTTTAAGATGGGAGGATCTATTTAGATCTCTGTGAGGTTTGCTCACTCGGAAGCCAAGCAATAGGTGTTTGGGGAGCTGAGATTCACCCCTCCTGCCATGTGCCCACCACCCAGAAAGGGACAAATTTCTTAGGCTGCTCTTCCTTTCCCTAAATATCGGGTCTGCCCTCCTTTCTGCCCGCAGGATTGCTTTTGGGTCCCACAAAGTCCCACATCCATTCTAACTTCGCTACCCTCACTACCCATGGCAGTTACTTCTGCCAACTGCCCTTCGCTTGCTCTCCCTCCGACACGTGGTAGCCATCACCTCCTAGAAGATTCCATCAGATTATAATTTCTGTTCTGTTGTACTAATAATTAATTCAAGTCTGGTTCCCCACCTGCCTGTTGCCCGTTCATCTTCACGGCTCACTGGCAGCCCAGAGAGAGGCAGTTATAATTATGACTTGGACAAAAGGCTTTCCAACCTAAATAAGACCTGACAAATGCTAGGGCAACACATGCTCCAGGCTGGGGAATGAGGTGGGTGGGGCAGACCCTACTGTTTCTAGGATACTCAGAACCTCAGTGAGCCCTGGAGGGACGACCCAAGATAAGCTGTGACACCTGTCTTTATCTCTCACGATCCTTGTCACTCAGGGGTCTGTTTCTGGGAGCTCTGAAGGCCATCACTGGACACTTTGACAATGCCTTGACCTCGCTGGTAGAGCACACCCATCTCCTTTGCTGGGAGCCCCCACCCCACCCTTTCGATTTCAGGATCAGGACCAGGACCAGGATCTCAGCCCTTGGTCCCAGCCCATGAGAGAGCTTTCTGCCCACACAGTAGCACCGTCCCGCATTCACCAGCAGGGTCTGTCTTATTGCTTGCTGGGCCACTGTCATCTCAGCACTTAGCACTGTCTGAAATGTGATCTGTGTCTATTGTCTGTCTCCTCTACAAGAACTCAAGTGATACAGGGCAGGGACCAACATCAGCCAGCTTTGCTACTCAGTATATGGTTTCCCTCCGGCATCTCCAGAGGGCGGGTTCCAGGAACCCCGAGGGTATTGGATGAGTTTTGACAGAACACTTGTGGGAAAGACTTAAGGAAGGGAGGGTTTATCTTGGCTTGCTGGTGGAGGGTACAGTCTGTTATTGGCAGGGAAGGCGTGGCATGCTTGGCTCGCTTTCTCCCTTTTAATTCAGCCCAGGATCCCAGCCTGTGAATGCTGCTGCCCATCCTCTCGGGTCTTTCCTCTTCAGGGAAGCCCTTCTGGGAACACCTTCCTAGTCACACATGGGGGATTTGTTTCCATAGTGATTCTGCATCCAGTCATGTGGACAATGAAGAGTCATCTATCAAGACACCAAATCAATGACACTTCTATAAAACACGTCCTTACATAATTTATGCACGCTACACATGTTCCCCCCCCCCCCTTTTCTTTTTGGTGTCCTTCTGTTTTCTTAGACAGGGTCTCTTTGTATAATCCAAGCCTGCCTAGAACTTGAAATTCTCCTGCCTCAGCCTTCAAGCGCTAGAATTACAGGCAAGCAGTGCTCCTATAACCAGCTCTTAATGTATTGCTCTGGCTGACCTGGAACTCACTGTGATCCTCCTGCCTCAGCTTCCCTAGGGCTGAGATGATAGCATGAGCCACCACACTGGCTCTCATGCACTTGAAACTCTCTTTAGCCTCCTTACAATCCCAAGCCAAGGTAGATGCCGTGCTAGGCTGTGTTACTTAGGGAAGAAGAAAAACAAGTTCACTCAGGACAGATGCAAGTGTTTTCTGTCTGTCTGCATCCTCCTTGGCTGTGGAAGCAGAGGGCTGACCATGCCTGCAGACTGCAGCGATGGAGGGACAGGGCCATAGAGAAGATTTCCTGCCCAGTCTGCCATGACAGCCAGCCTCTCTCGTGGGCCCTGGCTGAGGGCCAGCATTGCACACAGTGTTCTTTGCCTCTCCTTCTCCTCATCCCACAGCAATTCAGAGAGGTGTGCTGACGTCACCCCTGCTTGACAGAGAGTTAAATGACCTGCCCTTGTCATCTTCAGGTGCCAATGGAGTTAGAGGTTGAATTCAGGTGCTCGGATGCAGGCATCACAGTTGGATTGTGAAAGTGGAGAGCAAACCTAGACTTCAGCCTTCCAGCTGGGCAGCTCCGGGGCCTCTCCTATGCCAAGCCATTCCTCAGAGGAAATCCTTTCCCCAAGAGCATGCATGGGCCCAGGAATGCCACGAGTCCCCCAGAGCAAGAGCCCCACCCCAGAGAACCCTCTCTGTTCCCTCCCCCTTTCTAGAACTCCACTTGCAACTTGTTGGTTAGCTATTGAGACTTGCTGACCACGGGCTGGAGGTTGTAGGTAGCACGTGAGCCAGCTGAAGTTGCCAGGTTAAACGGTCAGTCGTTCACCGGCGCTGGGCAGCCAGCCTGATTGTGTAATTTGCCTGCTTGTCTATTTCTGGACTCCAAATTCAGCTTTGCTTGGAAATGATTTTAAGGAATGGATTTTTTTTAAGTTTTTTTGTTTGTTTGTTTGTTTTGTTTTTTTCTGGAGGCTTCTCTTATTTCTGCTTCTTCTCAGGGGGTAAAACCAGCCAGTGGTAGGCTGGCTTCTCCTGGGTGAGGTCTTGGCTTCAGTAAGGAGGACTGAGGATGGTCCTGTGTATGTCACTGACAGGAAGCAAACAAAGTTAGTCATGAAGCTCTTAGCAGGAGCTGGCTGTGCTCTGGAAGCCAGAGAGACATGTGCTTGTGGCTGGGATCTGGGCTCTTCCGCCCTGTAACCCACATACCCTGGATAACTGCATTCCATCCATGTACTTGACCTTGACTGTGATGGACTGGGTAGCAAGAAGCCAGGGACTCGTCCCAGCTCCATGGGAACAGTTTGGTGGCTAGGAAGTGTGCTCTAAACATAGCCTCCCCACCCCAAGCTGGTGATAACCTGGAGGGAAGGAGGCTCAGAGGCCTGGGAGGGCCTGGGAAGCCTTTACACACACACACACACACACACACACACACACACATACACACACACACACACACACACACACACACACACACACACACACACACACACACACACACACACACACACACACACACACACACACACTTTTTGAGTGCATGCATAACATGCAAAGGAGAGCCGAGGGAACTCTCTGGCATCTGTTCTCCTTCCTCCGTATGGACCTAGAGAGTGGAACTCAGAACCTTAGGCTTGTTGGCAGGCCCCCTCACCTACAGAGTTATCTGGCTGATGCTCAAGGCCTTATCATTTCACCCAAGAGCAGTCTCACTGGGTCTCAACTCCCTCTTCTAGGGAGAGTGGGGAAGGAGGGGCTCCTTTTATCATCTTGCTGGGTCTGTGAGGTGAACCCCCCACCCCAAGAAGTCAGGGATCATCGGGTTGTTCGGTCATCCCACAGAGCAAAGTATTGCGTACATCAACTCTACGCAAAGGTCAGTTCCACTTTCTATTTAGTCAGTTTCTTTCTATTCCTGGGCCGAGGTACAATGTGACAGACCTGGTGGGACCCGAGTCTCTCTTGCCTGCAATGTATCTTGGCCATTTCATAACCTTCTTGTACAGGGCTAACTCACCTGTCCAAGGGGCTGGCCACACCTTCCCTGATCCCTGAACATCCATTCTCTCAGGGTACTCCTCCCCTTTTCCTGGGTCCTCCCAGGTGGGGAGGACAGGCTGCAGGAAGCTGAGCACTTCTGCTTCCCCCACCCAGGGCACCTGCAGGGAGTTGAGCTGGCACCATGGCTGGTGGCTCTGCCCTGGGCTCAGGTGACAGGATGCAAGCTACAAACCTCAATCTTGGTTTCCTCTTTCTCTTGCGGAGTTAGCCTGGGTGTGGGGAGTGCCAAGGTCTCTGCGGCGGGACCCAGCACACTGAGACCCGCTGTCTGATTTCCAGCCTTGATTCCCCTGGTTCTCAATGTAGAACTCAGAAGAGAGAAGAGCCCCAAGCCAAGGACAATGCGTGACTGTCAGAGAAACTGGGTATCAGAAGCTCTGAGCACCAGATAGGCAGGCAAGAACAGCCTTGAACTTCTGATCCCCATGCTTCCTCCTCCAGAGTGATGGGTTACCACCACCCTCGGTATAGGCAGTGCTGGGAACTGAGCCCAGGGCTGTGTGTATGCTAGATAAGCCCTCTACTGGCTGAGCTACATCTCTAGCCCGTTCTGGTTCTTTTAACAGTCCTGATTATAGGATGTTTTCATGGACACTTGGGTTAGTATCGAGCCAATAGAATTAGAAATCTCTGGAAGTGAGGCTGATTCTTTGTTGGTTTTTTTGTTTGTTTTTTTGTTTGTTTGTTTGTTTTTTGTTTTTTAAAGACTACCAGGCAATTCTAATGGGTGGGGATAGTTGAGAGCCCCAGGTTACCCTGGGACAGACTGGGACAGCCTGGGACACTTCAGGGTGGCACTAATTTGTCCTCTCTCCCTCACTCTCCTCACTGTCTGTCAAGAAGCAGGTTTCCATGCAAGCTGGAGACACCATCCAGAGAAAAGTACTCAAATGTCTTTCTTTTCTTTTCTTTTCTTTTCTTTTCTTTTCTTTCTTTCTTTCTTTCTTTCTTTCTTTCTTTCTTTCTTTCTTTCTTTTTTTTCTTTTTTTGGTTTTTCGAGACAGGGTTTCTCTGTGTAGCTTTGGTGCTGTCTTGGATCTCCCTCTGTAGACCAGGTTGGCCTCACAGAGATCCACCTAGTTCTGCCTCCCGAGTGCTGGGATCAAAGGCATGCGCCACCACCTCCCAGCCTCAAATGTGTTTCTATCCAGTCCACTTATTTCTTAGGATGTGTAATAGATATGCCATTGATCCTTCTTCCCTATTTGACGCAAGGATAATAAGTTTCCTTTCAAGATAAACTTAAAACAGGAGTGACTGAAGGAACAGTCCACACTTTTTGTGGTCAGCTCCATTCATTCCTTCGAGACACCCTTGCGGGGCAATCCTGTGCTGTGCGTGGAGGCCAAGTGTGTGCATGTCCAGGCGTGTCCTGTTTACAGTGGCTGAAGGGTGGGGCCAATGCCCTGGAGCGGCCCTCACCTCAGGTGCTGATAAGCCAGGACTCTCCAGAGAGCTAGGATACAATGATGAGTGGCTGTAGGTTAACAAAGAGGTTTCTCAAGCTGGTATGGAGAATTCTCAGTACGACGTGTTTGCCTCTTCTCCAGAGCTTTCTGAGATGCTTCTGTCTGGTCCTCAGAATCTCTTCCTGGAGTCGCCATTGCCATGTAAACTTGGTGAATAGACTACAGGACTTTGGTGGTGTCCACAGGTTTCTACGACCTCACTGGAACATGGGCAAACTGGTCATGCAGGAACCCTGACTCTTAGGTGGCCCTGCTGGTTGCCAGGACTGGACATAGTTCACACCTGTAATCCCTGAATTTAGGAAGACTGAGACAGGAGCATTGCCCTGAGTTCGAGTCCAGCCACAGTAGTCTGAAGTAGGTTTCAGTGCTGTATGCCGATTGGCTGAGGGACTGGAGTTGGTAATTCATTTGCTCATTGACTTAGCAAATACCCAGCTCTTTCTGAACAAATGCCCTTGCAGGGCCCTTCGGGAGATTAGAGATTGATCTGGGAGCTTGCTGACCGGATTAATTTAATCAGCTTCTATACCCTGTGGTGGGAGTTCTCATGACTCTGCCTGCTGGGCCTCCCATTCTCACCAACTCCCACAGCTGGAAATGGCTCCAGACTGAGGGGACTGCTCCACATAGAGCTCCAGGTTCAAGCCTCCAGCCTACAGGCGAACATTTCGGAAGGATTATGTTTTTTTGAGTTTCTTCTGGACAAGTGAAGAAGGTTCTAGAAGAAACAGGATTCTGGAGAGGCCATTTGGAAGAATGGGGTCCTCCAGGTGCTGTGAAACAAACAATGGAGATGCGTCCCTGCCTAGCTTTAACCTTGGTGTTTTTTATCTTAACATTTCAGCATCCATTTTTTACTTTATATTATGGTGGTTATTTTAAATTTTTATATAGTCATTATAGTTATTGCTGTGTAGCCCTGGCCTGGTAATTGCTTAATAACCCAGGCTGGTCTTACACTTGTGGCAACTCCCCTGCCTCAGCCTCCTTAGTGCTGGATTTCAGGTGTGTGCACCATGCTCTGCTAGCTTTGGTTTCCTTTGTGTGTGGGGGTGGGTGGGTGGGTGTGCCCTCACTCCTGCTGTCTGCCTCAGGTCACCAGGTGTGTGTTTGCTGGGTAGCGTCACTCTGAGTGTCAAAGCTGGGCTGGGAGGAGGCCTACTCCACAGGAGGCAGTGACTGACCAGAAGCAGCCTTAGAAGCAGGATGAACCAAGACGGGGACACCTAGGCATTGGTCCCTGATGGAAGCGTCCCTTGTGGTCCCTGGCTTTTTCTGAGAGCACACAACAGGCTGCAGGACACTGTGAGTGGCTGAGAGGGAAGGGTGAGGGGGGACCTTGGGAGGGGATGTGAAGCTGAAAGTAGGTGGACAGTTGACCTCAATTTGCCCTAGAGAGAATGTTTACCTGAGCACAGTACCAAAAAAGTGCCCACCAAACCAGGGCCAGGGTCATTCAAGGTCATTGCTGTCACACTGATGGTGGACATCACCCCAGGTCAGTCCTGCTGTTCTGACTGGGGGTGGATGTGAGGAGTCAGTATTGCCTTTCCCTTGGGCCTTCATGCTCTAGAAGTCACAAAGGAGGTAGACGGTGGTGGTGCACGCCTTTAATCCCAGCACTTGGGAGGCAGAGGCAGGCGGGTCTCTGTGAGTTCAGGGCCAGCCAGAGCTGTAACACAGAGAAACCCTGTCTTGAAAAACAAAAACAAAACAAACAAACAAACAAACAAACAAAAAAAGTCGCAAAGGCGCTGTCTCTCCTTTGCTGAGAAGGTGGGAAGTTCATTGTCCAGGGGCCAACCCTGCCTGTCCAGAATCTCATGCTTAATCATTACTATCCCTGTGAAAGTGTGGATGTGTGGACTAGAGGAGTGTCCTTATCTCCTCCTTGCTGGAGAGAAATGACTTTGAAGCTAATTCATGCTTTGCATGTCTTACCTCCCTCTCTGCCTGAGCCTTTTCCCTAGCCATCTCCACTGTCCCTCTGGAGGAGCCTCCTCCTCCCTTGTCTCTCCTCCCCTGGGCAGAGTCCTCCCTACAGGAACCAGGCTCAACCTCTCTCTGGGGGCAACTTGGTTTACCTATGAGCAGCAGGAGGTCCCCAGCATGTGCAGGCAGCAGGGAAGCCCTGTGAGCTGTCTCCACAGGATGAAGGAAGCTCATGTCCACATCCAGGATGGAGGCTCATTCCTTCAATCCCTCTGCAGGTGTCCCTTGTACCAGGCACTGTCCTGAGTAGGGGGACTGAGTGATGAGCAAGACTGGAAACGTTGTGGGTGCATTGGAACTGACATTCTAGGAAGAGCTATATATAGTTCAGGGATCTTTTTTTTTTTTTTGTCTGTGTACTTGTCTGTCTGTATAGGTTAATGTCAACCTTGGATGTCATTCCATCTTGGTTTTGAGACAGGGTCTCTAACTGGCCTGGAGCTTGCCTAGTAGGCTGCCTGGCCAGGAGACCATCCTGTCTCTGATTCCCCATCACTGGGATTATGGTTATATCACCATACCCAACTTTTTATATGGATTTAGGGAATTGTCTTGTCTTAGGGTTGTATTGCTTTGAAGAGACACTATAACCATGGCAACTCTTTTTTTTTTTTTCTTTTGGTTTTTCAAGACAGGGTTTCTCTGTGTAGCTTTGGAGCCTGTCCTGGATCTCGCTCTGTAGACCAGGCTGGCCTGGAACTCACAGAGATCCACCTGCCTCTGCCTCCCAAGTGCTGGGATTACAGGCGTGTGCCACCACCACCCGGCTGGCAACTCTTATAAAGGAAAGCATTTAATTGAGTCTGGCTCACATTCAGAGGTTTAGTCCATTATTGTCATGGAGAGAAGCGTGGCAGTGCGCAGGCAGACATGGTGGTGGAGAACTGAGAACGAGTTTTACTCCTGAGAGAGAGAGAGAGAGAGAGAGAGAGAGAGAGAGAGAGAGAGAGAGAGAGAGACTGGGACTGGCTTGAGCAGTAGATACCCCAAATTCCCCCTCCAGCCCCCCAGTAACACACTTGTTCTACAAGGCCATCTGTCCTAATCCTTTCCAAGAATGCCACTCCTTATGAGCCTATGGGGGCATTTCCATTCAGACCACCTCAGAACTGGTCCTCACTCTTGTGTGGCAAGACTCCCCAGCCCTAAGTGTGTGTCCAGCCTTTGGACATTATGCTATGATGTTGTCATTTACAAAGGTTTGAGGCCATATTTGAAACTCCTGGGATGCCTGTGGCCTGGTAGTTCAGTAGGCAAGCTAATAAACAGCAGATGGCAAGTGCTGCCAGACCCAGATGGTAGGATGGCTCAGCAGGAAAAGGTATTTGCTTTAAAAGCCTCACCCCATGTGAGTCCTCAGGAACCCAGGTAAGAGGAGAGAGAGAGCTGACTCCACAAAATTGTTCTCTAACCTCCACATATGCGCTGTGGCACACACTCCCTTCCGCTATCATACACACACACACACACACACTCAATAGATAAGTAAGTACAAGTGGTCAGGCCTGGAACCCCTGCCAACTGTTTCACAGCTATAGGGGAAGCAGCAAGAAGCGTAGGTGCAGGCATAAGGTGCCCTCCTCTGTGACAAAAAAAAAAAAAAAAAAAAGCTTCTCTCACAAGCTGGTGTGTGGGAGCCCAGAAAGGTTTTCTAGTGAGATCAAAGCTTACTTTACACAGCAGGACTGCATTAGGGGATGGCTGAACCACCTGTATGGTTACCAGGTGTCTGGGATGGTCTACACTTGCTGTGCTGGGAGAGGTCTTGTGCCTCGTCTCTTGGCATTCCTTTAAAAAGCCCTTTAGTAGAGACAGAAGGGACTGGTGGGTTTGGACCCAGTCCCTCCTGAGGCTAGCCTATGTTTTCTAACTCTCTCTCCCTCTCCTTCTATCTAAAAATTCCTCGTTTCTCCCTGCTCTTGTACCCTGGGGGAATAAGAGGGAGCTGGTCTCCCTCAGTGGTGGCAGTTTTATTCCTGTGGGTCCATTTGCTTTTCATGCAAAACCTGTGGCCTGTGAGTCTCTTCCAGGAACTCAGTGAAACCAGCATTGTCTGAGAAGAGGGAGAAGACAGTTTAGAAAGCTAGGTGGGTTTGTATGCAGTGTGTGTGTGTGTGTGTGTGTGTGTGTGTGTGTGTGTGTGTGTGTGTGCGCGCGCGCCCCACCCCCAGAGGGGGTAAAGATCGGGGCTCACATGCTGACCATCCTTTTCCACCGTCTGGGTGGGTGCCCTCAGCTGGTCCAGGGAGAGGCAGAGCCCTCCAGCTCCCTCTAGCTGAAGAGAGAGGGTTTAGATAAGCTCTCAGCTCTGTACACAACAAGCCTTCACAGAGGGAGGAGGAGGGGAGGGGAGAAAGAAGGGACGTGCTCTGCCCCCCCCCCCCACTCCCAGGCTGAGGCCGGTGCAGTCAGGCTTGGGAAACCAACAGCTCCCTAGGATCCTGGGGGTGGGGTGGGGTCACACTTCTACTGCCTAGGGGTTTCAAATAGTCCTCATTCTGCTGAGGTTGCAAGGTGACACCTTGGGCCATGTGAGAAATACATGGGAATTTCTGTCACAAGACCTGCAGAGCACCAGAGAGCGTCTCCTGGGACCCTTCCTTTCCCATTGGGCCATATCATGGCCGGCTGTTGGGATTATAATTAGAATGTGCCTGCTCTTGCTCATCAGGCTGACCACCGGTCTATGTGAAGCCTAGGGCACATGCCAGAGGATGGGTTCTCTATCTTCCCACCTCTTTGTGGCCCAAGATGAAGGGGCTGGCCTGGCTTGGGGGAGTAAGTGGCTGTCTAGAAGACTCAGGCCTCCCCTCCCCCACGGGACTATGGGAAGGCCTAGGCAGCGGAAAGACTTGCTGTGTGACCTTGCTCCAGTTACTTAACCATTCTGTACCTATCTCTGGATTTCTTATCTATTTAAAGAGGAGGAGGAGGATTCAAGGAACTTAGGTGCCCAACTCTGCTGGACACTCTGCAGACTTCCCAGAAGCAGTGACGTCAGCTTACAGGGACTAGGGAGGCAGAGGAAAAGGAGGGTCCCACAGGAGCAGTGGCAAGGTGGGCTGAACCTGGGAGCTACTTGGGGCTCCTGCTACCAGCAGCCAAGCCGGAAGGCAGGCAGTGGGGAATGGGTGAGGGGGGCTTTGCTTAACATCAGGGCTTCCTGCTATGGCGCAGACTCCATGCTTAGACACCGCTAATTTCTCAGAAGACTCTGGCCCCTCTGATTCACACTCTGGAAGATTCTTTGAGAAACCAGTAGAAGTATCCTGGTATGCCCCTCTGCCACCCCTACCAGGAGCCTTTTGGGTCCTCTTACCCACCCACAGCCTGGGCCCTTTATTAAATCAAGTAAACCCAAGTGCTCTGGGCTATTTTATAGGGCCTGAGAACTGGTGAGGCTATTTTCCTCAGACTGAAAGTGAAGCCACCCGCCTTACACAGAGAGAAATTAAGGAGCAGAGCGGTCAGTACCCTGAGGGCATGCAGCCAGCAGATGAGGAAGCCAGATTTAGTTGTCAGTACAAGGACTTGGAAGCTTATCTGGTTTCTAGACAGTAGGCAGTGAATGTTATACTTGACTCTAAAACTTACGTTGGAAGTCTAGGGAACTCTGAGCTCTTTCACTTTGTTAATTAAAAGCTTCTTTTCTTTCCTTCTTTTCCTTCATTCCTTTCTTTTTCTCCTCCTCGTCCTCGTCCTCGTCCTCTTCCTCGTCCTCTTCCTCATCCTCTTCCTCTTCCTCCTCTTCTCCTTTTCTTTCAAGACAGGGTTTCTCTGGATAGCCTTGACTGTCCTGGATCTCACTATGTAGTCCAGGCTGGCCTTGAACTCACAGAGATCCTCCTGCCTCTGCCTCCTGAGTGCTGGGATTAAAAGCTAGCACCGCCACCACCACTAAACAAATGGGAGCTGGGAGATGGCTTCACCTACTGCTCTTATAGTGCCTGAGTTCTTGTTCCTATAGCCCATGTCTGGAGGCTCATAGTCACTTATAATTCTAGCTTTAGGGGATCTGGTCTTCTTTTCTGGTCTCCTCAAGTATCTGCACTCACATACACACACCTGAAGACATACACTCATTCTCTCTCTCTCACATGTGCACATGTGCACACAGACACACACAGACACACACACACACACACACACCCCTGCACATAATCTAAAATTGATTGAATACCCCTTGCTCCTATCACTTTAAGGAGATTGATTTGTTACTATTATTATTATTTGAGAAGAGGTGGCATATAGCCCAACCCGGCCTTGGTCTCCTTTGGTGGCTGAGGCCGACCCCAGTGCTGAGCCTGCAGGCTTGTACCCCCTGCAGTGAGATGAAGTTCCGAGCGCGTGCTGAGGGTCCCTTTGCTCTGTTTCCCACATCTGTTTCCGTCTCCATCATTTCCCGACACAAGTAACATGTGTGCAATAGGGTTGGCAAATGGTGGCCCACTGGCCAGATACCACCCGCTCTTGTCAATCAGACGGCTTTGGAACGCAGCCAGCTCCGTCTGGGGTCATCTGCAGCTGCTCTCACACCCCCAAGGCAGGTTTGGGTAGCCTTGACAGAGACCACATGGCCACAGGATGTATTTACTGTCTGACCCTTTCCAGGAAAACTTGCCGGCTGGCGCAGGAGCATGTGGTTCGCCGTTCAGCAGCCTGCTCCTTCTCTTCAGCTCCGGTCCTAATATTACTCATCACATTTCTCCCAGCAAATGGCCCAGGATATTCCTCAGGATGGACGCCACATATTTTCCTCTGCCACTTTCTTTTTCCTGGACTGCCCCTCTGCTTTCCCTTCGCAGCGGGGCAGTCATTTGGTGAATGGTTTTTTTAAACAAACACTTAAGCAGCACCCACTGTGTGCCAGCGGGGCACTGGTTTAAGCACTTTATCACTATCAGACTTCCGGTCAGCAGTCAGCCGGTTACAGTACTGACTTTGTAGTTGGAGGTGTGACATCCATTGGCTGATAATGTGTTAAAGTTAGGCTTGAATCCAGGCCAGCTGGCTCAGCTGTCCGGCTCTGATCAGTTGTGAGGAGGTGTCCTGGGAAATCAGCCTTTGAGAACCCCATGTGCAGGATAATCCTGTGTACAGTTCGGGCTGTGACTCACAGGTGTTTGTCCTGCTCCACCCAGCAGCCCACACCACCCAGATTTAGCTCTCCTCTAGTCTTCGATAGACAGACTGCTCAGCCCAAGTGACCACAAATGGTGTTTTGTTGATCAAAATGGCCCATGCTATACAGAAGGCCAAAACCAGCAGTGGCTCCTGATTAGGATGGTGTTTGGGGGTCTACAGCGGCTTAGCCCCGAAGGAACCTGAGGTTTACCAGTAGTTAAGCAAATGATAAATTCACATATCATCTGGTTGGACCAAGAAGTCAGAATACAGTGAGTGTGACTGTCCAGCAATCAGGAAAGGCTAACGAGGGCTCCAGGCTTCTCCTGTGGAACATTCTGGGCTGTTTACAGTAATAACGAATAGCAAGGATCACTGTGGCAAGCACGTTAGTTTGGGTTAAGAGCCTTAGGGAGGCTCATGAGAATTTCAGACATTCTCCCTGGGAGAGAAACACGTGCCAAAACTACTTAGAGTGACAGATATACATGGCACCTGGTGGCCCGTCCAGGAGCCCAACAATGGCCCATTTTGGAAAGTGACCTTAGTGAGGGCACTTCTAAAGGACATTCATACTCTGGTGGTGGGCCCCTGAACGTTGTGTCTCAGCTTGGAGAAGTGGGGTACAGGTGTGGGGAGTACTCAGAACGGATGCTATTTTTTTCCAGTAGAGGGAAGAGGCAGAGTGCTGGCTGGGGTCAGGGTCAGCTGAGAAGAGCAGGGCTCTGCTGTTGGGGTGGCAGGATCCTGCTTGCTCACCTCTGTGATCTCTTGCCCACCAGCTTTGAGTGGGTGTTGAAATGTGATGTATCATCAGATGAATCTGGCGTCTCCCAAGCTTGGGAGAAAAGAGATGCTGACCATGGTGGCTGTGGGAAGATGAGAGGTGCCGCACCTAGGTGACTGTCAGGGATAGAGTCTTCCCAGGCCTTTGTAGGTGGGACGAGAAGAGCTAAACTGAGGGTCACTTAGCTGTCCACCCTAGGCCAGGCCAATGCCCCTGTAGACTCACTGGCAGCCATGTACTTTGGCAATGCACGAGGAAGGCTCACCAGGCCCGATAGCTCTAAGCCAAAGCCATGCACACTGTCATGCTTGTCCCCACATCAGGGACAGATGCTTACATGCAGGGGCTAGCCTGATGATGCCAAGCTGCCCCCTCGTCTATCTCTGCAGTCTCCTGGGTGTGAGGGGAAGTCCTGTTCTGACTCAGAAAGGAAGCCCCCCCTCCATTGCCTGTGACTCACTTCCTCATTTGGGTTACCGGCTCACTGCTGGCACCGTTGCTGGCCATGGACACACATGGGCCCATTTCCGAGTCAGGATCTTAGTGGCTGTCTGATCTGGAAAGGAGAACAGGCCTCTCTGAGCCTTGGTTTCTCCATCTGGAAGGTGGAGGGGTTACTACTCAAGGCTTACACACACAGGGCTGCTGTTAGTCCCCCCCCCCACCCCAGCTTGCTATTACTATTGTAACTGGAACTTGGTAACATTTTATCCAAACTATCGGATCTTCCTCTGGCACACATAGGTGACCTTGACAGGGCAATTGTAGGTCACTGATGATCATGAAGTTGGGGAGACTAGTTAGTTACCTTTCAGTGGCACTGGATATGAAGAGTGTGACTGGGCAGGTTTTTGTTTTTTTAATACATTTATCTATTTACTCTGTGTGTGTGTGTATGTGTGTAGTATACTTGCACTCATGCATGCTGTGGTGTGCATATAGATGATTGAGAATTGATTCTCTTTTCGCTTTGTGGGTTCTGGGAATCGAACTTGGAGTTAGATTTGGTGGCAAGTGCCTTTACCTTTGGAGCCATCTTTTTTGTTTGTTTGTTTTGATTTTTGAGACTGGGTCTCTCTGTATAGCCCTGGCTGTCCTGGATCTCACTCTGTAGACCAGGCTGGCCTCGAACTCACAGAGATCCACCTGCTTCTGCCTCTGGAGTGCTGGGATTAAAGGTGTGCACCACCATGCCCGGCCCTGCTAAGCCATCTTGAGGGCCCACAGTTTTTAATGTTATTTGAGTTAAAGCCTCGCATGGTCCAGGCTGGCTCGTTGAACAGTTGAGGGTGACTGTGAACACCTGGTCCTTCTGCCTCTAAGCGCCATGGCTGTATTTTCCTCACTACATTTTGTTTCTAACTTGTACCTTCAAGCCTTTGATCCCTTTGAGGTAGGGCTTGTGTATGGTGTGAAGGACGGCTCCAGCTTCATACTGTTGTCTGTAATGTCCAGCATGTTTTGTTGAAAACATCCTTTCTCCAGTGAATGCTCTTGGCACCCTTGATGGAAAATAAGAATCTGTCTGGATGAGGATAATTGTTTCTTTATCTGAAGAAATGGAACACCACCCCCGAGAGGCCCGGGTTTCTTTTTTGCCAAGATGATTCCTGGCCCTAGCTCTACCACTGCACTGCTCTGTGGTCCTGGCAAGCTAGAAATGTGTCACACACCAGTACTCCCAGCACTGTGGGAGATGGAAGCAGGACTATGTCCAGTCTGAAGCTAGCCTTGGCTACATAGATCTCATCTCTAAGATCTCGGTGTGACTCTTTTGGCTAAACTCCAGTCTCGTTTCTGCAAGACAGCCCAACTAGCGAGAATTTCCATGTGACATGCAGAGGTTGAGGGGTTTGTCTGGAACCTTCCTCTTCTTGACTTTTTCGAGGACTTTATTATGCCATGAAGACCTACCCTGCAGCCTGAGACCTGGAACCACAGTCAGATGTGGGGTGGTTCCAGCCTGGCCATGTGAGAATGTCAGGGTCAGTGGGTGCTCACTGGGTAAAGAGCAGCACGCCTGCTCCTCTGTGTCAGTGCATGGGAGCTTTGTGCACTGAGCAGGAGACACACGCTGATTGAGAAGCAGTCCAGGGACCAGTAAGGGGGCAGGCCGGCTGGCCCTGTGCATCGAAGGCTGCAGGTCTAGCAGGAGGATGATAACAAGAGCTTCTACAAACAGGGTCACTCAGCAAACCTTGAACCAAAGCTAAAGGGTTGGCAGATGGAACCAAGGGGGCAAGACAGACCACCAGGAAGTGGGCTTCTGGGAAACCCTCTCCCACCTGCTTTCCAGAAGCAGCTGTCATTTTACTTGGCCACCAGCTGGTCACCTTGACAACCCACTGACCCACTAGATGCTGAGCAAGTGGCCATGGGAAACTTCTAGAGCCCAACCGCTCCAGCCTTCACCTGGCTCTTCAGGCGCGTGAGCAGGCTATTTAACATTTCATTTCTTTATTCATAATGTAGAACTAATTATAGCATCCTCCTCCTGTGGATTTGCCCCTAGAGCCGTGTAAGTGCTGTAGACAGTGGCTGGAGTTGTTGTGTGGAACAATGTAGCATTTAAGGCAGCTTTTTAAGGCCCCTCTGCAGGTGGTTTTCCAGCCCAGGGCTAAGACGCCTTGTAACATGCTAACCTGGCACAATTAGCCTTTAGAAGGTCAGAACAGATGATGTTAATGATAGTGCTTCATACTCAGGGCTGCAAGCATTTCCGGTATTTCCAGTGAGTCTGTTAGAAATATGTCCTGAGGGAATCCAAGTGCCCCGTCCCCTATCAGCAGCCTTCCCACTTCAAGCTCACTCATCTGGAAGGGCCTGGAAGCCAGGTGGCAACCACTGGTCCTGTTTTAGCTGGGAAGAGGTTGGGTTTCAGAGTTCACTGGTGGAGGGGCCTGCACTGAGACCTGTGTCCCCCACTTATGGCCTTCAGAAAGCTCTTACTTGGGGGTAAACAGAGTCTACTCCTGCCTCTGGTTCTGGCCTTTCTCAGGCCTCCTAAGCTGGTTGATAGTGTTTATCAAGGAATGAAATAATCTTGAAGACCTACTAAGTTCCAACAGGGGAAAGATTCCCATGTACATTGCCAGGTTCACCATCTCCCCATGTACCATTCTGTAAGTACTTGCTGTTCCTAGCGTTTGAATTAGAGCAGGCCAGGGCAAGACCTGGTGTGTGTTTATAGTCTCACAGGCGCATATGCACACAAACTCAGAACTTAGAGGCCTGTGTATAAGCTGTTGATCTTCCGGATTGATGCTGTTTGTGACAGCCTCAAAACCACATGGCAGTCCAGGTCCTCTGGAGAGAGCTCTGGGGGCCTGCAGGGGGGTGAGACAGAGCTTATAGAGGTGCCTTTTGGAGCTCAGATTGCCTGATGCACAGTGGGTGAGGTCTGTTTGTTTTTCTGGCTTTACACCCTCTAGGCTGTTGATTCAGAGTGCCTGGTTTTGTCCTCAGAGAGCCACTTATTCCAAGGGTTGGCAAGGAGCATCCCAGGACTTGGAGCAGGTTCCTCCTGGCTATCTTCTCCCTATCACTCAGCTCCTCATCCTCATGGCCTTCAGCCAGGGCCTGGTGCAAGCACACTAAGGAGTGTGGAAGTGAGAGGTTTGTGCAGTGCATGGTAGAGTCTATGAGCTCAGAAGTCCAGGAAGGATACACTGGATCACAAGTATAAAAAAAAATCAGCGGGGTTGGGGATTTAGCTCAGTGGTAGAGCACTTGCCTAGCAAGCGCAAGGCCCTGGGTTCGATCCTCAGCTCTGGCAAAAAAAAAAAAAAAAAAAAATCAGCAAGATGAGGCTGGCATGGTGACTGTGTCTGTAGTGCCAGATACTCAAGAGACCGAGCCCTGGACAACATAGCAAACCTTGTCTTGTAAAATAAGGAGGGATGGGGGTAGAGAAAACAAGTGAGCTGTCATGTCTGAAGTCTCAAGGGGAAGTGTGCAGTGAGGGGTCCATGGTCACTGTGGTACACAGTCCTGTGAGGAGGCACAGGTTTCACGGGAGAGGCCCAGGAAGTGGCTAGCTGGCCAGGCAGGTCTAGTGGGTTCTGGGACTTCCCCCTTATGTGGGTAAAAATCCTGCCTGAGGAGACAGAGTTACTGGGGATTGGGCCAGTGCTAGCTTGGCATGCGCCTCAGTTCCTAGGGCCAAATAGTACTAGTGAGAAGGGTGAGTGTTGAGCACAGGGATGCTGGGGGTGGACACTTGTGGGGATAGGATGTGACTTCCTCGATGACTCCGCCTTGCTGAGTCAGGTCTTCACAGGGAGGGTCCCTGTAGTTGTTTTTTGTTTTTGTTGTTGTTATTGTTTTGTTTTATTGGGTTTTTGTTTGTTTGTTTTTAACTCTTAGGCTCTTTGCTCTTTAAGGACTTGCCATCTAGCTCCTAAATAATCACAGGAACACTTATTCTTAATTATGAATGCCTGCCCTTAGCTTGGCTTGTTTCTAGGCAACTTTTCTTAACTACCTTTTGCCTCTGGGCTTTTGCCTTTCTCTATCTATACACCTTTCTTTCTGTCTTACTCCATGGCTGGCTGTGCTGCTGGTGTCTGGCCCCTAGTGTCCTCTCTCCTCCTTTTCTTGCTCCCCCTTTCATGTTCTTCTCCTTCTATTTATTCTCAATCTGCCAGCCCTGCCTACCCTCTCTCCTGCCTTGCTACTGGATGGTCAGCTCTTTATTAGACCAATCAGGTGTTTTAGACAGTCACAGTCACACAGCTTCACAGAGTTAAACAAAAGCAACAGAAAAGAACACAACACATGTTTGCATCTTTAAACAGATATCCCGCAGTATAAACGATCATAAGACATCTTAAAATAATAGTCCACAACAGGTCTCCAGGCCAGGAGTTGGTGAACTGTCCTCCCAGCCCAGGCAGGCCCTTGGATATTCCTTCTGCAAGTACTTGGGCATGTGAGCGCTATGTTCCCTGCTGAGGTGTGGGCAGGACAGATCTGCTGTCCCAGGATTTCCTTCTCCCCACATTGTGAGAATGGCTCTGGGTGGTACCCCTAAAGGAAGGCTTCTGGCCTTGTCTGCTCCCTGACCACACCTTTCCAAATGGGACTCCGTTGGTGCCTTTTCCTCAGAGTAGGCACTGAGCAACTTGGGGATGGGAGAGACAACTTGCTGGGTGCAGAGGCAACAAAAGCTGGAGTTGAAGAGTTCTGGGAGACATAGTTGTCATGGGGAGGTGACATCAGGGAACCTTGCCATCTTTGAGAGCAACCAGCTCCTCAGGTGACCTTCAGTGCCTCTGGGGAGACAGAGAACAGCACTTGGGACTATTAATTGCTCTACAGAATCCCATGGAAGTTTCCTGTAGTGACAGCCATTAGAATTTGGAGATGATACTTGGAGCCTGGCTCTGCTCTGGAAGCCTGCTCTGTGTTCTGGAGAAGAAATGGCTGAGGCAATGTAGGCCAGAGTGCAGGGAGCCAAGATGGGCTGTGACTGAGTTCCTGTGTCTATCCTTAGCCCGTGCTTACTCAAACCAGTCAAGGTCTGGTAGCCCCCCTCACCCCATATATATATGACCGGAACAGCTGCACACACAGCTGGAATAAGCCCTGTCCTCCCGAAGCCCTGGTCATCCCGAAATGCTCATTAGTCATCAGAAATGCACATCTAGGGAAGAGGCAATGGCTCAGGGAAGCCAGGCAAATGCTGTAATCCCAGTAATGGGGAGGTGGAGACAGGTGCATACCAGGTCTCACTGGCTAGCCAGTCTGGCCTACTTGGAGAATTCCAGGCCAGTGAGAGGCCCTGCCTACAAAAACAAAGGCAGATGGCTTCAAAGGGACAGTACCAAGGTTTTCTCTGGCCTCCATGCACACCAACATATACACACTCTCTCTTTCTTCTTCCACCCCATCTCTCTCTTCCACACCCCCACCACATACAGAGGGAAAAAACTCAACCATGTTCCCAGCCAGTGAAAGACCCTGTTCTCAAAAACCAAGGTGGATGTGATGGTTCTTGAAGAAGGGCACTAAGCTTGACCCCTGGTCTCTAATTATGTGCACATCTGCCCATGGCCTCTCACACTCACACACTCATGCACCTTCATGTTTATTTTCTCTCCCTCTCTTCTGTCTCTACCCCACTCCTTTTCTTTATGTGTATGGATATTTGCCTGCATGCATACCTGTGAACTCAGTGCCTATTGAGGCCAGAAGAGGGCAACTGATTTCCCTAGACTGAACTTACAGAAGGTTGTGAGCCTCCATGTGGGTGCTGGGAATTGAACTCACGTTCTCTGGAAGAGCAGCCAGTGCTCTTAACTGCTGCGTCATCTCTCGAGCCCATGTCCCACTATTTTAGAATCTGATGGATAAGTTCTAGAAGTTTGATTTAGCAGGACTTCCAAAGGCTTTTAAGAAGGAGTTGAGGATTGGTGCCACTGGCCTAGCCCATTGGTCTTTAGAGAGTGTGTGTGTGTGTGTGTGTGTGTGTGTGTGTGTGTGTGTACACATATTACCACTTTCAGTGTAAAAATATAGGCATTTAACATGCCCTCCAGTAAAGCTTAGCTGTGTTGATTGGCTGGCATCAGCCTGGGATAGGGCATTCTCCATCCCAGCCAGGCTCCAGTGGTCCCAGCACCCACCTTAGCACGATCTGTTGTACAGCAGATGGCCAGTCCCATGGCTGCTGAGCTCTGTCCACTCTCTGTCCTGCTGACCCTGTTGCCAGAGAACCCCTAAGGACTCCTGTGAACTTTCACGCCTCCTGATTGGCTGGCCTCCTGGAGCCTGCACTAATTGAGCCCAAATTCGGGGAGCCATAGTAAAGCCTTTGGAGTCCCAGCCTGCACCAGGGGTGCCCACAGTGGCTTGCCTGCCTCCTTTCCCTTCTCAGCTTCTTATATATTGACTTTGAGTTGCCAATGCCAGAGTTTCCCAGGTGGAGTCTTGGCATCCCCCAGCCTCTGCCTATTGCTAGAGAGCTTGTGGAAGCTCCTTGAGGATGCTTTTATAGTCAGTCTATCTGGAGAAAGAGGTGGCTCCAGCAGCAGCCAGTTTTCACAACCAAGGACCATCTATCTCTGATGGAAGGGCCAATCTCAATCCACTTTCAGAGCCCTTTATTGAAAGCAGTTGCTGGCCTGTGTTCTCAGTGGCTTTAACTGAAGTGAGCCGTACAACTCTCTTTCAGAGTGGGGTTTCTTGTATAACCATTGACAGTCATCTCTCAGTATCCTAGGGGGATGAGTTCTAGGCCCCTGCCCCCTCCCCAGTGGATACCAAAATCTATCCATGCTCAAGTCCCTTAGATAAAATGGAATAGCATTTCCGTAGAACCTGTGGGTGCATCCTCCTGCATGCATGAACCACAAAGTCAACCAGTGCATTCTTGCTAGCTGATATACTGTATTTCTTAGGAAATGACTAGAAAATGCCTGTAATGTCAAAGACATGCTTTTTGTTGTTGTTTTTGAGACAGGGTCTTGTTATGTAGTTCAGGCTGACCTGAAAGCCACTGCATAGCTAGCCCAGGGTAGCCTCCAACATGAAGCAATCCTCCTGCCTTAGCCTCCTGTGTACTGAGATTGCAGGAGTGCGCTAGTTGATGAATGCAAGGGTTTTATTGGTGGTGGTGGTGGTGGCGGTGGTGGTGGTGGTGGTGGTGGTGGCGGCGGCGGCGGCGGCGGCGGCGGTGGTGGCGGCGGTGGTGGCGGCGGCAGAGGCAGTGGCAGAGGCAGCGGCGGCAGCGGCGTTGGTAGGAGGGGGGTGCTGAGACAGAGCCTCATCTAGCCCGGCCTGGCATCAAACTTGGTTTGTTGTTGAGGATGACGTTGAATTCCTCATCCTCCTGTCTCCACCTCCTGAGCTTTGGGATTGAAGGTATACACTACTGTGCCCAGCTCAAATGCAACATAAAACAGCAACAGCAAAACACCTTTAATTCCAGCTCTCAGGAAGCAGAGGCAGGAGGATCTCTATGAGTTTAAGGCCAACCTAGTCTACATAGTGAGTTCTAAGCCAACCAAGGTTACATAATGAGATCCTGTCTCAAAAAAAAAAAAAAAAAAAAAGATTGATCAATATGGTTGGCTGCATCAATGGATGTGGAAGCCCTGGACACTGAGAGCTGACTGCATACTTAGTGGACCGAGATGGTCGTGGTACCTCACCTCTCCAAAGCTTGTGCACATTTCACTCGGTCCCTTAGCCTGTCAGCTACTGTTTTACTATCTCCAAGATGGGGTAGGACATTGGGGCTATTCCTAAGTCTAGATTCTGCTGCCCTGGAGGGGGGTAAGGTGAATGGGGCAGGATTCAGGTGCCTGGATCAATAGCCAGTTCATGATCCCTGGGAGCTCCCCCCGCCCTCCTACACTCACTCTTAGAATCACCTTTTGTTAACACCGTGAAAGAGAATCCCAAGGACCGTTGCTCTGGCACTGTGGATGGCGACCTCTCTGCAGCTCCCTCCACCATCCCCCTTAACACAGAGGAAGGGAGCCTTCCCTCAGCACACTTGGAGAAGCTTTAGGATTAAAACCAGCTGGAGCTCAGATCGTGAAATTCTATCTTTGTATAAGAGACCAGAGGGAAGGAGAATGGAAGGGTGGGAACCATATGTGGCAGGGAAGGACTGAGTCACTGTGAGTCCGGTGAGTCACAGCCCAGGGAGCATGCCCCTTAGGACTCAGGGTCAGTGTGTGGTGGGCCAGCTAGGGTGACCAGGCAGGAGCCCCAGGACATAACTTCTCAGAAGAGCCTTAGCTTTCCTGGGTCATGAGTTCCTCTCCACCGCTTTGGGAGCCCTGAACATAGTGCCAGTAGGTGAGGTGCGTGGGCACAGGGCAAAAGCATCCAGTGCAGTAAGTCTTGGGGGGGGGGGGGGGGGGGGGGGGGCTGGCTGTCCCATAGAGCTTGTCCAAAAGTCTAGGTTCTCCATCTGAGACCAGGTCTCTGAAGATGGCCCACAGCGGGCTGGCTGCCCCAGCTCCCCACGTCACTTGGCAGCTCTCAGTGGAGGCCTGGCTCACGCAGGAGTAGCAAGCTGTGTAGCACTCAAGGCTAAGGAAAAAGGGCTTAGACTGAGTTGTCCTGGATTCAAGTCCTGTCTGTGCTGCTTGCAGGCTTCTTGGAATTCACAAACCCCAGTTTTCTCATCTCCACAGAAAGGAGAATGGTAAGTGCCTGCGTGGGCCTTTGTAGGGGGATTAAGTAAATAGGTATAAACCCTCCCAATAGAGCAGGGGTTCTCAACATTCCTGATGCTGCCACCCTTAATACAGTTCCTCGTGTTGTGGTGACCACCCCCAACCATAAAATTATTTTCATTGCACCTTCACAATAATAATTTTCCTGTGGTCTATAGCTGTGTATATATCAGATACTGTAGGTATCTGTGTTTTCTGATCGTCCCCAAGGGGTCACGACCCCACATGTTGAGAACCACTGCTACAGAGCCAGGCCCATGAAGGATGCCCTGGAAACGCTGGCTGCAGCTGTGCCCACTGTGGATCTAGAATCAGTGCTTCTGACTTTGTTTCCCTCCCTGCAGAATGGGACTGATAATGCCACACCCGTGCTGTTATGTTGAGAACCCGACTTTGCCCCTTGCTTTATTTGAGGGGGTCTGGTGTTGTGCTTTTGGGGTGCCTTCAACAAGATATGCTTCAGTTCTGGACAGGGTTCCGGGAGCCCTGCATCACTGGAGGGCAAGCAATATTGCAGGGCACGCCACTAGGGTGGTGTGTGTGTGTGTGTGTGTGTGTGTGTGTGTGTGTGTGTGTCTGTCTGTCTGTCTGTCTGTCTGTCTGTCTTAGTTTGTTTTCAGTTGTTGTGATAAATACCATGACCAAAAGCAGCCTGGGGAAGAAAGGGTTTATTTGGCTCACAGGTTAAGGCACATCATGAACGAGGGAAGAAGTCAGGGCAGGAACTTGAGGTAGGACCTGAAGCAGAGGCCATGGAGGAGGGCTTGCTCCTTGTGGCCTGCTCAGCTCACTTTCTTATCCCACCCCAGGACCACCTGCCCACGGTGGCACCACCCACAGTGGATTGGACCCTCCTATATCAATCATTTCATCAAGAAAACGTCCCACAGACTTGCCTACAAATCTGACAGAGTCATTTCCTCAAATGAGGTTCCCTCTTCCTGGATGACCCTAACTCACGACAAGTTGACAGAAACACGAACCAGCACAAGATGACTGAGGCCAGGGGGTCAGCCCCTGACCAGCGGCAGTACAGAGCAAGAATCTGCAGCTTCAGCTTAGACAGAGGAAAGGAGAGGGAGGGAGGTCTAATTGACCCTGGCAGACAGGACACGGAGCCCCAGTGGGCAGGAGGCCATGTTGGGCAATTTTGTCAATGTTGAGAACCCTGCCCTTCCTGCAAGACTGGTCCCTTGACACCAAATTGCAGCTCAGCCATTTGCTCTGGGGGCCAGGATCAGGATCAAGGGAGCCTTTAAATGGACAGTGTGCCTTGCTCTGGCCCAATCCCCTCCTATTTGCCTCTCCCCGTCCTGTCTGTGCCTATAGTCATTGTCTTAGTCACAGTTTCTATTGCTGCTGTGAAACACCAGGACCAAAATCGAGTTGGAGAGGAAAGGGTTTATTTGGCTTACACTTGCACATCATGGCCCATCACTGAAGGAAGTCAGGACAGGAACTCAAACAGGACAGGGTCCTGGAGGCAGGAGGTGATGCAGAGGCCATGGAGGGGTGCTGCTTACTGGATTATTCCTCTCTGCCACCTCCAATGCAGGTCTGGTAATGTCACCATCTCCTTCTCTGCAGCCTGGTGACTGATCTCTAGGTCCCTTTTGTCCTATGGTGACTTCTTGGTTCTTTTGATCCACTACATCTATATGGACTCCTTGAATGAACTCCCAGAAAACTGTTCAAACAACACCTAACTCACAAATATGGGTAGAAAGAGCAGTTGGAAACAAAGAGGAAAAATGTTTGTTAATTTTAAAAAATAGACCACATGTAATGGATTTACTTAAAATATATTTGGAATCTACTAGATTCTTCAAAAGCATTTAAAAAAGATTTTACTTTTACTATGTGTATGTGTGGGTATATACATGTGAGTACAGTGTCCATGGAGACCAGAGGTATATGATTCCTCTGGAACTGGAATTACAGGTGATTGTGAGCTGTCCAATGTGGATGCTGGAATTCAGGTCCTTTGCAAAAGCAGTATGTGCTTTTAACCTCCGAGTGATCTCTCCCACTCTGGGAAAGCATTCTTTTAAAGCTTCATTTAATTTTATGTTTTCTTTTGATTGACACATAAAACTATCTATATTTATGGGCACCGTGTGCAAATTCAGTGCAGGTGTGCAAGGTGTGCTGTGCTCAGCATCCCTCTTCTGTGCCCAGTGTCCCTCTGCTGTGCCCATCATACCTTTCCTGTGCCCTATGTCCCTCTTCTGTGCCCATCATACCTTTCCTGTGCCCCGCATCCCTCTTCTGTGCCCAGCATCCCTCTGCTGTGCCCAGCATCCCTCTGCTGTGCCCAGCGTCCCTCTGCTGTGCTCAGTGTCCCTCTGCTTGCTGTCTTCATGTTTGGAACCTTCACACTCCTTCTAGTTCTTCATAAAGTGTGTAATATGTTATAGTGAGCACAGTTTCTTTGCTTTTCTTTCTTTCTTTTTTTTGGTTTTTCGAGACAGGGTTTCTCTGCAGCTTTTTGAGCCTGTCCTGGATTAGCTCTGTAGACCAAGATGGCCTCAAACTCACAGAGACCCACCTGCCTCTGCCTCTGCCTCCCGAGTGCTGGGATTACAGGCGTGCGCTACCACTGCCCAACTCCTTTTCTTTTCTTTTCTTTTCTTTCTTTCTTTCATTCTTTTTTTTAAAGATTTGTTTATTATGTATATATATGTATATGTATGTATGTGTATATATATATAATGTATGTCTGCATATATGCCTGTATGCCAGAAGAGGGCGCCAGATCTCATTAGAGATGGTTGTGAGCCACCATGTGGTTGCTGGCAATTGAACTCAGGACCTCTGGAAGAACAGCCAGTGCTCTTAAGCACTGAGCCATCTCTCCAGCCCTCGAGTACTTTTTAAAAATACTATTTCCACTTGTGAGGTCAATGCATATATATTAATATTATATTCAATATTCATATAGTCCCATACACATATATTTACACACACACACACACACACACACACACACACACACACACACAGGATTTATTAGAATGGCTTATTGTCTGTGGTCCAGTTAGTCCAACAATGGCTGGCTACCATCAGAAAGTCCAAGAATCCAGTAGTTGTTCAGTCCATGAGGCTGGATTCTCTACTGGTCTTTGGAATATGCTGAAATCCCAGAAAAGTAGGCTCTGATGCCAGTGAAGGAATGGACTTGCCAGTGACAGTGAGGGCAAGCAGGCAAAGAGAGAGCTTCCTTCCTCCACGTCCTTTATATAGACTACAGAAGTTGTGACCCAGATTAAAGGTGGATCTTCCCACTTCAAAAGATCAGGTTTAAAAGTGGGTCTTGGGATTGGGGATTTAGCTCAGTGGTAGAGTACTAGCCCTGGGTTCAATCCTCAGCTCAAAAAAAAAAAAAAAAAAAAAAGTGAGTCTTCCTAACTTCAAAATACAGGTATGCCCAACCACCTGAGTTTTAGTTAATTCCAGACATAGTCAAGTTGACTATGATAGTGTATAAGTGATTGTCTGCAAGTGTGTGTGTGTGCACACACACGCTATGTTTATGTTTGGTGCCCACCGAGACCAGAAGAAACATTTGATCCCCTGGAACTAGTTACAGACAGTTGTGAACTGCCAAGTTGCTAGCTGCCCCATTGGTGTTGGGAACCGAACCTGCATCCTCTACAAGGGCAGAAAGTGCTCTTAACCCCTCGGTCATCACTCCAGCCTTTTGTTTGCCTTTTCAGCTGTCAACTTCTTACACTTGCTTGCAGAGAAGTCTCTCCCCATTGGCTAAATGAAGGCTGTCACACACAGGTCTTTGCACTGATGGGGCCCCTGGGTAGAACTTGGGGACCCATGAGTTTAAATGGGAAACTGACTCCACCTTTACCCTGACTTAACCCTGAGCTGATAGTTTCCCTCCTTGTGCACAGGCAGGAGTGAAGCCCCCCTGCTATTCACGGGGCCTGGCATTCCATCACGCGTATTTTTAGTTAATGGTGCAGCTGTCACACATGTCTCCAAGTGTTGTTTATGTCCAATATTATTTCAGAGTTACGGGAGTTATAGGATCCATGGTTAGATTGTGTGATTTACTGTGTTAATGTAGTAGTGGTGGTGGTGGTGTGTCTCAATTTTGATTTTCCGTGTTTGGTAACTGGGTCTTATTTTGGCTGGTTTTCTTCAGTTCTTTCCCCTTGAAGGCGCTTAGCCGCCTGTAGCCACACATGCTCTGTGGGCAGCTGTCCATCCTGAACGCCGCCGCCGCCGCCGCCGCCGCCGGGGCTGTCTGTTTTTTCACTGCTGGGGCTGCAGCCTGAGGTAGGCTGGGCGATGTGTTAATTAAATTCCTGGGTGTGGCAGCTTTGTCCAAGAGGTTCAGATCCCCTGAACTCTGCCTGCAGCCTCCCCAGTCAATGTGAGTGGTGTGAGGCTGGGCTGAGCCCTGCCAGCTGTGAGGTGCATTACTGGGCCACCACATCAGCATGCTTTCCTTGGCAGGCCCTGCCCTTGAAAGGGTTCTGCTAGTGACCAGGGGGCTCCTGTCCTCTGAGGCTCTGGGCATGATTTTCTGTCTCTACATTCCTGGCTTTGTAAAAATAAAAGCTGAATTCTCGGCAGCTAGACAAGACCGACAGCTAGTTGGCAGTTCAGGGCCACAAAGAACCAATGTGGAGGCCAACACACGTGAAGGC
Organism: Onychomys torridus; assembly: GCF_903995425.1. Taxonomy (NCBI): domain Eukaryota; kingdom Metazoa; phylum Chordata; class Mammalia; order Rodentia; family Cricetidae; genus Onychomys; species Onychomys torridus. Next base: position 71,855,647 of record NC_050456.1, on the reverse strand, counting down.
TCATTTCAAAAGAAGCACAGAGAGATAGGGAGTGGCTGCAGGTGTGGATTAAGTTTCTAGAAAAATGTCAAAACAGCTCTAAAAGAAAAACAACAAGTTGGGGGCTGAGCTCTGGACGGGCAGCCGCCACGCCTAGCATGCCGCCTGCTCTGCACCGCCCACCCATGCCCATGTCCTTTGGCCCTGCACTGCTGGCCAGGCCTTTGTCTGCCACAAATTCCTCCACCCAGTGCCATGGGGATTGAGGCCAGCCAGATTCCCAGCCAAGGCTTTTTGAGTGATTTAGTCATGTTCGGAAAAGGTTTTACTTATTTTTTTAATCGTAAAAAGATGGTTGCTCTTTCCTGAAAATTTTCACAAAGTTTTGTGAAATTGAAAATCCGAGATGGGCTAGAGAGAGGGCTCAGTGGTTAGGAGCACTGCTCTTCCAGAGGATCTGAGTTCGATTCTTAGCACCCATGTCAGGAGGCTTACAACCACCTGTAACTCCAGCTCCATAGGATCTGACAGATCTGGCCTCTGCAGGCACCCATGTTCATATGCACATACACATACATATATACACATAATTAAAAATAAAATAAATATTTTTAAAAATAAGTAAAAATGAGAGGGCAGAATCCTTCAGTGCTGATCTTGGCATGGACAATTGCCCTTTGCCAAGTAGCTTCTGAGGCCATGGTGGCTATGCTCATAGGAGAAACCTCAGGTCTTATATATGGACAACCAGGCCTTTAAGGGGCTGGGCCACTTCTACATACCCTCAACTCTTACTTAGTCACATGGACTCAGCAATGGGGAGTCTCAACCTTTTTATATGAGTGGAGGTTTTTTTTTTTTTTTTTTTTTAAGATTTAATTATGTCTGTTTTATGTATGTCTGTGTACCATGTATATGCATGCAGTGCCTGTGGAGGCCAGAAGAGGGAGTCAGACACCCCCTGGAGTAACAGGTGGTTGTGAGCCACCATGTGGGTGCTGGAAAATGAACTTAGGTCCACTTGCAAGAGCAGCCAGTGAGCTGTTTCTCCAGACCCCTGTTGGTGGTATTTTTGTTAGTTGTAAGGTTGTAGCTACTAAATACATAATTCTGCCTCACTTCAGTATTGTATCCTCAGTGTCCCTGTTAAGCTTGCATTCTGTGGGCGGCTGGCTATAGATTCTCAAGTGCAAGTACACCATAGACCATAATACGAACCAAGTCCCTGCGGTTGGGCGTGGAGATTGCTTCTAGCTTCCTTTCGGTTAGCCACTTTATTTATTATTATTTTTTTTTAGCTAGCATACAGAATAATAGATCATGATCTGTGGTACATATGACTTTTCATTCACATATCCCATTGCTCTTGGCTCACCTCCCCAACTCCTCTTCCCATCCCCATCCCCATTTTCTTTATCCTCCCCCATTGGTTCCTTTCCTCATTCCAAATAGTCTCCCTCTGCTTCCATTACATGTGTGTATGCACATGTGTGATATAATTAAACACAGATTTTACATATGAGTGAGCTTATGTGATATTTTAGATATTTTATCTCCTTTTGCCCATAACCTTCTCTTTAGACCTCTACTTCCTGCCCTATAGACACCTTCTACTCTGATGTCCTACACATTTTGCCATTTTATTTTAATTTTTTTAAAATAATTTATTTACCTTTACCTCACTTACATTGGCGTTTTTCCTGCATGTATGTATGTCTGTGTAAGAGTACCAGAACTTGGAGTTAGAGACAGTTGTCAGCTGCCATGTGGGTGCTGGGAATTGGACCCTAGTCCTCAGGAAGAGCAGTTGGTGCTCCTAACCGCTGAGCCATCTCTCCAACTCACATTTTGGCATTTCAGATAGTAGCATGTCTGGGATGCAGCTCCATGGTAGGGTATTCCTTTAGCAGATGCACAGTCCTGTGTCCCATCCCCAGCATTTGCAATAAAACAAAATAATGAGAAAATGGTGTGTGGGGAGTTTAGTGTTAGAGTGTGTGCCGATTCTGGGCTGCTTCTTCCAGCAACCTTGGACGTTCTGTGCAAGGCATCATGGGAGACTGGCAGATAAATCAGACCCAATCCCTTTACACAGAATGTGGATGTAAATAACTTTAATCCAAAGCAGGTTATAGTCGCTGTCAGCTGACACCTAGAACTGGAATGCAAAAGAGTTTTGTCCTGGTTTAATGGGATTTTGGAGAATACTGCATGAGCAAATCTTTGCATTCACACAGTGCAGGATGAGGTTAGGAGCAGCCCAGGCGCGGGGATTGGTGTGGGTGCGTGGCTTGCCAAAGCTGGCAGGTATCACTAAGGAATGGGTGGGCTTTATCAGATGGGCTGGGTCAGCTGATTGCCTGTGTCTGTGAGGACACCTCCCTCCCCCACCTCCCCCTGCCACAGAGAGACACAAGCAAGGACTGCTGGAGACCCAAGGTGGTGTGAAGTGGGGACAATATAAACTCACATGGCCATCTCCTGGCCACGTTCATTTCAGGAGTGCTCTGGGCTTCTGTGATCCCCGGGGCAATGCTCTTTCATTTGAGGGCTTGGATCCATTCAAATCAAGCTCATTTTGGGTCTCACCGTCTCTGTCTGTGAGCTTTGTGGGGGGTCTGAGAATATAGATAGGAGCCACCTTGCTCCCAAGCTAGAGAATGGGACAGGGAGGCTACGTGACAAGGGGATGTCTCTACCAGCTACTGCTCGCACAGCAGAGGCTGTACCTGCTTTCTCCCTGTCCATTTCCAGCTCTGGGCCACTAGGATTGGCAACTGTGCCAAGCGGGGCGCATCATGGGGGGCACTGGTATACTGTGCCTGCTGCCGCCTGGGGTCTCTCCATAGCTCTGACCCCATGAGGTCCTTCTCAGTCTCCACAGGTGCCATGACGCAGCAGCCCCAGGAGGACTTTGACAGAAGTGTGGAGGATGCCCAGGCATGGATGAAGGTGATACAGGAGCAGCTTCAGGTCAATGACAACACACAGGGGCCCCGAGCGGCCCTGGAGGCACGGTTGCGTGAGACAGAGGTAGGTAATGGCCGGGTTTTGCTGGCCCTGTGGCATCGGCCATCTTTGTGGCTGAGAGACTAGAGAGTTGTTCACACCCTGACCTGTGTTGAGATGTCCTGGTCATTTTGCTCAAATATACACTCTGATAAGGTGGTTTGAGGCTGAGGCTGAGGTTCTGATCTTCCAGAAAGTTCTACAAGATGACCCAGCTGTTCATTCAAAACGTCCCTCCTTCCATCCAGGGTGTGTCGGGTGGGGGGTGCATCTGCACATCCAGGTGGGTGCCCTACCCCTGTTGGCTCAGACTTGGCTCTGCCTAATACCCACTTCTTAAATCCAAGACTTCTGCTAGGCCCAGATCGGCTCACTTCTACCCTCAGTGGGGAGCCATTAAGAACCACTGCTCCAAGGCTGGAGAGATGCCTCAGCTCTAGGTATGTCTGTCATCCAGCTCCAGAAGAGGGTTAGGACTCAGTTCCCAGCATGCCTCTCAGGTAGCCCACAGCCACCTGTAACTCTAGCTGAAGAGGATCTGTCATCTTCTGGTCTTCGCTGGCACCTGCTCTCACACGCACAAACCCTCACACAGGCACATGTACACACAGCTAAGAATAAAATAAATTATTAAAACAATGGGAGGAGTTCAGTTTCCAGCACCCATGTTGGCAGCGTATAACTGCCTGTCACTCCCGCTCCAGGGGATCAAGCACTCTCTCTCTCTCAGCCTCTATGGACGTACATGTTGCATACACATAGGCACACATATATTGATGTGGTCAGAGCTTGCACAGACACACCGAGAGGTGCACTTTGCCAATCTCCCAGGTGGCTCTCAAATCCAGTCAAACTGACAGTTGAGACTAACCATCTTCTGTGGTCTTCCTCTGAAGCTCTCCACACCTCCCATTGTCTGCCAAAGGAAAACTAAATTTTACCTGGCATTAGAAATCCTCATGTTGGGCTGGAGAGATGGTTCAGAGGTTAAGAGCACCTACTGCTCTTCCAAAGGTCCTGAGTTCAATTCCCAGCAACCACATGGTGGCTCACAACCACTTGTAATGAGATCTGGTGCCCTCTTCTGTATATATAATAAATAAATAAATCTTTAAAAAAAAAAAAAAAAGAAAAAGAAATCCTCATGTCTAAGACACCCCACCCCCGCTTTGCTGTTACCCCTCCCGAGCCTACACACTCCTCTCTATTTCCTGTCACTAGGCTTTTGCCCATGAACCGCATCTCCTCAGAATACCCATCAGCTTGGCATGAGTGAGCGTGTAAAATGAAATACTATCAGGCTTTTCTGACTCCAGCTGGTTTCCTGGCACCCTCCTGCCCATCACTACCCATCAGCACCCCTGTCCTCCAGTGCCCTTCCCCAGCAGCCGGTCACAGGAAACTCTGCACCTACAGGCAGGCTGGCAGATTGTGAGGGCTGACAGGGACATGGGAGGAGCTGTTGTCTAGGCTGGTGAGTGAGTGAGTGAGTGAGTGTGTGTGTGTGTGTGTGTGGTGTGCATGCGCACACGCTTGTATGTGTACGTATGTATGTGTGTGTGGATGGGCTCAGCCCTGGAAGTGGGAGGACCGCCTGATTCCTACAGGCTAGGACACCGGGACACTAGCTGTACTTGTGGTCACAAAGCTCCCAGATCCTCTTCCAAGTCCCCATGTCTCGTCCTCTTCACTTTCTGGTTCCCAGCCTCCTGGGCCCTGCACTTGAGTCCCATCCTCAGATTTCTCACCAGCTTCAAGGCCTCATCCTGACCAGGGACTCCTTAGCATTTGCTGGGGGTCCGGTTTCCAGAAGCCGGGTGTGTGCATCCCCAGTTATGTCTTGCTTCTCCACTTTCGTTCCTCTGCCTTTCCAGTTGTGGGCACCATTTCCGTGCTTGGCATCAATGCTGCCTCCTCCAAGAAGCCCTTTTGGATTTTTCCCAGTTCTAATTCCTTTTACATCATGGTCTGTGATTCTCTTGTCTGCAGTCCTCCCTGTGTCCTGCTTGGACATCCCAGAATGGGCCACACTGTCCAGTGCCGTGCCCAGCCTGTGGTCAGCTAGTGTTGGCTGGGTTGAGGGGAAGCCCTTGATTAAGTCTGTTCTAGCTTTCACTGCCTCCTTCTCGCCATCTAATCCACATGCCTTTTTTTTTTTCCCCCTCGTTTTTCGAGACAGGGTTTCTCTGTGTAGCTTTGCACCTTTTCTGGAACTCACTTGGTAGCCCAGGCTGGCCTCGAACTCACAGAAATCCGCCTGGCTCTGCCTCCCGAGTGCTGGGATTAAAGGCGTGCGCCACCACCGCCCAGACGCCATTTTTGCCACCAGCTGCTCTGAACCAGCAGAGCGGTTCTGCTGCTCCTGTCTTGCCAGACTTCCCTGGGATCCCCGCTTGCCGGTGAGGGCCCTTATGCCGAGCAAAAGCTACAGAAGGGACTCCCCATGTTGTGACAGAAGGAGGGACCAATTCTTCCTCTCTGTCCCCCATCCCCCCTTTCTCTGCTGTGGCCTCAGCCTCTCCAGGCCTCGGGGCACAGCAAATGTCTCTTCCTGCTTGGTGACAGCAAGCCTGTTGTCTGTGGAAGGGAGGTTGCATCGTGTTCTGTCTCCTCTGAGACCTGTCAGCTCCTTTTGAGGAGGCATCAAGATTACGTGCTTGGAAAGAGCAGAGGGGCTCGGGTGCTTTCTTGTCTCTTCAAGTCCAGCCTATGCCCCTCTCCTGGGAGATCAGACAGGCAAAGGCGAGGTCACCCGGCAGGGCACTTAGCTTTGGGAAGGAAGGAGAGCTTTGTCCTTGTCACCTCACAGGCAGGGCAGGTTCCTTCGGGGTGTGGCCCTGGAGGCTGAATTTCACTTCTTCCCCCAAGTTAAAGGATCTCTTGGTTGCCAGAGGCTACAAGATCCCCGTGAGACTCAGGGGCCTAGGAGCCTCTCTGGCGGCTTTAGTCTCTACCCAACGCCCCTGGCTTCTGTGGGTCCCTAACGTTCTTTGCTGTAAAACTGGAGTGAGCAACACATCCCTGTTGCAGGTGTGAGGACTGTGACAGCCCCTGCGTCCATCTGGGCCTGAGAGATACTGTTTCCTAATTATTATTATTAGTCAGACCATATCTCTGGCAGGCAAAAGATTCATCCCCAGCCGTACTGCAGGCCCCTCTTCCTAGTGGTGGGCAGCATCCTGCACACTGGATGCTCAGTCTAGAGCATTCTGTAAGTGGCTCTTGCTTCTTCAATCTACCCTGGCCATGGAGGTATTGGCTGTCTTCCTCACCACTGATTATTACTGAGTGGGACACAGGTTCTTGTCTGGGGGCCTGACACAGCCAGTGCCCAGAGAGGGTGACTTGTCATGTCCTGCCACCCCACAGAACAAACAAAACCTCTTCTCTCTTGTAAGGATGCTCCCCACTCTCCACTTGAACTGGTCCCACGTAGAGATGGGGAAAGGGGAGGGGATTCTTTTTTGTTTGTTTGTTTGTTTGTTTTCCGAGACAGGGTTTCTCTGTGTAGCTTTGCGCCATTCCTGGAACTCACTTGGTAGCCCAGGCTAGCCTTAAAGGCGTGCACCACCACCGCCCGGCTTGGAGGGGACTCTTAAGTTTCACTCTTCGATAGCATGTGTGAGTGGGAAGTCTGTATTTGTCATCCTAGCTAACTTCTACCATATGAAGCAAAAAAGAGGGTTGGGGACTATGTACGTGTGTTGGAGGAGGGTCTGTCTAATTATGCTACAGTTGACAAAAACGCTTACTTTCATGTTCTGTCAATATGCTTAAAACAGTATGTAAGGTGGACGTAGCTGGGATTTCTGGATGGTCACTGGAGTGAAGGGGAGACATAGAGCAGTCATGTGACCTGCCTGAGGTCGCACACTGTCAGAGAAGGCCACATCTGAATGTCAGGAGCCCTTCCTTCTCCATCCACCTAGAGGGCACAGAGACAACCAGGCTGTCCTGGTTGAGTTTGAGAAAGCTGACAACTAAGCTTGAGGTGAGGCCGAGGGGAGCTGCCAATAAGTCAAGAAGGAGGTGGTAATAAAAGAGAAAAAAATAGATTCTGTTGTCTGCAAACAATGTAATAATAGTGGATAGGTACTGGTGCCCAGTGCAGTGAAGCATGCTAACGTGACTTACTGCAGCCCTGGTGTTGTAATGTAACCATGCCTGCCTGCCTGTCATAGGCCTGAGGGACCCTTTAGTGCACAAATGGCCCTAGAATTGGTCCTGTCACCTGATTGGGAGGCCAAGCTCATGTCTGTGAGGTGGAATATTAACGCTAGTGATGGTGGCTCTGGCTAACTGTCTGCTGTGCCTCATGCCCACCTCAGATAGCAGAAGGCAGGATGTAGTTAAAGATGTAGGATGTTGAGCTGGGGCTGATGGCGCACGTCTTTCATCCCAGCACTCGGGAGGCAGAGGCAGGTGGATCTCTGGAGTTCAAGGCCAGCCTGGGCTACAGAGTGAGTTCCAGGACAGCTAGGGCTACACAGAGAAACCCTGTCTTAGGAAAAAAAAAAAAAAAAAGAGGCAGGACATCTATGAGGGGATGTACCCCAGAATGATGCTAGGGTACAGGGCTAGTGAGGCATATTGGAGGGGTAAGGGGGTGTACCGTGTGTTCCAGTTTTATCCTGCAGCTGTGATAAACACAGTATCCAAAAGCGGAGTGTAAAGGGATTATTCGGCTAACACTTCCAGGTCACAATCCGTCAGTGAGGGACATTGAGGCTGAACCTCAAGGCAAGAGCTTGAAGGAAAAACCACAGAGGAACATTTTGCTCTCTGTCTTTGTCTTTCTTTCATCTGTCTCTCTCTCTATGTCTGTCTGTCTGTCTGTCTGTCTGTCTGTCTGTCTCTCTCTCTCTCACACACACACACACACACACACACAGCCCAGGCCCACCTGCTTAGGGATGGTGCCACCCACAATGGGTAACGAACAATGAGGACAATTCCTTCACAGACCTGGCCACAGGCCAATCCGATCAGGAAGATCCCTTACTTGAGACTCTCCTCAGATGAGTCTAGGTTTTGCCAAGTTGACTGGGATGCCTCATAAACTTGACAACATGAATTTGATTTCCAGGGCCCACGGTAGGAGAGAACAGATGCCTCAAAGTTGTCCTCTGACCTTTACATCATATTACTATGGAGAGATGAGGGCAGGAGAGACAGGCCGGAGACAGGCTGGATGGACGTAGGCAAGGCTCCGGGGTGTCCTTGAGTGACTCACCCATCAGGAATTGGCTGTAGAATTCCCGTCACCTGTGGGAGCAGGGCCTTGGAGCAAAGGGCAAAGCAGTGTGACTAACTCCTTTAGAACCTTGGCTGGGTGGGGACCACAATAGCATCTCACAGCAGACTTGAGGGTGTCACCTCAAGGCCACACACTTGGTGATGCACGCTGCCTATGTTTGTTTTCTTCTGAGTTAAAATCTGAGAGGTTGATCTGCTCATACCGTGGTACAGAACATGGAAGGCACATCCCAAGAGAGAGTGAACTGTCTGAGTTGGAAGCCGGATGTGGCCCAGTGGTGAAGGACAAGGATAACCTCCAGGGCTCCCTCTCCATTCCCCAGTAGCAGTTTGCTCAGGGGACATATCAGAAGAGTATAGGGCCTTAAGCTGAGCTGCAGCAACTTCAGCCACGAAATCCCAGCTCTTGGCGCTGGACCGATGTCTGTGCCTGGTGGTGGTGCGTCTGACCCTGGGAAAATGGCTGTTGTATCCACAGAAAATCTGCCAGCTGGAGCCTGAGGGATGCATGAAGGTGGAACTGGTCCTGCGGGCGGCTGAGGCCCTCCTGGCAACCTGTCAGGAGGGCCAGAAGCCTGAGATCCTGGCCCAGCTGAGAGATATCAAGTCCCAGTGGGAGGAGACGGTCACCTACATGACTCACTGCCACAGGTGGGGATGGGCAGGGGACCTCAGTGCTACATGCTCAGATGCTGGTGACCCTCCTTACCCATCACCATACCATCTTGGGACCCCTGTCTGAGTGACACTTCTTTGGACTTAGGGGTCCCGGGAACAGCATGTCCTCTTTGGATTCAGGCCAGTGTCTCTTTCTAACAACACACACGCATAATGGTGATGATGGGTGGACTCTGGACACTTGAATTCCTGCATCAGCAGTCCTAATGGGCTTGTGTCTGTTCCTCTGCAGAACGGCAGACATATAAGAAGGCCTGGCCTTGACCAGGGAGACGGCTCAGTGGGTAAAGTGCTTGATATGCAAGTATCAGGACAGTTCAGATCCCCAGAGCGCATGTAAATCTGAACATGGTAGCGCATGACCGAACAGAACTCTCTGCCTTCCAAACCCTTCTCTCTGACATTACAAATGTCTCCATGTTGACTGCAGAGATAGGGTCATCTAGAGAGGCAGACACTGAGGCAGATGAATGGGTGGAGCTACCCCGAGGATTCACACAGGCCCTCAGTCCTCTATCCCTACCTGTCAGCCACTAACTGGCCCATGGATAGTTGTATTCTGCCTAATATCAGGCACAGTCCTGGAGCAATCTTCTAATTGCTTTCAGGCAGCATGTGCTAAGGGCCTGGGGCCACTATGGACAGAGTGAAGGATTTGTGTACTGGCAGTGGGAGTTCAGAGCCAGAATCTGGGGTGCTGGTGGCTCAGGGCCCCCTGAACTTCATCTCCCCAGTGGGTGGCTGAGGGTATTTATAGAATCCAGGCTTGGCCTCATCTGGGAGATTACTTACAGGACGCAAGGTCTCATAAGAAACCAGAGTCTAGAATCTGGATTGTGACTCAGCGCAGAGAAGTCACCTTCATGTCCCTATAACACATCCCCTAGTATCTGGGAGGGGGCAGCGACAGGGTTTCTATACCCAGGAGCTAGGGACAGGCCTCTCAGCCCCTCTATCTCTCCCACAGCCGCATTGAGTGGGTGTGGCTGCACTGGAGTGAGTATCTACTGGCCCGGGATGAGTTTTACCGCTGGTTCCAGAAGATGGTGGTCGCTCTGGAGCCCCCTGTGGAGCTGCAGCTGGGCCTGAAGGAGAAGCAGTGGCAGCTGAGCCACGCCCAGGTGTTGCTGCACAATGTGGACAATCAGGCCGTGCTCCTGGATAGGCTGCTGGAGGAGGCAGGCTCCCTGTTCAATAGGATCGGGGACCCCAGCGTGGATGAAGATGCCCAGAAGAAGATGAAGGCTGAGTATGATGCCGTGAAGGCCAGAGCCCAGGTAAGCCATGGATGGCTCCATCCCCCATCCATCCTTCTTCTGCTCACTCATAGTCCATCTTTCATTAGCTACCCACTGTAGCCATACGTTTCTCCGGTCCCCGGCCTGTGATCCCGCAGCCACTTATAAAATAATCACTCAGAGGCTTAATATTAATTGCAAATTATATGGCCTATGGGTCAAGCTTCTTGCTAGCTGGCTTTTATAACTTAATTCAACCCATAACTATTAATCTGTGTATCACCACATGTTCTGTGGCTTTACCTGTGTCCCATTACATATTGCTCCTTGGGCAGCAAGCTGGTCTCTCTCTCCATTCTCCTTCTCCTCTCACTGTCTCCCTTGGATTTTCCCACCTGGCTCCATCCTGCCCTGCCATAGGCCAATGTGGCTTTATTTATCAACCAATCATAGCAACACATCTTCCCAGCACAAAGCCATCCCACAGCAACCCACCATCAGTCTATCTACCCACCCACTTCCCACTCAGCCTCCTGGTCTGTCTGCTCCCTTCCCCAGTGTATTAGTAAGCCTCCCTTTCACTCCCTACCGCCCACCCCATCCATCAGTCTACACTCTCCTATCTCTACTGTCCATCTGGTCACTCACTCATCAGTCTACTGCTCCCTAACTAACTAGTCTATTTGTCTCTCCAACCACTTAGCCATCTACCCCACCCATCTACCCACCCGTCAAGCCAGGCTCTCATGTAGTAATCCTATCCATCTGTTTTCTTGCCCGCCCCCTACTCATTGTCTGCTGTCCATCTTCACCCACTTGCTCATCCATCCGGCACCTGGTTACACATGCACCAATCTTGCAGCTACCCATCCATCTATCCTTCCACCCATTGTCCATACACCCAGAGTTGCTCAGGGCTTCATACACATGTGGATGCTTAGTAAACATGTACAAAGTAATGGATTATGCAGTTCATGCCCCCCCCCATCCTTCCTCCCCTCCCTTCCTCCCTCCCACCTCCCTTCAGTTCTTCCCTTTTAGTACCCCCCCTTCATCCCTCAAGCCCATCTACTCCTGCTCTTCCCCTTACCCCAATCCCTCTGCCCCATCCTCTCACTTCATCCTGGCCATGTTTTGGCCTCTGGGATTAATTAATCCAAGTGCTGGGATTAAAGGCATGTGCCACCACCGCCCGACATTAAATTAAACTCTCTTTCTTTTTTTTCCCCCAAGTATGTTTTTTTAAAACTGATCGCTGAGCCAAATTGATGCCATAGGCTCTTGGTTCCATGTTCTGCAAGATGGCTGGCTTTGTTTGTTGCCGATTTATTTATTTATTTATTTTGGGTAACTGCTTCCTTCTCATACCACATTTGTAGAAGTGTAGCTCTGTGCGTGGTCCCACAGTGGTGGCGAGTGAGGGCAGCTCTCTCAGGGCTCTGTCTCGCTGCAGGGTCTCTGCTCCTCCTGGGCTTGAAAGCCATTATTCCTCTTACAGTGCTTCAGGCTGGCGGTCCCAGTGTCCTACTCCTGCAGCAGTGTCCCTTTCTGTGGTGTGCTGTGGTCTGCTATCCCGAAGGATGTGTCTCTCTTTCCCGTATCCCTGCTGGTGTTGTGGGAGGACACTCACTTATTGTCCTCGGTGCTGGGGTCTCTTGGGGGCCTCAAGTCCACAAAATTTATAGGAAAGAGTTTCTATACTAAGCCAGTTGTGCTAGTTTTCATGTCTGGGAGAAAATACCAGAAGAAAATAACTTAAAGGAGAAGAGGTTTTTAATTCAGCTCACAGTGTTAGCCAGCTCAGTCTGACTCCTGCTCTGAGCCTGAGGTGGCGTAGAGCAGCATGGCAGAAGGAGGCTGTGGTGGGCAAGCTGCTCACCGATTCAGCCAGGAAGCAGAGAGGAGTTGGTAGCTTCCACTTTCCAACAGCCCGTTCAGCTCCAGCCCATCAGTGGATTGGCCCATTGATGAAGTCAGTGCCCTCAGGATCCAATCGCCTCTCACCAGCTGGAGACCAGCCTTCCACACACGAGCTGTGAGGGGACACTGACATCCAAAACATAACAGCAGAGAATGGAAATCCATTAGAGACACTGAGTGCTTGAGAAGGGACTGGGTTCCAGGCCAGGCCTTGCTGCTTCCCCTTGGTATAGGGTTTGTTCACTTAATCATCATTAGGTTTTTAACTCTTGGAGAACTGGCCAGTGTTTGCCCGCCATAAAGGATGTCCCTTATTCTCAGTGTATGAAGGACAGACAGAAGCAGCATCCTTGTTTGGCATGCAGAACTGTTTATGAGAATCTCTCTCTGTCTCTGTCTCTGTTTCTGTCTCTCTGTCTCTCTGTATCTCTGTCTCTCTCTCTCTCTCTCTCACACACACACACACACACAATGCTCCTGGGGAAGTTACGTGAGTACCACTGCCACCCCAATTCAGAAGCCATCATGGCTCATCACCTCTGGGAGTCTCACTGTCCACCTCATATGATCCAAAGTCCCCTAGCAATCATAGCTTTCAGGAGCAAGCTCTGTCTTTCCTAAGCCTCTTCCTGTCTCTACCGCCTCAGTCCTCCAGTCGTGTTACAGTGTAGACAGGGCTTCTTACAGTGTAGACAGATGGGGGTGTGTGTCAGCAGGTGCATTTATAAAGGCTAATAATAATAATAATAATAATAATAATAATAATAATAATAAAAAATATCTGAAGGCCAGGCACCACTGACCCAACAGAAAGGGTCAGAAGTTCTTGATTCCCAAGGTAGACATGGATCCTGGGAGTGTCCCTACACCTGGGTCCATCAGTAGGTCCAAGGGGGTAGGTTGGGTGTGGTTGCTTCTGAGCATTAGCACAAAGAAGGGATTTGGGGCTCCTGGAGTGACTGGGTGTAGGTACATGAGGCCTCTATGATGGGACCAGCAAGGTTGGCAAGGAGGTGGCCTTTCTGGTACAGCTGTCGCCTTAACCCCAACATGGAAATGAGGTGCAGGAATGGAGGGAAATGGATTCTGCAGAAGTGAATTGTTTCACCTTTCAACTGCTGGCTGAAGCCTGTGGACCCTTGATTATTCACTTCTTGAACCCCAGAGGAGTTAGAGGGACTATTTAACAGTGGCCAGCTGGCTTGGGAAAACCCAGAGGTGGCTTGGCCCATGTGACATCACACTCAAATATTGTGTGTGTGTGTGTGTGTGTGTGTGTGTGTGTGTATGTGTGTATTATTGTAAGCTGAAAGAGGGTGTTGGATGTCATGAAGCTGAAATTACGGGCACTTGTGAGCTGCCTAACATGGGTGATGGGAACTGAACTTGGATCCTGTGTAAGAGCAGCAAGCTCTCTGAACTACTGAGCTGCCTCTCCAGCCTTTTCCCTGTCTACCCTGTGCATGCTGGTTGTCAGGTTTGACAGCAAGAGGACAGTTACCTGCTGAGCCACCTCGACACCCCCAGTCTGTTTTTACGGCTGTCCAACCTGTGAGTTGGTGAGCCTCTGATATGGGTGGGGATAGGGCCACTCCCTTGGGCTTTGGGGACCACCCCTAAGAAGCTTCTAGGCCCAGTGCAGAGGTGAGCAACAGTATCAAAAGGAAAGTACAGGCAGGCCAGCTGGTGCCGGGAGTGTCTTCCTTGTTTGATTTGAAACCATTGCTTCCGAGTGGCAAACAGCAGCGTCCTCCCTCTTCTGCCTCTGAGAAGGGCTGCCTGGCATCAGGCCATGGGTCCTAGCCTTTCCGCAGCCCTTTGTGGGTGACATAAATCCAAGCCACCCTGTTAATTGCTTGGGTTTGACATTGTTGATAACTCTGCTTGCTGCAGATGGTTTAATTGTTTGGTTTAATGAGGAGGCGGAGCCCTCAGTCGCTCCTGACCCTGTCACCTCCCACTGGCTGAGCTGGCTTTGAAATGGCTGTGCCTGGTGCTCAGCTAATCTGGATTCCTGCCTGCCGCCACTCCTTGCCAGCGCCTGCTCCTTATCACAGGGACTTTTATTTGCTCTGGACTTTCCTGGGTGCCAGCACCTCATCATTCACACAGGCAATGTTACCTACTATTCATTCCTGGGTGGGGAGGGCTCCTTCCCACCCTCATCCATTAACATCAGCATTAGGCTCCAAGGTTCCTAGGAACCCCGCTATGACTCATCCGTGAGCCTTTCCTAGGACTGGAGGGCGCTGTGTGTGTGCAAACCACACCACAGGAAGTGGGAACCATTGAGGGAACTGAAGAGACTCCAGCAACTTTGAAAGGTTGAGGACCGATCGCGAAGGCAGTGGACCTTGCCAAGGCTCTCCTTTGAATGCAGGTGGTCCTTATCTTGAGATTCTCAGCTCTTTCCTAAGGAACCTGGTCTCAAGCCTTGGCTACCTCATCTCTAAAATGGGGAGATTTTCTTCTGCATGTTGTGTTTTTTGCCGAGGTTTAATGAGCTATCATTATTGAGTAGTTTTGGTGAACAGTGTCTCAAAGGAGGGGAACTGTGCACAGACTGCCTGCCCTCCTCAGTGAAGGACTTGTGACTCAGCTTCCCACGGGCTCAGGGCCTTCCTAGACATGGCCTGCTCCACAGCGAGGAGCTGAGGTCACCAACCTTCGGCTGCTACACTGTCTGGTTTCTCGTATGGCTGCTTGGCGTTGGCCTAAGAACAGCTTTTAGGTGTTTAAACGGACAGGGCAATTTCAAAGCTGACTATTTCATCACCCACAGAAGCGACAGGAAGTTCAGGTTCTAGGGTTCATAGTGAAAAGGTTTCATGGGAACAGGGCCGTTCTTTTCCACACTGTTTGGCTGCTGGTGTGGCACAACGCAAGTAACTCTCGAGTGAGTAATGGCAGTAGAAGCCACAGGACAGGTAAAGCCAAAAGCATTTGGCTTGTTAGAAACAGCCTGGGGTCCCCCAGCTTGAGGGGTCCCCCCTCATCCCTATGTGGGGATAGAGAATGTAGTGCCATGATTACTGTCTGGATCTCAACTTGGGCCCTGTGAGAATCCTAGGCCCTCCTGACTCCAGTGTGCATCTTAAATAGGGGCGATCTTATCTAACGCCAATTGTTCCATCATCAATGGTTTTAGGTTATGGCTCATGAATGCCCAGCTGCACAAGGTGCATGGTGAATGAGTCCTCCTACCCTTTCCTCAGCCTTCTCTGCAAACTCCTGTCCCCTACTTGGCTCCTCCATTTCTGTGATACAAACTCTGACCAAAAGCTTCCTAGGGAAGGAGAGCGTTTATTTGGCTTACTGTTCCAGGTCAGTGTCCATCCTTGAGGGAAGTCAGGACAGGAACTGAAGCAGAAGCCACGGAAAGATGCTGCTACTGATTTGCTTTATGGCTTCTTCTCTAGGTTGTGCTCAGCTACCTTTCTTATACAGCTCGGACCCCCCACACCTCTGGTTGTCCTAGCGGGGTGACCTTGGGCATGTCACTTCACCTCTCTGGGGCTCAGTGTCCTTGTCTGTCAAAAATAAAAATGGGAGCCCCTTATGGATGGGCAGGGGAGTTTACAGAGTTTGCATGGAACGTCCTTAGCAATGCCCATAGCAGGGCGAGGGTGAAGGGGAGGGCAGGAACAAGGGCTCAGAGGGACGTGTTCTGTTATTGTTGGTGGTGTTACTCCTGTACCCTAGTCAAATGGCATTCCTCGGACATAGCAGGACAGAATGCCAGCTGTAGGGTTGACCAGGCCAAGTGCTGGCATGTGTGGGACTCCAGGATCTGGCCCTGATTCCAACATCCCTGATGTGCACACTCACACATCCATACAGATGCCTCCCGACTCCCTGCCAAGCCAGTGATTGTTCCCTGGCCTTAAAGAGCCCCAGCTACAGGCAGTGGGCTCCTAGCCAGGCTGGGGACCCTCATGACAGGCAATTTCTCCTGCAGCATAGGGTGGATTTCCTGACCCAGGTGGCCCAGGAGCATGAACAGTACCAGGAGGCTGTGACCGAGTTCCAGCTGTGGCTGAAGGCAGTAGTGGAGAAAGTGCGCAGCTGTCTAGGGCGGAACTGCAAGCTGGCTACAGAGCTTCGCCTCTCTGCGCTGCAGGTATACCAACCACTGCGACCCATCCAGGACACTGCGTCCCAACTAGGGCATCTTGAGGCCTGGCTGAGGGAGATGCTACATGTTGCAAGTGGGGATCATATTAGTTTCCACACTAGACACAGACACTCACAACCCACAGCACACACTCCTACGGAGAGAGTCGGGGGATCCAGTACAAAACATTTGGTGTGGTGGCTGACAGAGGGGACATTTGGACCTACAAGATTCCATTAGCTTGGTCTAGACCCATGGGTCTAGAGGATTAGAAGTTTAAGGCCATTCTTAGCTCTATATCGAGGCCAACATGAGCATCATCAGCCACACACACATTCTCCATATATCTGTACAGATACAGTGATATAGCTCGACATGCATCTAAAATCTAAATAGATATCTATACACACACACACACACACACACACACACACACACACACACACACTGTGAGGCTCAGTGACCCTTGATTCTTTGTAGCCCCATGGCATATCTTGCTGATGGCTTCAAGTTGATTTTTTAAAATTTTTTTAAAAGAAACATTAGTGCCAGGTGGTAATGGCGCATGCCTGTAATCCCAGCACTCGGGAGGCAGAGGCAGAGGCAGGTAGATCTCTGTGAGTTCGAGGCCAACCTGGTCTACAGAGCTAGTCCAGGACAGGCTCCAAAGCTACAGAGAAACCCTGCCTTGAAAAAACCAATAAAGAAAGAAAGAAAGGAAGGAAGGAAGGAAGGAAGGAAGGAAGGAAAGAAAGAAAGAAAGAAAGAAAGAAAGAAAGAAAGAAAGAAAGAAAGAAAGAAAGAAAGAAAGAAAGAAACATTAGCAAATGCCAGACAGTGCTGAAGACAGACATGCCCAAAAGAGACATTCTCCTGTAAGTGCTCAATGGCTTGCAGGAAACAGGAGAGAACAGTTCCCATCTCACAAGTCCACCCATGGCATGATCCCCAGGTCTGCTCTGAGAACACAGCTAACCTCTGCTTTCCTGCTGTCTCCCTGTCATCCTGGACAGGACATGGCCAAGGATTTCCCTAGGGGCGAGGAGTCTTTGAACATGTTGGAGGATCAGGCTGAGGGTGTCATACGGAACACCTCTCCTTTGGGTGCAGAGAAGATCTCAGGGGAGCTGGAGGAGATGCGAGCGGTCCTGGAGAAGCTGAGAGTCCTCTGGAAGGAGGAAGAAGGGAGGCTGCAGGGCCTGCTCCAGTCCAAGGGGGCCTGTGAGCAGCAGATCCTGAGGCTGGAGGCGGAGCTGGGGGAGTTCAAGAAAAGCCTTCAGAGGTTGGCCCATGAGGGCTTGGATCCCACGGTGAAGACAGCCACAGAAGATGAGCTGGTGGCCCACTGGAGGCTGTTCTCTGTAAGTACAGGCATGTGCTGGGCCTCAGGTTGCCACTTGGAGAATCAGAATCGGCTTACGCACGCTCTCTGGTGTGCCTGATCCTTTGGCACCGGAGTTCCCTGAAAGGGCCATTGAGAAGGCACGTGTTTATTCTCATTTCCAGAAGGAGAAACTAAGGCCTGAAATACTTTCCCCCTTGCAAAGCACATAGTAAGTTGGTGGCTAACTCAGCATTGGGATGAGGGACAGATGTTCTGGCCAGGGAGCTGCGAAGTTAGAGGTGGAGGGAAGCTCACAGTGGAGAGATGATGTGAGGTAAACACAGGGCAGGGGCTGGGGAGGGAAGGCAGCGTGGGCACCTACCCACTCGGGAAGTCTTGGTAACCTTCCTGTTACCGTAGCAAAACAGCCGAGGTGAACTTAGGAGGAGCAAAGGTTTGCTGTGGCACATGTTCTGGAGGTGCCGTTGAGGTCCAGCGACTGCATTTCTCTGGGCCTCTGGCAGGGACAGCGTGTCATGGTAGGAGTCTGGCAGAGTAAACCATTCACCTCTTAAGCCAGAAAGTAGGGCCCATGAAGAAGACAAGACAAGCAGACCCCTTACAGACCCCTTCCATGGCACACCTCCAAAGACCTAAGGACCCCCTGGGCGCCTCCTCCTAAAAGCTCACAGTACCGCTGCCAGCACTGTTCAAACCACGGCAGGAAGTGTGCAGACAGGTTTTAGATCAAGCTGTCCAACACTCCCCAACCCCTTACTTTATTGTTAATATCATGATTTGGTCAAAGGAAACACTTGAAGCTGGTGCTGAGGCTCAGTGATAGACTTACCTAGCTTGCATGGGACTCCAGGTTCCTTCCCTAGCCCCTCAAGTAGTCAGGCATTAAAGGAAAAAATCTTTAAAAAATAAATAAAAGTGGCCCTGACCGCTCTTCTGCCCCACCATGGTGCTAAGGTTTTCTGGAGCATCCTTTGTGCATTTGGGAGCTTTTCTGCCCAGCCTCCCAGCAGGCCAGGTCACACTATATCTTTCTACAAAGGGGACCATGCATCCTTAACGGCCATCTGCTTCAGTCTGAGTTGGAGCTTGGTGCAGTGGTTGAGAGTGGGGACTGCGGGACCAGCCTGCATGGGTTCAGGCAGGTTCCTCTCCTTTCTCCTGGGCAGCTTTTGGGGAAATGGTTTTTACTTCAGGTGTATGTGATTTGGGATGAATGGCAGTAGGGCCAGAGAAAGTGCTTGGTGCCTAAAAATGTCGATGCTTAAGAATTTCTGGCTCTTATCGTGAGTCCAGCTTACTAACCAATAGTCCACGGTCTGGAAATCCCTTCTATTGGAACGTTCTTCTCCATCATCATCCTTTTTGTTAGTGTTGGGGATTGAACCCAGGTGGGGGCCTGCAGTTAAGATATCCCAGAACCAATGGGAGCAGTTACAGTGGATTGAAGCATTTGTCACAGTGTCACTGTGAAGAAGATGACACCATGTGTAACCAGGCTATTACAGGGAAGGAAACAGCCTAAGGGTAAGATCCTGCAGTCCGTGCCCTTGGTGACCAGGTCCTCCAGCCTGGCCAGTCACCAGCCTCTTCTCAGCCCCTGCACACACACTGTCATTCCCCTAAGGAGCCTCACCAGTTTCTGGTTGTTGTGCCTTGCAGGGAACTCAGGCTGCACTGGCTTCAGAGGAGCCCCGTGTAGACCGGCTACAAACTCAACTGAAGGAACTTGTCACCTTCCCCGACCTGCAGTCACTCTCCAACAGCGTGGTGGCTGCCATTCAGGAATATCAAAGGTACCCAGGGAGGATGAAGGCAGGCAGGACTATGCGTGGGCGGGACTCAGGGTGCTCGATACTTGGTACCCTGTGTGTGGTGGATAGGCTGTCTGGGGGTGGCAAGTCTCTACTCAGCTGAGACTTGCATTTGGCTCCCAGCAAGGGGCGTGAGCATTGCTTTTCATGGCTCAGAGGCTCATCAGCCCACCTCTGCTGGGTCTTGAGTGGCTGCGCGTTGGGAGGGCTTCACCATGCCGTGTCATAAGGGAGGGCTGCTGTGTAAATGAAACCACTCCTCTGCCTCTGACCATGCTGAGACTAAAGTACCAGATCGTCTCTTCAGTAACGCCTCTGCTTACCTCTCTCACTGTGGGCACAGTCGAGCTCAGCAAAGAGTAGAGTAATGGCCTCCCTCTGTAGAAATGAGCGCTGCACATTCGGGGTGCTCACCTATTTTTGCCAAGACAGCATCCTAAAAACAGCGCAATGGCACCCCTGTAGTACATCTTATACCCTGCCTGATTGTAGGGAATTCCTTCAGCGTGGACATAGGAGTTTCATCTGCTGTGTCTCTCACCCACAGCTGTTCCTAGGCTCCACATCTGTAAAACTGGGATAGTGCCTAGATCCCACTGCCCGATGCTGAAGCAGGGCTAGGCTGGGGCTTGGACCTGCTACACACAGAACAGACAAAGGCAAAGTGGCTATAGGTCTCCTCTCCCTCAGCTTGGTGCCACCCTGTTATCAGGATCAGGGCAGCTTTATCCGGTGTTGGGCCTTGTATGTGGAAACTTACTTGCAGGAAGTAGCTGAGCCTGGGATGATACCTTAACCAGGGTTTGGGTTTGGTCTCCACAATTTACCCCCAAGGCTTTTGGTCTCCTGCCTTGAAGCTGGACTATCTCTGTGTGAAGACAGCTCCATAGCAGTGCTTTTATCCTTAGAACCCAGCTTTCAAGGTCCCACCTTCAAGCAGGGTATGGTTATCAGAGCATGCTTCCCTTTTGTCCTCACTCTGGGGGCTGTCACAGACTAGCTCATTCTACAGCACTCTTCCAGGTTGACAAATGCCCTTAGGCTCACAGTAGCTCTGGGTCCCAGACTCACATTTTTGTTTATTTCTTTTAAAAATTGGATTAAGCTCTTGTTTGGTTCTAAGTGGGAAAGGAAGCTCCTAGCTTTCTGTTACTAGGAGCCTTCAGGATTGTGAATGTTTCTGGGAGTGGTGTGAAGGGCATCAGGATTATGAATGTTTCTGGGATCAGTGTGAAGGGCATCAGGATTATAATGTTTCTGGGATGGGTGTGAAGGGCATCAGGATTATGAATGTTTCTGGGATCAGTGTGAAGGGCATCAGGATTATGAATGTTTCTGGGGTCAGTGTGAAGGGCATCAGGATTATGAATGTTTCTGGGATCAGTGTGAAGGGCATCAGGATTATAATGTTTCTGGGATCAGTGTGAAGGGCATCAGGATTATGAATGTTTCTGGGATCAGTGTGAAGGGCATCAGGATTATAATGTTTCTGGGATCAGTGTGAAGGGCATCAGGATTATGAATGTTTCTGGGATCAGTGTGAAGGGCATCAGGATTATGAATGTTTCTGGGATCAGTGTGAAGAGCACTGTGTTACTCGTTCTTCAGATGAGGAAGCAGGGTCTTGACAGAGTTAAGCCACACAAGTCACAGCTGCTCTGCCTGACTCCAGTCTCAGCTTTTCAGATACTGCAAACCCAGGGGACACTTGTGTATCTCATTTCCTTGAGAGCTTACAGGCCTGAGGGAGCTGAGGGTCTGTCCTCAGGAAGACCCGAGGCATGGGGTCAGTGCTACTCTGTCTCGGCGTTTACAAGTTCGCATCTACTTCCTATACTACTTCGTAGCATCCCATGTGTTGGGAGGGCAGCCTGGTCAGAGGCCTTACCCTGGACTGATCTCACTCTCTCCTCTCTGGATCTGTGCCCTGCGCTGCCCTGGCAGTATGAAGGGAAAGAACACCAGGCTCCACAATGCGACCAGGGCAGAGCTGTGGCAGCGTTTCCAGCGGCCCCTCAATGACCTGCAGCTGTGGAAGGCCCTGGCTCAGAGGCTCCTGGACATCACCACCAGCCTGCCGGATCTGCCCTCCATTCATACCTTTCTGCCCCAGATTGAGGTAATCAGGCTTTGCGGGCGGGCCGGGGAGGCTGCTGGCCCAGTGTGTGGCACCTCAGCAACTCTCCCAGGGACAAGTGCATTCCTGGGTCCTTGAGACACCTGGGTCCAGCTCACTGCTCTGTGTCAGCCAAGTACCAAGTATGCAGGAAGGGTCACCACTTGTTCTCAGGGACAAAAGTCATCCTTAGTCCTCAGGTAAAGAAGCCAAAGCCTTGTGTGACTTTCATGAAACTTCTCAAAGCTACATGGAATTTGTCTCCCTTGGGGACCCCACCACAGGTAGAGCATTGATGATTCTACAAGAGAGCAGTGTAGCAAGCCATTGCCTTCACTGTGTCTTCAGGGACAGCCTGACCAGTGGGAACTTCAAAGACAGAGGTGATCAGGTCAATTTCATGGCTCAACAGAGTCATCTGGAACCCAGGCTCTCCTAGATCCAGGGCATGTCTCTTTCTGGCCTCCAGTTAGCTGCCAAGTAGCAAGCAGTGTTTGTTATTGGTGGGAACTGCCCATCACCACGCTCACTCTGCCAACAAGGAGCTGAAGCCTTTCTGGGAATCTATCATCTCATTGGTTGGGCAGGTCATGTGACCATCCTTTCACCCAGTGCCTGGCTGAAGATGGTGAAATTGTCATGACTGGCTGAAGCAGTAACACTAACCATTCTAGGCCTTCAGCTGGGCACAAAACAAGTGTTGGCTGTTCGGAGAAAGAGGAACCGTTACAGGGAGAGCATGTGGCAGCATCCGCCCCAGAGTCCCTCAACACTGGGGCTTTGATTGGCTCATAAGCCCTGCTTTATGCTACCACTGAGCTCTCAGTCCATGAGATGCTCTTGTGTCCAGGGATTCTCAGACACACAGAGCAGAGAGAGGTATGAAAATGTGCTGGGTGTCAACCTCGTTTTATATTAGTTTTTGTTCTGATTATAAAAACATGCGTACATTACCCCGAAAACGTAAGGATTTCTGGAAAATTAAACGAAGAGTACCCACCATCCCACAAAGCATAGGACCATCATCAACATATTGAAACAGTTCTCCCATCACTGCCCTGACCTGCTGAGTGTTGCTGGGAGAATCTTTACTCAGGGTTGACCCACTTCCCCTGGAGAACACGGCTCAGCCTGCAGCTTGAAGCCTGCACATGTGTGAGCCCGAGGTTGATGCTGGGAATCACTTGGTTACTCTTTCTCCTTATGCACTGAACCCAGAACTCACTGGTGTGGCTAGTCTTGCTAGCCAGCTTGCTTTAGGGATCCCCCACCACCTCTGCCTTCATAAGCTGAAACTACAGTAGGGCCACCATGCCCATTCAGCATTTATTTGGGTTTCTTGGGATTCAAACTCAGATCTTCGGGCTTGTTCAGCAAGCACCCCAATTGTTGAGCTGTCTCCCCAACTTCAATCCCTCCCTAATTATTTATTTATGTTATTGAGTCTTTTAGTTTTTGAGACAGGGTCTCACTTTGTAGGTCTGGCTAGCCTGGAACTTGCTATATAGATTAGGCTGGTCATGAACTCACAGAGATCCACTTGCCTCTGCCCTCCAAATGCTGAGATTGGAGATGTGTACCATCAAGCCTAACTCCATAGTTATTGACAGCAGGGCGAGATCCTTCCTCTCAAAGGTTCAGCAGATCCCTTTTCCCATGCTTAGGAGCTGAAGGATGCTAGTCATTTTTTTTTAAGTTGAAAAACAAATTTAATTATGTGTATGCCCATATATGGGTATGTGCATGTGAGCACAGGTACCCGAGGAGGCCAAAGCAACAGATCCCTCCTGAAGCTGGAGTTGCAGGTGGGTGCTGGGAATTGAACTCAGGTCCTCTGCCACAGTAGTGTGCTCTCTTAACCACTATGCTGTCTGGGTGGCTGTGGTGGTCATCTTTCTAATTTATTTTATTTTATTATTTTTGTGTGTATGGATGTCTTGCCTATGTATGTGTTTATACACCACTGTGTGCCTGGTACCCACCTAAGCCAGACGAGGGCATCAGATCTCCTGGAAGGAGAATTACAGACATTTGTCAGCTGTTATGGAGGTCTGGGAATTGAACCCAGGTCCTCTGGAAAGGTCCTCTGGAAACTCTTAGTGGCTGAGCCGTGTCTCTAGCTCTTTTAGACAATCCTCCTGAGAATGAAATGATCTCATATGAAATTTCTGTGTACTACAAACCTCAATTTTAGGTCAGAACATCCTAAACCTGTCCTTTGATTTGATGAAATCCATTCAGACCTTTCCATAAGATAGACAGAAAATCTAATTAATTTACAGTTTTTGTGATCATGTCATACAGCTGTGGACTATGATGTGATGGCTCATGTTTGTAATCCCAGCACTGTGGAGACAGAGGCAGGAGAACTGCTGTGAGTTCAAGACCAGCCTAGGCTATGTAGTAATCTGCAGGCCAGTCTGAGCTACAGAGTAAAACCTTGTCTTAAAAAATAAAAAAGTTCTATTTTCTCATAGTTCTCAAGGCCAGAAGTCCAAAGCAAGGTGTTTCCAGGAAGTCAGAAGGTCTGTTGGTGATGGAGGGTCACAGTGGAAAAGTGGTTCTCAATCTATGGGTTGTGACCCCCATTGGATATCCTGCATATCAGATATTTACATTACATTAGCAGTAGCAAAATTACAGTTATGAAGTAGCCACGAAAATAATTTTATGGTGGGGGTGTCACCACAACATGAGGAACTGTATTAACGAGTTGCAGCATTAGGAAGGTTGAGAACCACTGGTATAGAGGCATGGAGGATCAAGCCGGCGAGGTGTGAAAGGTCAGTTCTGAGGCACCAGCTTAGACGCAACAGGCAGGCAGAGCTGTGGTCCAGGTGAGAGAGGCTGAGCATGTGCCATGGCTGGTGGTGGTGATGATGGAGGGGACATAGGGTTTCCCAGACAGGAAAGGGATGACTTGTTCCTTGGCCTTCGATAATGAGATGGGTGAGGGTGGGTAAAAGAAAATCAACATGGATCCTGAAATTCAGGACCTTCCAATGTATTCCCAGTGGTCTGCTTCTACTGTGCTGGTTCTCCGGATGACACAGCTCCTGCACAACAACAGTAGGAATTGTGAGCTTGGGCCTCCCTGGCTATCTGAGGTGCATGGGTACCTTGTCTCCCACAGGCGGCCCTAGCAGAGAGCTCCAGACTGAAAGAGCAGCTGGCAATGCTGCAGCTGAAGACAGACTTGCTGGGTAGCATCCTCGGCCAGGAGAGAGCAGCTGCTCTCCTGGAGCAGGTGGCAAGTTCTGTGAGGGACAGAGACTTACTGCATAACAGCCTTCTGCAGAGGAAGAGCAAACTACAGGTGAGCATCAGCCGCTTCACCCTGGAGTTTGGCCAGGGGACGGACACAGCCCTTCTTGGTATTTTGATTTCAGCTCCACCCCTGCCCAGTGGCTCTGGATGTATGCCTCTGTTTCCCACAATCCCAGGTTCTGAGTTGATGGACAGGGCAGGACTCTCATGTCACCCCTCACACTGGCTCCCTAGTCACCTGTCTGCTGCTGGTCACTCCTAACCCTGTTCCCTAGGTTTCAATCAAGCCACACTGTCTTCTGTAGAGCTGATGGACAAGCAAAGATGGGGTGGGGGAGATGGTTCAACCAGTGAAGGTGTTTTGCTGCTCATTCTCTACCCAATTTCAATCCCCAGGGCCAGATGGTAGGAGGAGAAAACCAACTCCTACAGCTATCATCTGACCTCCACATGTTTATGTTTGTGCACGTGCACGTGCATGTGCACAAACACACACACACACACACACACACACACACACACACACACACACACACAAGTAAATGAAATGTAATAGAAAATGCAAACACAAGCATTTGCTAACTTTAACCAACCATGATCCTAGGAGTGAATGTAGGCAGAGTTTTTCATCTGGACCACTGGCCAGCTCACAAATAACCACACAGACTTAATATTAATTATAAATGCTCAACTGATAGCTTAGGCTTGTTACTAACTAGCTCTTACAACTTAAATTAACCCATATTTCTTATCTACTCTCTCCTACATGGCAGTACCTTTCTTCACCAAGGCATGTTCATCTTGCTTCTCTCCGTATCTCCTGGCAACTCCTTGCTCTTCTCCCTAGGCTTTCTTTTTGTCCACAGTCTTACCTAACCTTTTCCTGCCTAGCTATTGGCCAGTCAGCTCTTTATTAACCGATGAGAGTAATACATAGTCACAGTGTACAAAAAGATTGTTCCACAGCGAGTGAATATTATTAATGGCATGCTTCTGACTGCAATAAGTCAAAGCAATGGCTTGGCACTCTGCAGCCAGCCGGTTCTAGCTGCCAAATGTTTGCTAAGCGGCCAGTAATGATCATAATAATAGTTACGGTCTTCAGGTGTTGGCTCTGGGCCAGGCACCTGTTAATCTTTGTCCAGCTGACACTATGGGGGAGGTTTTGCCAGTCTCCCTGTTTTACAGGTGAGGAGAGTCTGTTAGGTATCTCAGGAAGGGTCAGGGTTCGGGCTACGTCACTTGATTCCAAGCCAGCAATCTCACTTCATCAGCACAATAAGGCAGGGTTGCCAGAGCTGGGGGAACCAGAAAGGAAGTGAAGTCTCCACTCTCAAACCATGGCGGCGGCGGTTGGTGGGGATAACCACACACGGACAGTTACAGGAGGTGTCCGCAGAGCCATCTCAGCAAAGCTCTAGGTCATGGTTCTCAACCTTCCTAATGCTGCAGTCCTTGAATACAGTTCCTCATGATGTGGTGACCCCCAAGCATAAAATTATTTTTGTTGTGACTTCTTAATTGTGATTTTGCTACTGTTATGAATCATAACGGAAATATCCATGCTGTCGAATCATCTTAGGTGACCCCTGTGAAAGGTTCATTTGACCCCAAAAGGGTCTCAACCCAAAGGTTGAGAACCTCTTGTCTACAGGCTGCTGCTGCTCCTGCAAGGGCCCAGGCAGTGAAGATGCCAGTGTCTGTCAGGCAGTCAGCCCAATTCTGCCTCTATAGCAGAGAGTCATAAGGAAATGAGTAGGCGGGGGGGGGGTGGGGGGAGCGTATTCTCACAAAACCTTATTTACAAACAAGCTTCTGGTGAGATTTGGTGTATGGGGGAGGGCTGTTCTTGAGGACCATGGCTAAAGTGTGGTAAGAGAACACTAGAGTGGCCCATCAGGAAGTGTTTCCTGGTGGAGGTAGGTCAGGTGTGAGTATAGAGAGAGCAGCCCAGCCCAGTGTTAGGTCTTACAAGGTGCTGTGAGGAAAATGCTTCTATTTGCAGAGCCTGCTCGCCCAGCACAAGGACTTCGGGGTGGCTTTTGACCCCCTACACAGGAAACTCCTAGACCTCCAAGCCAGGATCCAAGCAGAGAAAGGGCTTCAGCGGGACCTTCCTGGAAAGCAGGTTCAACTCCTAAGGTTGCAGGTGAGGAGTGACTGGCACCTGGCACACTGTTGCCTGCTCGGGAGCTCCTCCTTCTGGCAGCAAGCTGCAAAACAGTCGCTCGCCTGAGCCCAAGGTTCTTACTGGGGATCTGACTACTTGGGTCTCAGTAGAACCTCTGCTTCTTCAGCTGACAGACAGTTCCTGGCCCCAGCGGGGCTGTTAGCACCCCCAAGCTGCTGAGTCAAGTCTAACTGAGCAACAAACAGTTCTTTTGTTTGCCCTGGGTTCCGAAGTCTGAACAACGGCACTCAGCTCAGTTCTATTTGGTTTGGTACTCCAGCTGATGGGGTGGTGCTGTCCACATTCAATGTGGGTTTTCCCTCTTCGGTTAGTCTTATTTGGAAACACCTAGAGGTGTCTCCTAGATGACACAAATCCAGTCAAGATGACAATGGAGATTAACTGTTGTATGAACTATTTTTGGTGAGTCCGGAGACTTTCAGTTGAATAAACCAATTTTGCGATTAGGAAGATATGTTTTATATCATGTGTGGACTGCATGCAGGCGGGTCATTGGTAATCGCCAGCCAGCTGAGGAGCTTTACTGGTTTTTATCATACATATGACACAGTGTTTATTGTTTCAAACCCAAACACCATTCCTGTATAAGCTGACAGCATTCTCTGGAAAACATTAAGTGTGGTGCATTTGAGGCTTTAACACTGAAGTGGGTATAATTCTTCATAACGGCCAATGGTCACCAAGTGAGAGTCCAGATGTGAGTTTCTTTCCCAAGATGCTGTCTGGTCTTTCCTATAGTTTATTTTAATAATGCCCCAGGATATTTGTGTCTGAATTTTAAAGATTCATTTGCCCTGAAAAAGGAATCTATTGGACCACCCATGTGGTGCAGCCACTGATAGAGAGAACATGCTATCCTGGGAACCCCAACCAAGGACTTTCCCACTCAGAGTCCCTACCCCACTGAGCCTCTAGATGGAGGGTCTTCTGGGATGGAGGGTTTCTTGGCTGGAGGGTCTTCTGAAATGAGGGGTCTTCTGGGTGGAGGATCTTCTGAATGGGGGGTCTTCTGGGATGGAGAGTCTTCTGGGATGGAGGGTCTTCTGGACTGAAAGTCTTCTGGGATGGAAGGGCTTCTGGATGGAGAGACAATTGGCCAAGCTCACTTGTTCTTCTCTCTATCACAGGGCCTGCAGGAAGAGGGTCTCGATCTGGGGACACAGATAGAGGCTGTGAGGCCTCTTGCCCAGGAGAACTCTAACCACCAGCACAAAATGGACCAGATTTCCTCTGACCAGCAAGCCCTGAAGAGATCCCTGGAGGTAAGGGACCAGTGAAGAGCCTAAGCAGCGAGGACCAGGTCTTAGAATCCTACACTCCTGGGTCCTTTCTCCTTTCATCCTCTGTTCCTTCCAACCTCTCTTTCTTCTCATCCTCATTGGTGTAGCTTCTGGTTGTTGAGCTATTTCTGTATGCCGGCTGCTGTTCTGGGCTCCAGTGGGGGAGGCAGCATACACTGACAGACAGGGCCCTGCTTTCCTGGGGACTGGGTGGATGGGACAGTAAATCAGCAAGTGAGTGAGTGATGCCACCTGAGAACAGAAAAGGCTGCCTTGTCTCCTCTGCAAGCGTGGGTACCCAGTTGTTTGTGTCCACTGGCCCTGGTGGCCTCAGAGCCTTGTTTGCAGCGCCCTCTAGTGGCCCTCTGAGCACTTTCTGGTGCACAGGATTGCTTTTACTTCTGCAGTCTCATAGCTGCTTAGAACCCCAGACTTCTTGACAATTGACCGAGACAAGTAGAGATGCAGGCTCCAGGTTCCCTACACACCCTGATTTAGACAGGTTTGGATCGCCCTGCTTTTTAATTAAGCCTCAGGGAGTTCAAGCTGATCCCTTCTTCAGCCCACCTGGCCCTGTACACCCAGTTTCCATAGCAAACACCTTCTTTACCACCCTGAAGCTAACAGGTGGGCACACCACTCTCACAGACAATCTAGAAATGTCTAGGATAGAAAGAAATTCTTAAAGAGACATTATAATCAAGTCATACATAAGTGGCTACAGATAGCTCTGGTCATAGGAGAGGTCAGAAAATATTCCCTTTATACCACAACCACTGATGTCACATCAGGCATCATGGCCAGTGGTACCTCTAAGGAGTGAGATAAAATCTCGACCAAACTGAAGCAAAGCCCTTTGTGTATAGGACGGGTGTGCTCCCAGACAAGCCAGTGGCCTTGTTAGAACTTCAGAGACCTCCTTGCACCTGTGTGTGGAGTTAGACCCTGTCTCAGTTAGGGTTTCTATTGCTGTGAAGAGACACCATGACCACAGCAACTCTGATAAAGGAAACATTTAATCGGGGCTTGATTACAGTTCAAAGATTTAGTCCATTACATCAGGGTGGGACATGGCAACATGCAGGCAGACATGGTGCTGGAGATGGAGCTGAGAGTTCTACATCTTAATCTTCAGTCCACAGGAAATGAACTGGGACTACACCAAGCATGGCTGGAGCATCTGAGACCTTAAAGCCCACCCTCACAGTGACACACTTCGTCCAACAAGGCCATACCTATTCCAACAAAACCACACCTCCTAATAGTGCCACTCCCTATGAGCTCATGGAGGCCAGTTACATTCAGACTACCACAGAGCCCAACCCCAGGCCATGGCAAATAGGCTTTTGATCACTGTGGATATGGGTGGGCGTGAGACATTTTAGTGGGGTGTGGGGCAGTTCTGTCTCCCTCCCTCCATGGAGTGACAGCACCTTACATTGTCTGCTACCTTTGGCCCCTGCTCCACCCTCAGCCCCAAATGCTTCCCCAGGAGTCTCCAGGAAACAGATGATGCCATACACCAAGGACCTAAGGAGCCCTGTTGGCCTAAGCGACTCCTTGGGTCTGGATGAATTCGCTAATTCTGCTCGGTAAACTTGCATCTGTAGTCTCAGGGGTAAAGGAAGGAGATATAGATAGGACACTGTTCCCAGCTTCTAGAAGCCCCTAGAACTCCAAACATCAGCTCCAAGAACTATATCCAAATGATGAGCTAGGCCAATCGTTAGAGGACACATTTACTGGGTGTCATTTGAGGTCAAAAGAGGGTGACATCCCATCATGCATCTGTAAAGGGAAACTGTCCCCCTTATTCAGACATTCGGCGCTTGTTAAGTCTAGTGAGTGTAAACTCCCCCTTCCTTTACAGCCAAGTGGCCTTCATGTCCTGACGTCCCTGACAGAATGTCTGACAAAGACAACACTAGAAGGTTTGCTTGCCTCACGGTTCCAGAGTGTAGCCTATCACGTTTCAGGGAACCACGGCGGCAGGAGCTTGGAGCGACCAGCCTCACTGTGTCTGCAGTCAGGAAGTAGAGAGAGATGGACTCTGGAGCCCTGTACAGGCCAAGCTGGCTGTGAACTCACAAAGATCCAGTTGCTTCCAGTTTTCTCCGTTTTCATGTAGTCCTGGGCCTGTGGAGTGGGGCAGCTCACATTTATGGAAATTCTCACCTCAGTTAACTGAACCTAGACAATCCTTCAGAGGCTTGTTTCCACGGTGATTCTAGGTCGGGTCAAGTAAGATTAACTATCACATCCACAGGGAGCATGCTCCTTTGTCAGAGACCACAGGTCCCTAGGGCAGGAAGCCATTGGAGGTGATTAGTATTGGTACCTAGGTCCTGGCACTGTGTTTGAGGCCATCTTTGATGGATTGTTGAAAGTAGGTACAATATGTGGGATGCTGAAACCCCCATCCCCATTGGGCTTATAACCCCTTGGCAGGGGCCTGGCATCCCTATCTCTGCAGTAATTTTTATTTTTATTTTTATTTTTTTGAGATTCAGGGAGATAGGGTCTTTGGAAGCCCAGCACAGAGGCATGAGACCTTCAGCGTAATTCAGTGAGAATAGTGGCAGAGAGCCAGAGTCTAAATGGCTCATGGGGGGGGCTGGAAAGGGGGCTCAGAGAGTCCCAGGCAAAGGGGCCAAAAGAATGGAGAATGGCCATCATTCTGAGGAGAGTGCCCAGCTTTCTTGGAGACAGAGAAGAGAAAGGCCCGTGATTCAGACTTCTGAGAAACTAACAGGCCTAGGAAACAGGATCCAGGAATAGATGCCCCCCCTACCCCCGCCGCCAAAATAAAGCAAGTTAGCTTTGAAAACCTTTATACAGAGTCAATCATATACAGAAAAGAAAGCATGTTGGCATGGCTCCATGAATCTTAAAGAACAAACAAACACCATGTAAGGACCCCATGTACTGTCCATCGCTTACCCTCAGCCCTGACCTCAGAGCTGTTTGCTCCACCCCTCCACACAATGCTTGCAGATTCCGCTACAATGCTGCAGGGGGTCACAAGCTGCCCATTCTTTTTAAAGACTATTTTTATTTATCCTTTGATAATTTCATACATGTATACAATAAATCTTCATCATATCCACTCTACTCCCCTTTCCTACTCCTTCTGGACCATCCCCAACATGTCCCCACCCCACCTTCATCCGCTCTTCTTCTTCTTTTTTTTTTTTTAATTGTAATCCACTGAGTAGTTAGTACTGCCCACATGGGGTAAGTGTGGGACCATCCCCTGAAAATGGGCAGCCTAAAAGAGGCCACACCCCAAAAAGAAATGACTCCTCATCCCCCAAGAGCCTTCAGCTGCCAGCCACTCCTCAGGAAGGGGTGGAGCCTCATGAGCCCCTCTCTTATCCAAGCTGTAGTATCAATCAGCTTGGTTTTGTACTGGTAACTGCAGCTGCTGTGAGTTTGTGTGTTTACCAGCCATATCATGTCATAGCATCCTTCCCATCCTCTGGCTCTTACATCCTTTCTCCCCCATCTCCCGTGATGGTCCCTAATACTTGTGGGGGCATGTAGGCAGGTCTAGGTATCCTTTGTGGGGTATCATCTGCAGTCTGCCTCAAGCAGCATTCAGACCTCCTGGCTGTACCACAGGACCTTGTGGACAGGTGTCAGCAGAGCGTACGGGAGCATTGCACCTTCAGCCACCGGCTGTCAGAGCTGCAGCAGTGGGTCATCATGGTCACACAGACGTTGGAGATGCACCAAGGGGATGTGCATCTGTGGGATGCTGAGTCCCAAGAGACTGGACCTGAGGTAAGGTACTGGTTCATTCTCTTGCCTGCATTCCCTTCAAGCATTCTGGGTAACCTTCATACTGAGGTACAGAGTTTTCTCCCAAACTAGTACCTCACATGCGTATATGTCCATCCATGTGTCCCACAGAGGCTGCTGGCTGAAATTCCAGAGAGAGAGGTCCAGCTGTCCCTGCTCCAAGCACTGGGCCAGCTTGTGATGAAGAAGTCTTCCCCAGAGGGGGCAGCCATGGTCCAGGAGGATCTGAGGAAGCTGGTGGAGTCTTGGCAGGCCCTGCGGCTGCTAGAGGAGAATCTGCTGAGGTAAGGGTCTTCCTTGCTCCCCACT